>NW_027478167.1:6060606-6363636 GCF_051020975.1 Osmia lignaria lignaria | reverse complement strand
AATGCCACTTCCAGCTCAGCTGTGCAGGAGAAGGACAACAAGAAGAAGAAGTATCTCGAAATATGTCCGTCAGGCCCCTTCCCTTGAGATAAATCTGCAAATATCTCGGAAACGAAGCGAGCTATGGCAAAATGTTAAGAGACCTTTTTTGTAGAGAATTAAGTTTCCTACTTTTTATGTTCTATGATATTTTTTGATCAGATGCGTAGTTCTCGAGATATATCAAGATATCTAAAAGTTCCGAAGCCGCACCAACATAATAGAGATACAGAAACACCGTGGCCCCTTTCTTTGAGATAACTCTGCGCTATTGCGAGCTGGAAATGCCACTTCCAGTTTAGCTGTGCAGAAGAAGAACAACAAGAAGAGGAAATATCTCGAAATATGTCCGTCAGGCCCCTTCCCTTGAGATATATCTGCAAATATCTCGGAAACGAAACGAGCTATGGCAAAATGTTAAGAGACCTTTTTTGTAGAGAATTATGTTTCCTACAATTTATGTTCTATGATATTTTTTGATCAGAAGCGTAGTTTTCGAGATATATCGAGATATTTAAAAGATCCGAAGCCGCACCAACATAATAGAGATACAGAAACACCGTGGCCCCTTTCTTTGAGATAACTCTGCACTATTGCGAGCTGCAAATGCCACTTCCAGCTTAGCTGTGCAGAAGAAGAACAACAAAAAGAAGAAATATCTCGAAATATGTCCGTCAGGCCCCTTCCCTTGAGATAAATCTGCAAATATCTCGGAAACGAAGCGAGCTATGGCAAAATGTTAAGAGACCTCTTTTGTAGAGAATTAATTTTCCTACTTTTTATGTTCTATGATATTTTTCGATCAGATGCGTAGTTCTCGAGATATATCAAGATATTTAAAAGTTCCGAAGCCGCACCAACATAATAGAGATACAGAAACACCGTGGCCCCTTTCTTTGAGATAACTCTGCGCTATTGCGAGCTGGAAATGCCACTTCCAGTTTAGCTGTGCAGAAGAAGAACAACAAGAAGCGGAAATATCTCGAAATATGTCCGTCAGGCCCCTTCCCTTGAGATATATCTGCAAATATCTCGGAAACGAAACGAGCTATGGCAAAATGTTAAGAGACCTTTTTTGTAGAGAATTATGTTTCCTACAATTTATGTTCTATGATATTTTTTGATCAGAAGCGTAGTTTTCGAGATATATCGAGATATTTAAAAGATCCGAAGCTGCACCAACATAATAGAGATACAGAAACACCGTGGCCCCTTTCTTTGAGATAACTCTGCACTAGTGCGAGCCGCAAATGCCGCTTCCAGCTTAGCTGTGCAGAAGAAGAACAACAAGAAAAAGAAATATCTCGAAATATGTCCGTCAGGCCCCTTCCCTCGAGATAAATCTGCAAATATCTCGGAAACGAAGCGAGCTATGGCAAAATCTTAAGAGACCTTTTTTGTAGAGAATTATATTTCCCACAATTTAGGTTCTATGATATTTTTTGATCAGAAGCGTAGTTTTCGAGATATATCGAGATATTTAAAAGATCCGAAGCCGCACCAACGTAATAGAGATACAGAAACACCGTGGCCCCTTTCTTTGAGATAACTCTGCACTATTGCGAGCTGCAAATGCCACTTCCAGCTTAGCTGTGCAGAAGAAGAACAACAAGAAGAAGAAATATCTCGAAATATGTCCGTCAGGCCCCTTCCCTTGAGATAAATCTGCAAATATCTCGGAAACGAAGCGAGCTATGGCAAAATGTTAAGAGACCTTTTTTGTAGAGAATTAAGTTTCCTACTTTTTATCTTCTATGATATTTTTTGATCAGATGCGTAGTTCTCGAGATATATCAAGATATCTAAAAGTTCCGAAGCCGCACCAACATAATAGAGATACAGAAACACCGTGGCCCCTTTCTTCGAGATAACTCTGCACTATTGCGAGCTGCAAATGCCACTTCCAGCTTAGCTGTGCAGGAGAAGGACAACAAGAAGAAGAAGTATCTCGAAAAATGTCCGTCAGGCCCCGTCCCTTGAGATAAATCTGCAAATATCTCGGAAACGAAGCGAGCTATGGCAAAATGTTAAGAGACCTTATTTGTAGAGAATTAAGTTTCCTACTTTTTATGTTCTATGATATCTTTTGATCAGATGCGTAGTTCTCGAGATATATCAATATATTTAAAAGTTCCGAAGCCGCACCAACATAATAGAGATACAGAAACACCGTGGCCCCTTTCTTTGAGATAACTCTGCGCTATTGCGAGCTGGAAATGCCACTTCCAGTTTAGCTGTGCAGAAGAAGAACAACAAGAAGAGGAAATATCTCGAAATATGTCCGTCAGGCCCCTTCCCTTGAGATATATCTGCAAATATCTCGGAAACGAAACGAGCTATGGCAAAATGTTAAGAGACCTTTTTTGTAGAGAATTATGTTTCCTACAATTTATGTTCTATGATATTTTTTGATCAGAAGCGTAGTTTTCGAGATATATCGAGATATTTAAAAGATCCGAAGCTGCACCAACATAATAGAGATACAGAAACACCGTGGCCCCTTTCTTTGAGATAACTCTGCACTAGTGCGAGCCGCAAATGCCGCTTCCAGCTTAGCTGTGCAGAAGAAGAACAACAAGAAGAAGAAATATCTCGAAATATGTCCGTCAGGCCCCTTCCCTCGAGATAAATCTGCAAATATCTCGGAAACAAAGCGAGCTATGGCAAAATGTTAAGAGACCTTTTTTGTAGAGAATTAAGTTTCCTACTTTTTATGTTCTATGATATTTTTTGATCGGATGCGTAGTTCTCGAGATATATCAAGATATTTAAAAGTTCCGAAGCCGCACCAACATAATAGAGATACAGAAACACCGTGGCCCCTTTCTTTGAGATAACTCTGCACTAGTGCGAGCCGCAAATGCCGCTTCCAGCTTAGCTGTGCAGAAGAAGAACAACAAGAAGAAGAAATATCTCGAAATATGTCCGTCAGGCCCCTTCCCTCGAGATAAATCTGCAAATATCTCGGAAACGAAGCGAGCTATGGCAAAATGTTAAGAGACCTTTTTTGTACAGAATTAAGTTTCCTACTTTTTATGTTCTATGATATTTTTTGATCGGATGCGTAGTTCTCGAGATATATCAAGATATTTAAAAGTTCCGAAGCCGCACCAACATAATAGAGATACAGAAACACCGTGGCCCCTTTCTTTGAGATAACTCTGCACTATTGCGAGCTGCAAATGCCACTTCCAGCTTTGCTGTGCAGAAGAAGAACAACAAGAAGAAGAAATATCTGGAAATATGTCCGTCAGGCCCCTTCCCTTGAGATAAATCTGCAAATATCTCGGAAACGAAGCGAGCTACGGCAAAATGTTAAGAGACCTTTTTTGTAGAGAATTATATTTCCCACAATTTAGGTTCTATGATATTTTTTGATCAGAAGCGTAGTTTTCGAGATATATCGAGATATTTAAAAGATCCGAAGCCGCACCAACATAATAGAGATACAGAAACACCGTGGCCCCTTTCTTTCAGATAACTCTGCACTATTGCGAGCTGGAAATGCCACTTCCTGTTTAGCTGTGCAGAAGAAGAACAACAAGAAGAAGAAATATCCCGAAATATGTCCGTCAGGCCCCTTCCCTTGAGATAAATCTGCATATATCTCGGAAACGAAGCGAGCTATGGCAAAATGTTAAGAGACCTTTTTGGTAGAGAATGAAGTTTCCTACTTTTTATGTTCTATGATATTTTTTGATCAGATGCGTAGTTCTCGAGATATATCAAGATATTTAAAAGTTCCGAAGCCGCACCAACATAATAGAGATACAGAAACACCGTGGCCCCTTTCTTTGAGATAACTCTGCACTATTGCGAGCTGCAAATGCCACTTCCAGCTTAGCTGTGCAGAAGAAGAACAACAAGAAGAAGAAATATCTCGAAATATGTCCGTCAGGCCCCTTCCCTTGAGATAAATCTGCAAATATCTCGGAAACGAAGCGAGCTATGGCAAAATGTTAAGCGACTTTATTTGTAGAGAATTAAGTTTCCTACTTTTTACGTTCTATGATATTTTTTGATCAGATGCGTAGTTCTCGAGATATATCAAGATATTTTAAAGTTCCGAAGCCGCACCAACATAATAGAGATACAGAAACACCGTGGCCCCTTTCTTTGAGATAACTCTGCACTATTGCGAGCTGCAAATGCCACTTCCAGCTTAGCTGTGCAGAAGAAGAACAACAAGAAGAAGAAATATCTCGAAAAATGTCCGTCAGGCCCCTTCCCTTGAGATAAATCTGCAAATATCTCGGAAACGAAGCGAGCTATGGCAAAATGTTAAGAGACCTTATTTGTAGAGAATTAAGTTTCCTACTTTTTATGTTCTATGATATTTTTTGATCAGATGCGTAGTTCTCGAGATATATCAAGATATTTAAAAGTTCCGAAGCCGCACCAACATAATAGAGATACAGAAACACCGTGGCCCGTTTCTTTGAGATAACTCTGCGCTATTGCGAGCTGGAAATGCCACTTCCAGTTTAGCTGTGCAGAAGAAGAACAGCAAGAAGAGGAAATATCTCGAAATATGTCCGTCAGGCCCCTTCCCTTGAGATATATCTGCAAATATCTCGGAAACGAAACGAGCTATGGCAAAATGTTAAGAGACCTTTTTTGTAGAGAATTATGTTTCCTACAATTTATGTTCTATGATATTTTTTGATCAGAAGCGTAGTTTTCGAGATATATCGAGATATTTAAAAGATCCGAAGCTGCACCAACATAATAGAGATACAGAAACACCGTGGCCCCTTTCTTTGAGATAACTCTGCACTAGTGCGAGCCGCAAATGCCGCTTCCAGCTTAGCTGTGCAGAAGAAGAACAACAAGAAGAAGAAATATCTCGAAATATGTCCGTCAGGCCCCTTCCCTCGAGATAAATCTGCAAATATCTCGGAAACGAAGCGAGCTATGGCAAAATGTTAAGAGACCTTTTTTGTAGAGAATTAAGTTTCCTACTTTTTATGTTCTATGATATTTTTTGATCGGATGCGTAGTTCTCGAGATATATCAAGATATTTAAAAGTTCCGAAGCCGCACCAACATAATAGAGATACAGAAACACCGTGGCCCCTTTCTTTGAGATAACTCTGCACTAGTGCGAGCCGCAAATGCCACTTCCAGCTTAGCTGTGCAGAAGAAGAACAACAAGAAGAAGAAATATCTCGAAATATGTCCGTCAGGCCCCTTCCCTTGAGATAAATCTGCAAATATCTCGGAAACGAAGCGAGCTATGGCAAAATGTTAAGCGACTTTATTTGTAGAGAATTAAGTTTCCTACTTTTTACGTTCTATGATATTTTTTGATCAGATGCGTAGTTCTCGAGATATATCAAGATATTTTAAAGTTCCGAAGCCGCACCAACATAATAGAGATACAGAAACACCGTGGCCCCTTTCTTTGAGATAACTCTGCACTATTGCGAGCTGCAAATGCCACTTCCAGCTTAGCTGTGCAGAAGAAGAACAACAAGAAGAAGAAATATCTCGAAAAATGTCCGTCAGGCCCCTTCCCTTGAGATAAATCTGCAAATATCTCGGAAACGAAGCGAGCTATGGCAAAATGTTAAGAGACCTTATTTGTAGAGAATTAAGTTTCCTACTTTTTATGTTCTATGATATTTTTTGATCAGATGCGTAGTTCTCGAGATATATCAAGATATTTAAAAGTTCCGAAGCCGCACCAACATAATAGAGATACAGAAACACCGTGGCCCGTTTCTTTGAGATAACTCTGCGCTATTGCGAGCTGGAAATGCCACTTCCAGTTTAGCTGTGCAGAAGAAGAACAGCAAGAAGAGGAAATATCTCGAAATATGTCCGTCAGGCCCCTTCCCTTGAGATATATCTGCAAATATCTCGGAAACGAAACGAGCTATGGCAAAATGTTAAGAGACCTTTTTTGTAGAGAATTATGTTTCCTACAATTTATGTTCTATGATATTTTTTGATCAGAAGCGTAGTTTTCGAGATATATCGAGATATTTAAAAGATCCGAAGCTGCACCAACATAATAGAGATACAGAAACACCGTGGCCCCTTTCTTTGAGATAACTCTGCACTAGTGCGAGCCGCAAATGCCGCTTCCAGCTTAGCTGTGCAGAAGAAGAACAACAAGAAGAAGAAATATCTCGAAATATGTCCGTCAGGCCCCTTCCCTTGAGATAAATCTGCAAATATCTCGGAAACGAAGCGAGCTACGGCAAAATGTTAAGAGACCTTTTTTGTAGAGAATTATATTTCCCACAATTTAGGTTCTATGATATTTTTTGATCAGAAGCGTAGTTTTCGAGATATATCGAGATATTTAAAAGATCCGAAGCCGCACCAACATAATAGAGATACAGAAACACCGTGGCCCCTTTCTTTCAGATAACTCTGCACTATTGCGAGCTGGAAATGCCACTTCCTGTTTAGCTGTGCAGAAGAAGAACAACAAGAAGAAGAAATATCCCGAAATATGTCCGTCAGGCCCCTTCCCTTGAGATAAATCTGCATATATCTCGGAAACGAAGCGAGCTATGGCAAAATGTTAAGAGACCTTTTTGGTAGAGAATGAAGTTTCCTACTTTTTATGTTCTATGATATTTTTTGATCAGATGCGTAGTTCTCGAGATATATCAAGATATTTAAAAGTTCCGAAGCCGCACCAACATAATAGAGATACAGAAACACCGTGGCCCCTTTCTTTGAGATAACTCTGCACTATTGCGAGCTGCAAATGCCACTTCCAGCTTAGCTGTGCAGAAGAAGAACAACAAGAAGAAGAAATATCTCGAAATATGTCCGTCAGGCCCCTTCCCTTGAGATAAATCTGCAAATATCTCGGAAACGAAGCGAGCTATGGCAAAATGTTAAGCGACTTTATTTGTAGAGAATTAAGTTTCCTACTTTTTACGTTCTATGATATTTTTTGATCAGATGCGTAGTTCTCGAGATATATCAAGATATTTTAAAGTTCCGAAGCCGCACCAACATAATAGAGATACAGAAACACCGTGGCCCCTTTCTTTGAGATAACTCTGCACTATTGCGAGCTGCAAATGCCACTTCCAGCTTAGCTGTGCAGAAGAAGAACAACAAGAAGAAGAAATATCTCGAAAAATGTCCGTCAGGCCCCTTCCCTTGAGATAAATCTGCAAATATCTCGGAAACGAAGCGAGCTATGGCAAAATGTTAAGAGACCTTATTTGTAGAGAATTAAGTTTCCTACTTTTTATGTTCTATGATATTTTTTGATCAGATGCGTAGTTCTCGAGATATATCAAGATATTTAAAAGTTCCGAAGCCGCACCAACATAATAGAGATACAGAAACACCGTGGCCCGTTTCTTTGAGATAACTCTGCGCTATTGCGAGCTGGAAATGCCACTTCCAGTTTAGCTGTGCAGAAGAAGAACAGCAAGAAGAGGAAATATCTCGAAATATGTCCGTCAGGCCCCTTCCCTTGAGATATATCTGCAAATATCTCGGAAACGAAACGAGCTATGGCAAAATGTTAAGAGACCTTTTTTGTAGAGAATTATGTTTCCTACAATTTATGTTCTATGATATTTTTTGATCAGAAGCGTAGTTTTCGAGATATATCGAGATATTTAAAAGATCCGAAGCTGCACCAACATAATAGAGATACAGAAACACCGTGGCCCCTTTCTTTGAGATAACTCTGCACTAGTGCGAGCCGCAAATGCCGCTTCCAGCTTAGCTGTGCAGAAGAAGAACAACAAGAAGAAGAAATATCTCGAAATATGTCCGTCAGGCCCCTTCCCTCGAGATAAATCTGCAAATATCTCGGAAACGAAGCGAGCTATGGCAAAATGTTAAGAGACCTTTTTTGTAGAGAATTAAGTTTCCTACTTTTTATGTTCTATGATATTTTTTGATCGGATGCGTAGTTCTCGAGATATATCAAGATATTTAAAAGTTCCGAAGCCGCACCAACATAATAGAGATACAGAAACACCGTGGCCCCTTCCTTTGAGATAACTCTGCACTAGTGCGAGCCGCAAATGCCGCTTCCAGCTTAGCTGTGCAGAAGAAGAACAACAAGAAGAAGAAATATCTCGAAATATGTCCGTCAGGCCCCTTCCCTCGAGATAAATCTGCAAATATCTCGGAAACGAAGCGAGCTATGGCAAAATGTTAAGAGACCTTTTTTGTAGAGAATTAAGTTTCCTACTTTTTATGTTGTATGATATTTTTTGATCGGATGCGTAGTTCTCGAGATATATCAAGATATTTAAAAGTTCCGAAGCCGCACCAACATAATAGAGATACAGAAACACCGTGGCCCCTTTCTTTGAGATAACTCTGCACTATTGCGAGCTGCAAATGCCACTTCTAGCTTTGCTGTGCAGAAGAAGAACAACAAGAAGAAGAAATATCTGGAAATATGTCCGTCAGGCCCCTTCCCTTGAGATAAATCTGCAAATATCTCGGAAACGAAGCGAGCTACGGCAAAATGTTAAGAGACCTTTTTTGTAGAGAATTAAGTTTCCTACTTTTTATGTTCTATGATATTTTTTGATCAGATGCGTAGTTCTCGAGATATATCGAGATATTTAAAAGTTCCGAAGCCGCACCAACATAATAGAGATACAGAAACACCGTGGCCCCTTTCTTTGAGATAACTCGGCACTACTGCGAGCTGCAAATGCCACTTCCAGCTTAGCTGTGCAGAAGAAGAACAACAAGAAGAAGAAATATCTCGAAATATGTCCGTCAGGCCCCTTCCCTTGAGATAAATCTGCATATATCTCGGAAACGAAGCGAGCTATGGCAAAATGTTGAGAGACCTTTTTTGTAGAGAATTAAGTTTTCTACTTTTTATGTTCTATGATATTTTTTGATCAGATGCGTAGTTCTCGAGATATATCAAGATATTTGAAAGTTCCGAAGCCGCACCAACATAATAGAGATACAGAAACACCGTGGCCCCTTTCTTTGAGATAACTCTGCACTAGTGCGAGCCGCAAATGCCGCTTCCAGCTTAGCTGTGCAGAAGAAGAACAACAAGAAGAAGAAATATCTCGAAATATGTCCGTCAGGCCCCTTCCCTCGAGATAAATCTGCAAATATCTCGGAAACGAAGCGAGCTATGGCAAAATCTTAAGAGACCTTTTTTGTAGAGAATTATATTTCCCACAATTTAGGTTCTATGATATTTTTTGATCAGAAGCGTAGTTTTCGAGATATATCGAGATATTTAAAAGATCCGAAGCCGCACCAACGTAATAGAGATACAGAAACACCGTGGCCCCTTTCTTTGAGATAACTCTGCACTATTGCGAGCTGCAAATGCCACTTCCAGCTTAGCTGTGCAGAAGAAGAACAACAAGAAGAAGAAATATCTCGAAATATGTCCGTCAGGCCCCTTCCCTTGAGATAAATCTGCAAATATCTCGGAAACGAAGCGAGCTATGGCAAAATGTTAAGAGACCTTTTTTGTAGAGAATTAAGTTTCCTACTTTTTATCTTCTATGATATTTTTTGATCAGATGCGTAGTTCTCGAGATATATCAAGATATCTAAAAGTTCCGAAGCCGCACCAACATAATAGAGATACAGAAACACCGTGGCCCCTTTCTTCGAGATAACTCTGCACTATTGCGAGCTGCAAATGCCACTTCCAGCTTAGCTGTGCAGGAGAAGGACAACAAGAAGAAGAAGTATCTCGAAAAATGTCCGTCAGGCCCCGTCCCTTGAGATAAATCTGCAAATATCTCGGAAACGAAGCGAGCTATGGCAAAATGTTAAGAGACCTTATTTGTAGAGAATTAAGTTTCCTACTTTTTATGTTCTATGATATCTTTTGATCAGATGCGTAGTTCTCGAGATATATCAATATATTTAAAAGTTCCGAAGCCGCACCAACATAATAGAGATACAGAAACACCGTGGCCCCTTTCTTTGAGATAACTCTGCGCTATTGCGAGCTGGAAATGCCACTTCCAGTTTAGCTGTGCAGAAGAAGAACAACAAGAAGAGGAAATATCTCGAAATATGTCCGTCAGGCCCCTTCCCTTGAGATATATCTGCAAATATCTCGGAAACGAAACGAGCTATGGCAAAATGTTAAGAGACCTTTTTTGTAGAGAATTATGTTTCCTACAATTTATGTTCTATGATATTTTTTGATCAGAAGCGTAGTTTTCGAGATATATCGAGATATTTAAAAGATCCGAAGCTGCACCAACATAATAGAGATACAGAAACACCGTGGCCCCTTTCTTTGAGATAACTCTGCACTAGTGCGAGCCGCAAATGCCGCTTCCAGCTTAGCTGTGCAGAAGAAGAACAACAAGAAGAAGAAATATCTCGAAATATGTCCGTCAGGCCCCTTCCCTCGAGATAAATCTGCAAATATCTCGGAAACAAAGCGAGCTATGGCAAAATGTTAAGAGACCTTTTTTGTAGAGAATTAAGTTTCCTACTTTTTATGTTCTATGATATTTTTTGATCGGATGCGTAGTTCTCGAGATATATCAAGATATTTAAAAGTTCCGAAGCCGCACCAACATAATAGAGATACAGAAACACCGTGGCCCCTTTCTTTGAGATAACTCTGCACTAGTGCGAGCCGCAAATGCCGCTTCCAGCTTAGCTGTGCAGAAGAAGAACAACAAGAAGAAGAAATATCTCGAAATATGTCCGTCAGGCCCCTTCCCTCGAGATAAATCTGCAAATATCTCGGAAACGAAGCGAGCTATGGCAAAATGTTAAGAGACCTTTTTTGTACAGAATTAAGTTTCCTACTTTTTATGTTCTATGATATTTTTTGATCGGATGCGTAGTTCTCGAGATATATCAAGATATTTAAAAGTTCCGAAGCCGCACCAACATAATAGAGATACAGAAACACCGTGGCCCCTTTCTTTGAGATAACTCTGCACTATTGCGAGCTGCAAATGCCACTTCCAGCTTTGCTGTGCAGAAGAAGAACAACAAGAAGAAGAAATATCTGGAAATATGTCCGTCAGGCCCCTTCCCTTGAGATAAATCTGCAAATATCTCGGAAACGAAGCGAGCTACGGCAAAATGTTAAGAGACCTTTTTTGTAGAGAATTATATTTCCCACAATTTAGGTTCTATGATATTTTTTGATCAGAAGCGTAGTTTTCGAGATATATCGAGATATTTAAAAGATCCGAAGCCGCACCAACATAATAGAGATACAGAAACACCGTGGCCCCTTTCTTTCAGATAACTCTGCACTATTGCGAGCTGGAAATGCCACTTCCTGTTTAGCTGTGCAGAAGAAGAACAACAAGAAGAAGAAATATCCCGAAATATGTCCGTCAGGCCCCTTCCCTTGAGATAAATCTGCATATATCTCGGAAACGAAGCGAGCTATGGCAAAATGTTAAGAGACCTTTTTGGTAGAGAATGAAGTTTCCTACTTTTTATGTTCTATGATATTTTTTGATCAGATGCGTAGTTCTCGAGATATATCAAGATATTTAAAAGTTCCGAAGCCGCACCAACATAATAGAGATACAGAAACACCGTGGCCCCTTTCTTTGAGATAACTCTGCACTATTGCGAGCTGCAAATGCCACTTCCAGCTTAGCTGTGCAGAAGAAGAACAACAAGAAGAAGAAATATCTCGAAATATGTCCGTCAGGCCCCTTCCCTTGAGATAAATCTGCAAATATCTCGGAAACGAAGCGAGCTATGGCAAAATGTTAAGCGACTTTATTTGTAGAGAATTAAGTTTCCTACTTTTTACGTTCTATGATATTTTTTGATCAGATGCGTAGTTCTCGAGATATATCAAGATATTTTAAAGTTCCGAAGCCGCACCAACATAATAGAGATACAGAAACACCGTGGCCCCTTTCTTTGAGATAACTCTGCACTATTGCGAGCTGCAAATGCCACTTCCAGCTTAGCTGTGCAGAAGAAGAACAACAAGAAGAAGAAATATCTCGAAAAATGTCCGTCAGGCCCCTTCCCTTGAGATAAATCTGCAAATATCTCGGAAACGAAGCGAGCTATGGCAAAATGTTAAGAGACCTTATTTGTAGAGAATTAAGTTTCCTACTTTTTATGTTCTATGATATTTTTTGATCAGATGCGTAGTTCTCGAGATATATCAAGATATTTAAAAGTTCCGAAGCCGCACCAACATAATAGAGATACAGAAACACCGTGGCCCGTTTCTTTGAGATAACTCTGCGCTATTGCGAGCTGGAAATGCCACTTCCAGTTTAGCTGTGCAGAAGAAGAACAGCAAGAAGAGGAAATATCTCGAAATATGTCCGTCAGGCCCCTTCCCTTGAGATATATCTGCAAATATCTCGGAAACGAAACGAGCTATGGCAAAATGTTAAGAGACCTTTTTTGTAGAGAATTATGTTTCCTACAATTTATGTTCTATGATATTTTTTGATCAGAAGCGTAGTTTTCGAGATATATCGAGATATTTAAAAGATCCGAAGCTGCACCAACATAATAGAGATACAGAAACACCGTGGCCCCTTTCTTTGAGATAACTCTGCACTAGTGCGAGCCGCAAATGCCGCTTCCAGCTTAGCTGTGCAGAAGAAGAACAACAAGAAGAAGAAATATCTCGAAATATGTCCGTCAGGCCCCTTCCCTCGAGATAAATCTGCAAATATCTCGGAAACGAAGCGAGCTATGGCAAAATGTTAAGAGACCTTTTTTGTAGAGAATTAAGTTTCCTACTTTTTATGTTCTATGATATTTTTTGATCGGATGCGTAGTTCTCGAGATATATCAAGATATTTAAAAGTTCCGAAGCCGCACCAACATAATAGAGATACAGAAACACCGTGGCCCCTTCCTTTGAGATAACTCTGCACTAGTGCGAGCCGCAAATGCCGCTTCCAGCTTAGCTGTGCAGAAGAAGAACAACAAGAAGAAGAAATATCTCGAAATATGTCCGTCAGGCCCCTTCCCTCGAGATAAATCTGCAAATATCTCGGAAACGAAGCGAGCTATGGCAAAATGTTAAGAGACCTTTTTTGTAGAGAATTAAGTTTCCTACTTTTTATGTTGTATGATATTTTTTGATCGGATGCGTAGTTCTCGAGATATATCAAGATATTTAAAAGTTCCGAAGCCGCACCAACATAATAGAGATACAGAAACACCGTGGCCCCTTTCTTTGAGATAACTCTGCACTATTGCGAGCTGCAAATGCCACTTCTAGCTTTGCTGTGCAGAAGAAGAACAACAAGAAGAAGAAATATCTGGAAATATGTCCGTCAGGCCCCTTCCCTTGAGATAAATCTCTAAATATCTCGGAAACGAAGCGAGCTACGGCAAAATGTTAAGAGACCTTTTTTGTAGAGAATTAAGTTTCCTACTTTTTATGTTCTATGATATTTTTTGATCAGATGCGTAGTTCTCGAGATATATCAAGATATTTAAAAGTTCCGAAGCCGCACCAACATAATAGAGATACAGAAACACCGTGGCCCCTTTCTTTGAGATAACTCGGCACTACTGCGAGCTGCAAATGCCACTTCCAGCTTAGCTGTGCAGAAGAAGAACAACAAGAAGAAGAAATATCTCGAAATATGTCCGTCAGGCCCCTTCCCTCGAGATAAATCTGCAAATATCTCGGAAACGAAGCGAGCTATGGCAAAATGTTAAGAGACCTTTTTTGTACAGAATTAAGTTTCCTACTTTTTATGTTCTATGATATTTTTTGATCGGATGCGTAGTTCTCGAGATATATCAAGATATTTAAAAGTTCCGAAGCCGCACCAACATAATAGAGATACAGAAACACCGTGGCCCCTTTCTTTGAGATAACTCTGCACTATTGCGAGCTGCAAATGCCACTTCCAGCTTTGCTGTGCAGAAGAAGAACAACAAGAAGAAGAAATATCTGGAAATATGTCCGTCAGGCCCCTTCCCTTGAGATAAATCTGCAAATATCTCGGAAACGAAGCGAGCTACGGCAAAATGTTAAGAGACCTTTTTTGTAGAGAATTATATTTCCCACAATTTAGGTTCTATGATATTTTTTGATCAGAAGCGTAGTTTTCGAGATATATCGAGATATTTAAAAGATCCGAAGCCGCACCAACATAATAGAGATACAGAAACACCGTGGCCCCTTTCTTTCAGATAACTCTGCACTATTGCGAGCTGGAAATGCCACTTCCTGTTTAGCTGTGCAGAAGAAGAACAACAAGAAGAAGAAATATCCCGAAATATGTCCGTCAGGCCCCTTCCCTTGAGATAAATCTGCATATATCTCGGAAACGAAGCGAGCTATGGCAAAATGTTAAGAGACCTTTTTGGTAGAGAATGAAGTTTCCTACTTTTTATGTTCTATGATATTTTTTGATCAGATGCGTAGTTCTCGAGATATATCAAGATATTTAAAAGTTCCGAAGCCGCACCAACATAATAGAGATACAGAAACACCGTGGCCCCTTTCTTTGAGATAACTCTGCACTATTGCGAGCTGCAAATGCCACTTCCAGCTTAGCTGTGCAGAAGAAGAACAACAAGAAGAAGAAATATCTCGAAATATGTCCGTCAGGCCCCTTCCCTTGAGATAAATCTGCAAATATCTCGGAAACGAAGCGAGCTATGGCAAAATGTTAAGCGACTTTATTTGTAGAGAATTAAGTTTCCTACTTTTTACGTTCTATGATATTTTTTGATCAGATGCGTAGTTCTCGAGATATATCAAGATATTTTAAAGTTCCGAAGCCGCACCAACATAATAGAGATACAGAAACACCGTGGCCCCTTTCTTTGAGATAACTCTGCACTATTGCGAGCTGCAAATGCCACTTCCAGCTTAGCTGTGCAGAAGAAGAACAACAAGAAGAAGAAATATCTCGAAAAATGTCCGTCAGGCCCCTTCCCTTGAGATAAATCTGCAAATATCTCGGAAACGAAGCGAGCTATGGCAAAATGTTAAGAGACCTTATTTGTAGAGAATTAAGTTTCCTACTTTTTATGTTCTATGATATTTTTTGATCAGATGCGTAGTTCTCGAGATATATCAAGATATTTAAAAGTTCCGAAGCCGCACCAACATAATAGAGATACAGAAACACCGTGGCCCGTTTCTTTGAGATAACTCTGCGCTATTGCGAGCTGGAAATGCCACTTCCAGTTTAGCTGTGCAGAAGAAGAACAGCAAGAAGAGGAAATATCTCGAAATATGTCCGTCAGGCCCCTTCCCTTGAGATATATCTGCAAATATCTCGGAAACGAAACGAGCTATGGCAAAATGTTAAGAGACCTTTTTTGTAGAGAATTATGTTGCCTACAATTTATGTTCTATGATATTTTTTGATCAGAAGCGTAGTTTTCGAGATATATCGAGATATTTAAAAGATCCGAAGCTGCACCAACATAATAGAGATACAGAAACACCGTGGCCCCTTTCTTTGAGATAACTCTGCACTAGTGCGAGCCGCAAATGCCGCTTCCAGCTTAGCTGTGCAGAAGAAGAACAACAAGAAGAAGAAATATCTCGAAATATGTCCGTCAGGCCCCTTCCCTTGAGATAAATCTGCAAATATCTCGGAAACGAAGCGAGCTACGGCAAAATGTTAAGAGACCTTTTTTGTAGAGAATTATATTTCCCACAATTTAGGTTCTATGATATTTTTTGATCAGAAGCGTAGTTTTCGAGATATATCGAGATATTTAAAAGATCCGAAGCCGCACCAACATAATAGAGATACAGAAACACCGTGGCCCCTTTCTTTCAGATAACTCTGCACTATTGCGAGCTGGAAATGCCACTTCCTGTTTAGCTGTGCAGAAGAAGAACAACAAGAAGAAGAAATATCCCGAAATATGTCCGTCAGGCCCCTTCCCTTGAGATAAATCTGCATATATCTCGGAAACGAAGCGAGCTATGGCAAAATGTTAAGAGACCTTTTTGGTAGAGAATGAAGTTTCCTACTTTTTATGTTCTATGATATTTTTTGATCAGATGCGTAGTTCTCGAGATATATCAAGATATTTAAAAGTTCCGAAGCCGCACCAACATAATAGAGATACAGAAACACCGTGGCCCCTTTCTTTGAGATAACTCTGCACTATTGCGAGCTGCAAATGCCACTTCCAGCTTAGCTGTGCAGAAGAAGAACAACAAGAAGAAGAAATATCTCGAAATATGTCCGTCAGGCCCCTTCCCTTGAGATAAATCTGCAAATATCTCGGAAACGAAGCGAGCTATGGCAAAATGTTAAGCGACTTTATTTGTAGAGAATTAAGTTTCCTACTTTTTACGTTCTATGATATTTTTTGATCAGATGCGTAGTTCTCGAGATATATCAAGATATTTTAAAGTTCCGAAGCCGCACCAACATAATAGAGATACAGAAACACCGTGGCCCCTTTCTTTGAGATAACTCTGCACTATTGCGAGCTGCAAATGCCACTTCCAGCTTAGCTGTGCAGAAGAAGAACAACAAGAAGAAGAAATATCTCGAAAAATGTCCGTCAGGCCCCTTCCCTTGAGATAAATCTGCAAATATCTCGGAAACGAAGCGAGCTATGGCAAAATGTTAAGAGACCTTATTTGTAGAGAATTAAGTTTCCTACTTTTTATGTTCTATGATATTTTTTGATCAGATGCGTAGTTCTCGAGATATATCAAGATATTTAAAAGTTCCGAAGCCGCACCAACATAATAGAGATACAGAAACACCGTGGCCCGTTTCTTTGAGATAACTCTGCGCTATTGCGAGCTGGAAATGCCACTTCCAGTTTAGCTGTGCAGAAGAAGAACAGCAAGAAGAGGAAATATCTCGAAATATGTCCGTCAGGCCCCTTCCCTTGAGATATATCTGCAAATATCTCGGAAACGAAACGAGCTATGGCAAAATGTTAAGAGACCTTTTTTGTAGAGAATTATGTTTCCTACAATTTATGTTCTATGATATTTTTTGATCAGAAGCGTAGTTTTCGAGATATATCGAGATATTTAAAAGATCCGAAGCTGCACCAACATAATAGAGATACAGAAACACCGTGGCCCCTTTCTTTGAGATAACTCTGCACTAGTGCGAGCCGCAAATGCCGCTTCCAGCTTAGCTGTGCAGAAGAAGAACAACAAGAAGAAGAAATATCTCGAAATATGTCCGTCAGGCCCCTTCCCTCGAGATAAATCTGCAAATATCTCGGAAACGAAGCGAGCTATGGCAAAATGTTAAGAGACCTTTTTTGTAGAGAATTAAGTTTCCTACTTTTTATGTTCTATGATATTTTTTGATCGGATGCGTAGTTCTCGAGATATATCAAGATATTTAAAAGTTCCGAAGCCGCACCAACATAATAGAGATACAGAAACACCGTGGCCCCTTCCTTTGAGATAACTCTGCACTAGTGCGAGCCGCAAATGCCGCTTCCAGCTTAGCTGTGCAGAAGAAGAACAACAAGAAGAAGAAATATCTCGAAATATGTCCGTCAGGCCCCTTCCCTCGAGATAAATCTGCAAATATCTCGGAAACGAAGCGAGCTATGGCAAAATGTTAAGAGACCTTTTTTGTAGAGAATTAAGTTTCCTACTTTTTATGTTGTATGATATTTTTTGATCGGATGCGTAGTTCTCGAGATATATCAAGATATTTAAAAGTTCCGAAGCCGCACCAACATAATAGAGATACAGAAACACCGTGGCCCCTTTCTTTGAGATAACTCTGCACTATTGCGAGCTGCAAATGCCACTTCTAGCTTTGCTGTGCAGAAGAAGAACAACAAGAAGAAGAAATATCTGGAAATATGTCCGTCAGGCCCCTTCCCTTGAGATAAATCTGCAAATATCTCGGAAACGAAGCGAGCTACGGCAAAATGTTAAGAGACCTTTTTTGTAGAGAATTAAGTTTCCTACTTTTTATGTTCTATGATATTTTTTGATCAGATGCGTAGTTCTCGAGATATATCAAGATATTTAAAAGTTCCGAAGCCGCACCAACATAATAGAGATACAGAAACACCGTGGCCCCTTTCTTTGAGATAACTCGGCACTACTGCGAGCTGCAAATGCCACTTCCAGCTTAGCTGTGCAGAAGAAGAACAACAAGAAGAAGAAATATCTCGAAATATGTCCGTCAGGCCCCTTCCCTTGAGATAAATCTGCATATATCTCGGAAACGAAGCGAGCTATGGCAAAATGTTGAGAGACCTTTTTTGTAGAGAATTAAGTTTTCTACTTTTTATGTTCTATGATATTTTTTGATCAGATGCGTAGTTCTCGAGATATATCAAGATATTTAAAAGTTCCGAAGCCGCACCAACATAATAGAGATACAGAAACACCGTGGCCCCTTTCTTTGAGATAACTCTGCACTATTGCGAGCTGCAAATGCCACTTCCAGCTTAGCTGTGCAGAAGAAGAACAACAAGAAGAAGAAATATCTCGAAATATGTCCGTCAGGCCCCTTCCCTTGAGATAAATCTGCATATATCTCGGAAACGAAGCGAGCTATGGCAAAATGTTGAGAGACCTTTTTTGTAGAGAATTAAGTTTTCTACTTTTTATGTTCTATGATATTTTTTGATCAGATGCGTAGTTCTCGAGATATATCAAGATATTTGAAAGTTCCGAAGCCGCACCAACATAATAGAGATACAGAAACACCGTGGCCCCTTTCTTTGAGATAACACGGCACTACTGCGAGCTGGAAATGCCACTTCCAGTTTAGCTGTGCAGAAGAAGAAATATCTCGAAATATGTCCGTCAGGCCCCTTCCCTCGAGATAAATCTGCAAATATCTCGGAAACGAAGCGAGCTATGGCAAAATGTTAAGAGACCTTTTTTGTAGAGAATTAAGTTTCCTACTTTTTATGTTCTATGATATTTTTTGATCAGATGCGTAGTTCTCGAGATTTATCAAGATATTTAAAAGTTCCGAAGCCGCACCAACATAATAGAGATACAGAAACACCGTGGCCCCTTTCTTTGAGATAACTCTGCACTATTGCGAGCTGCAAATGCCACTTCCAGCTTAGCTGTGCAGAAGAAGACCAACAAGAAGAAGAAATATCTCGAAATATGTCCGTCAGGCCCCTTCCCTTGAGATAAATCTGCAAATATCTCGGAAACGAAGCGAGCTATGGCAAAATGTTAAGAGACCTTATTTGTGGAGAATTAAGTTTCCTACTTTTTATGTTCTATGATATTATTTGATCAGATGCGTAGTTCTCGAGATATATCAAGATATTTAAAAGTTCCGAAGCCGCACCAACATAATAGAGATACAGAAACACCGTGGCCCCTTTCTTTGAGATAACTCTGCACTATTGCGAGCTGCAAATGCCACTTCCAGCTTAGCTGTGCAGAAGAAGACCAACAAGAAGAAGAAATATCTCGAAATATGTCCGTCAGGCCCCTTCCCTTGAGATAAATCTGCAAATATCTCGGAAACGAAGCGAGCTATGGCAAAATGTTAAGAGACCTTTTTTGTAGAGAATTAAGTTTCCTACTTTTTATGTTCTATGATATTTTTTGATCAGATGCGTAGTTCTCGAGATATATCAAGATATTTAAAAGTTCCGAAGCCGCACCAACATAATAGAGATACAGAAACACCGTGGCCCCTTTCTTTGAGATAACTCGGCACTACTGCGAGCTGCAAATGCCACTTCCAGCTTAGCTGTGCAGAAGAAGAACAACAAGAAGAAGAAATATCTCGAAATATGTCCGTCAGGCCCCTTCCCTTGAGATAAATCTGCATATATCTCGGAAACGAAGCGAGCTATGGCAAAATGTTGAGAGACCTTTTTTGTAGAGAATTAAGTTTTCTACTTTTTATGTTCTATGATATTTTTTGATCAGATGCGTAGTTCTCGAGATATATCAAGATATTTAAAAGTTCCGAAGCCGCACCAACATAATAGAGATACAGAAACACCGTGGCCCCTTTCTTTGAGATAACTCTGCACTATTGCGAGCTGCAAATGCCACTTCCAGCTTAGCTGTGCAGAAGAAGAACAACAAGAAGAAGAAATATCTCGAAATATGTCCGTCAGGCCCCTTCCCTTGAGATAAATCTGCATATATCTCGGAAACGAAGCGAGCTATGGCAAAATGTTGAGAGACCTTTTTTGTAGAGAATTAAGTTTTCTACTTTTTATGTTCTATGATATTTTTTGATCAGATGCGTAGTTCTCGAGATATATCAAGATATTTGAAAGTTCCGAAGCCGCACCAACATAATAGAGATACAGAAACACCGTGGCCCCTTTCTTTGAGATAACACGGCACTACTGCGAGCTGGAAATGCCACTTCCAGTTTAGCTGTGCAGAAGAAGAAATATCTCGAAATATGTCCGTCAGGCCCCTTCCCTCGAGATAAATCTGCAAATATCTCGGAAACGAAGCGAGCTATGGCAAAATGTTAAGAGACCTTTTTTGTAGAGAATTAAGTTTCCTACTTTTTATGTTCTATGATATTTTTTGATCAGATGCGTAGTTCTCGAGATTTATCAAGATATTTAAAAGTTCCGAAGCCGCACCAACATAATAGAGATACAGAAACACCGTGGCCCCTTTCTTTGAGATAACTCTGCACTATTGCGAGCTGCAAATGCCACTTCCAGCTTAGCTGTGCAGAAGAAGACCAACAAGAAGAAGAAATATCTCGAAATATGTCCGTCAGGCCCCTTCCCTTGAGATAAATCTGCAAATATCTCGGAAACGAAGCGAGCTATGGCAAAATGTTAAGAGACCTTATTTGTGGAGAATTAAGTTTCCTACTTTTTATGTTCTATGATATTATTTGATCAGATGCGTAGTTCTCGAGATATATCAAGATATTTAAAAGTTCCGAAGCCGCACCAACATAATAGAGATACAGAAACACCGTGGCCCCTTTCTTTGAGATAACTCTGCACTATTGCGAGCTGCAAATGCCACTTCCAGCTTAGCTGTGCAGAAGAAGACCAACAAGAAGAAGAAATATCTCGAAATATGTCCGTCAGGCCCCTTCCCTTGAGATAAATCTGCAAATATCTCGGAAACGAAGCGAGCTATGGCAAAATGTTAAGAGACCTTATTTGTGGAGAATTAAGTTTCCTACTTTTTATGTTCTATGATATTATTTGATCAGATGCGTAGTTCTCGAGATATATCAAGATATTTAAAAGTTCCGAAGCCGCACCAACATAATAGAGATACAGAAACACCGTGGCCCCTTTCTTTGAGATAACTCTGCACTATTGCGAGCTGCAAATGCCACTTCCAGCTTAGCTGTGCAGAAGAAGAACAACAAGAAGAAGAAATATCTCGAAATATATCCGTCAGGCCCCTTCCCTTGAGATAAATCTGCATATATCTCGGAAGCGAAGCGAGCTATGGCAAAATGTTAAGAGACCTTTTTTGTAGAGAATTATGTTTCCTACAATTTATGTTCTATGATATTTTTTGATCAGAAGCGTAGTTTTCGAGATATATCAAGATATTTAAAAGTTCCGAAGCCGCACCAACATAATAGAGATACAGAAACACCGTGGCCCCTTTCTTTCAGATAACTCTGCACTATTGCGAGCTGGAAATGCCACTTCCAGCTTAGCTGTGCAGGAGAAGGACAACAAGAAGAAGAAATATCTCGAAATATGTCCGTCAGGCCCCTTCCCTTGAGATAAATCTGCATATATCTCGGAAACGAAGCGAGCTATGGCAAAATGTTGAGAGACCTTTTTTGTAGAGAATTAAGTTTTCTACTTTTTATGTTCTATGATATTTTTTGATCAGATGCGTAGTTCTCGAGATATATCAAGATATTTAAAAGTTCCGAAGCCGCACCAACATAATAGAGATACAGAAACACCGTGGCCCCTTCTTTGAGATAACTCGGCACTGCTGCGAGCTGGAAATGCCACTTCCAGTTTAGCTGTGCAGAAGAAGAACAACAAGAAGAAGAAATATCTCGAAAAATGTCCGTCAGGCCCCTTCCCTTGAGATATATCTGCAAATATCTCGGAAACACAGCGAGCTATGGCAAAATGTTTAGAGACCTTATTTGTAGAGAATTAAGTTTCCTACTTTTTATCTTCTATGATATTTTTTGATCAGATGTGTAGTTCTCGAGATATATCAAGATATTTAAAAGTTCCGAAGCCGCACCAACATAATAGAGATACAGAAACACCGTGGCCCCTTTCTTTGAGATAACTCTGCACTATTGCGAGCTGCAAATGCCACTTCCAGCTTAGCTGTGCAGAAGAAGAACAACAAGAAGAAGAAATATCTCGAAATATGTCCGTCAGACCCCTTCCCTTGAGATAAATCTGCAAATATCTCGGAAACGAAGCGAGCTACGGCAAAATGTTAAGAGACCTTTTTTGTAGAAAATTAGGTTTCCTACTTTTTATGTTCTATGATATTTTTCGATCAGAGGCGTAGTTCTCGAGATATATCAAGATATTTAAAAGTTCCGAAGCCGCACCAACATAATAGAGATACAGAAACACCGTGGCCCCTTTCTTTGAGATAACTCTGCACGATTGCGAGCTGGAAATGCCACTTCCAGTTTAGCTGTGCAGAAGAAGAACAACAAGAAGAAGAAATATCTCGAAATATGTCCATCAGGACCCTTCCCTTGAGATAAATCTGCAAATATCTCGGAAACGAAGCGAGCTATTGCAAAACGTTAAGAGACCTTTTTTGTAGAGAATTAAGGTTCCTACTTTTTATGTTCTATGATATTTTTTGATCAGATGCGTAGTTCTCGAGATATATCGAGATATTTAAAAGTTCCGAAGCCGCACCAACATAATAAAGATACAGAAACACCGTGGCCCCTTTCTTTGAGATAACTCTGCACTAGTGCGAGCCGCAAATGCCACTTCCAGCTTAGCTGTGCAGAAGAAGAACAACAAGAAGAAGAAATATCTCGAAATATGTCCGTCAGGCCCCTTCCCTTGAGATAAATCTGCAAATATCTCGGAAACGAAGCGAGCTATGGCAAAATGTTAAGAGACCTTTTTTGTAGAGAATTAAGTTTCCTACTTTTTATGTTCTATGATATTTTTTGATCAGATGCGTAGTTCTCGAGATATATCAAGATATTTAAAAGTTCCGAAGCCGCACCAACATAATAGAGATACAGAAACACCGTGGCCCCTTTCTTTGAGATAACTCTGCACTATTGCGAGCTGCAAATGCCACTTCCAGCTTAGCTGTGCAGAGGAAGAACAACAAGAAGAAGAAATATCTCGAAATATGTCCGTCAGGCCAGTTCCTTTGAGCTGAATCTGCAAATATCTCGGAAACGAAGCGAGCTATGGCAAAATGTTCAGAGACCTTTTTTGTAGAGAATTAAGTTTCCTACTTTTTATGTTCTATGATATTTTTCGATCAGAGGCGTAGTTCTCGAGATATATCAAGATATTTAAAAGTTCCGAAGCCGCACCAACATAATAGAGATACAGAAACACCGTGGCCCCTTTCTTTGAGATAACTCTGCGCTATTGCGAGCTGGAAATGCCACTTCCAGTTTAGCTGTGCAGAAGAAGAACAACAAGAAGAGGAAATATCTCGAAATATGTCCGTCAGGCCCCTTCCCTTGAGATATATCTGCAAATATCTCGGAAACGAAACGAGCTATGGCAAAATGTTAAGAGACCTTTTTTGTAGAGAATTATGTTTCCTACTTTTTATGTTCTATGATATTTTTTGATCAGACGCGTAGCTCTCGAGATATATCAAGATATTTAAAAGTTCCGAAGCCGCACCAACATAATAGAGATACAGAAACACCGTGGCCCCTCTCTTTGAGATAACTCTGCACTAGTGCGAGCCGCAAATGCCGCTTCCAGCTTAGCTGTGCAGAAGAAGAACAACAAGAAGAAGAAATATCTCGAAATATGTCCGTCAGGCCCCTTCCCTTGAGATAAATCTGCAAATATCTCGGAAACGAAGCGAGCTATGGCAAAATGTTAAGAGACCTTATTTGTGGAGAATTAAGTTTCCTACTTTTTATGTTCTATGATATTTTTTGATCAGATGCGTAGTTCTAGAGATATATCAAGATATTTAAAAGTTCCGAAGCCGCACCAACATAATAGAGATACAGAAACACCGTGGCCCCTTTCTTTGAGATAACTCTGCGCTATTGCGAGCTGGAAATGCCACTTCCAGTTTAGCTGTGCAGAAGAAGAACAACAAGAAGAGGAAATATCTCGAAATATGTCCGTCAGGCCCCTTCCCTTGAGATATATCTGCAAATATCTCGGAAACGAAGCGAGCTATGGCAAAATGTTAAGAGACCTTATTTGTGGAGAATTAAGTTTCCTACTTTTTATGTTCTATGATATTTTTTGATCAGATGCGTAGTTCTAGAGATATATCAAGATATTTAAAAGTTCCGAAGCCGCACCAACATAATAGAGATACAGAAACACCGTGGCCCCTTTCTTTGAGATAACTCTGCGCTATTGCGAGCTGGAAATGCCACTTCCAGTTTAGCTGTGCAGAAGAAGAACAACAAGAAGAGGAAATATCTCGAAATATGTCCGCCAGGCCCCTTCCCTTGAGATATATCTGCAAATATCTCGGAAACGAAACGAGCTATGGCAAAATGTTAAGAGACCTTTTTTGTAGAGAATTATGTTTCCTACAATTTATGTTCTATGATATTTTTTGATCAGAAGCGTAGTTTTCGAGATATATCGAGATATTTAAAAGATCCGAAGCTGCACCAACATAATAGAGATACAGAAACACCGTGGCCCCTTTCTTTGAGATAACTCTGCACTAGTGCGAGCCGCAAATGCCACTTCCAGCTTAGCTGTGCAGAAGAAGAACAACAAGAAGAAGAAATATCTCGAAATATGTCCGTCAGGCCCCTTCCCTTGAGATAAATCTGCAAATATCTCGGAAACGAAGCGAGCTATGGCAAAATGTTAAGAGACCTTTTTTGTAGAGAATTAAGTTTCCTACTTTTTATCTTCTATGATATTTTCTGATCAGATTCGTAGTTCTCGAGATATATCAAGATATTTAAAAGTTCCGAAGCCGCACCAACATAATAGAGATACAGAAACACCGTGGCCCCTCTCTTTGAGATAACTCTGCACAATTGCGAGCTGCAAATGCCACTTCCAGCTTAGCTGTGCAGAAGAAGAACAACAAGAAGAAGAAATATCTCGAAATATGTCCGTCAGGCCCCTTCCCTTGAGATAAATCGGCAAGTATCTCGGAAACGAAGCGAGCTATGGCAAAATGTTGAGAGACCTTTTTTGTAGAGAATTAAGTTTCCTACTTTTTATGTTCTATGATATTTTTTGATCAGATGCGTAGATCTCGAGATATATCAAGATATTTAAAAGTTCCGAAGCCGCACCAACATAATAGAGATACAGAAACACCGTGGCCCCTTTCTTTGAGATAACTCTGCACTATTGCGAGCTGTAAATGCCACTTCCAGCTTAGCTGTGCAGAAGAAGAACAACAAGAAGAAGAAATATCTCGAAATATGTCCGTCAGGCCCCTTCCCTTGAGATATATCTGCAAATATCTCGGAAACGAAGCGAGCTATGGCAAAATGTTAAGAGACCTTTTTTGTAGAGAATTATGTTTCCTACTTTTTATGTTCTATGATATTTTTTGATCAGACGCGTAGCTCTCGAGATATATCAAGATATTTAAAAGTTCCGAAGCCGCACCAACATAATCGAGATACAGAAACACCGTGGCCCCTCTCTTTGATATAACTCTGCACTAGTGCGAGCCGCAAATGCCACTTCCAGCTTAGCTGTGCAGAAGAAGAACAACAAGAAGAAGAAATATCTCGAAATATGTCCGTCAGGCCCCTTCCCTTGAGATAAATCTGCAAATATCTCGGAAACGAAGCGAGCTATGGCAAAATGTTAAGAGACCTTTTTTGTAGAGAATTAAGTTTCCTACTTTTTATGTTCTATCATATTTTTTGATCAGATGCGTAGTTCTCGAGATATATCAAGATATTTAAAAGTTCCGAAGCCGCACCAACATAATAGAGATACAGAAACACCGTGGCCCCTCTCTTTGAGATAACTCTGCACTATTGCGAGCTGGAAATGCCACTTCCAGTTTAGCTGTGCAGAAGAAGAACAACAAGAAGAAGAAATATCTGGAAATATGTCCGTCAGGCCCCTTCCCTTGAGATAAATCTGCAAATATCTCGGAAACCAAGCGAGCTATGGCAAAATGTTAAGAGACCTTTTTTGTAGAGAATTATGTTTCCTACAATTTATGTTCTATGATATTTTTTGATCAGAAGCGTAGTTTTCGAGATATATCGAGATATTTAAAAGTTCCGAAGCCGCACCAACATAATAGAGATACAGAAACACCGTGGCCCCTTTCTTTGAGATAACTCTGCACTAGTGCGAGCCGCAAATGCCACTTCCAGCTTAGCTGTGCAGAAGAAGAACAACAAGAAGAAGAAATATCTCGAAATATGTCCGTCAGGCCCCTTCCCTTGAGATAAATCTGCAAATATCTCGGAAACGAAGCGAGCTATGGCAAAATGTTAAGAGACCTTTTTTGTAGAGAATTAAGTTTCCTACTTTTTATGTTCTATGATATTTTTTGATCAGATGCGTAGTTCTCGAGATATATCAAGATATTTAAAAGTTCCGAAGCCGCACCAACATAATAGAGATACAGAAACACCGTGGCCCCTTTCTTTGAGATAACTCTGCACTATTGCGAGCTGCAAATGCCACTTCCAGCTTAGCTGTGCAGAGGAAGAACAACAAGAAGAAGAAATATCTCGAAATATGTCCGTCAGGCCAGTTCCTTTGAGCTGAATCTGCAAATATCTCGGAAACGAAGCGAGCTATGGCAAAATGTTAAGAGACCTTTTTTGTAGAGAATTATGTTTCCTACTTTTTATGTTCTATGATATTTTTTGATCAGACGCGTAGCTCTCGAGATATATCAAGATATTTAAAAGTTCCGAAGCCGCACCAACATAATAGAGATACAGAAACACCGTGGCCCCTCTCTTTGAGATAACTCTGCACTATTGCGAGCTGGAAATGCCACTTCCAGTTTAGCTGTGCAGAAGAAGAACAACAAGAAGAAGAAGTATCTCGAAATATGTCCGTCAGGCCCCTTCCCTTGAGATAAATCTGCAAATATCTCGGAAACGAAGCGAGCTATGGCAAAATGTTAAGAGACCTTTTTTGTAGAGAATTATGTTTCCTACAATTTATGTTCTATGATATTTTTTGATCAGAAGCGTAGTTTTCGAGATATATCGAGATATTTAAAAGTTCCGAAGCCGCACCAACATAATAGAGATACAGAAACACCGTGGCCCCTTTCTTTGAGATAACTCTGCACTAGTGCGAGCCGCAAATGCCACTTCCAGCTTAGCTGTGCAGAAGAAGAACAACAAGAAGAAGAAATATCTCGAAATATGTCCGTCAGGCCCCTTCCCTTGAGATAAATCTGCAAATATCTCGGAAACGAAGCGAGCTATGGCAAAATGTTAGGAGACCTTTTTTGTAGAGAATTAAGTTTCCTACTTTTTATGTTCTATGATATTTTTTGATCAGATGCGTAGTTCTCGAGATATATCAAGATATTTAAAAGTTCCGAAGCCGCACCAACATAATAGAGATACAGAAACACCGTGGCCCCTTTCTTTGAGATAACTCTGCACTATTGCGAGCTGTTAATGCCACTTCCAGCTTAGCTGTGCAGAAGAAGAACAACAAGAAGAAGACATATCTCGAAATATGTCCGTCAGGCCCCTTCCCTTGAGATAAATCTGCAAATATCTCGGAAACGAAGCGAGATATGGCAAAATGTTGAGGGACCTTTTTTGTAGAGAATTAAGTTTCCTACGTTTTATGTTGTATGATATTCTTGATCTGATGCGTAGTTCTCGAGATATATCAAGATATTTAAAAGTTCCGAAGCCGCACCAACATAATAGAGATACAGAAACACCGTGGCCCCTTTCTTTGAGATAACTCTGCACTATTGCGAGCTGTAAATGCCACTTCCAGCTTAGCTGTGCAGAAGAAGAACAACAAGAAGAAGACATATCTCGAAATATGTCCGTCGGGCCCCTTCCCTTGAGATATATCTGCAAATATCTCGGAAACGAAGCGAGCTATGGCAAAATGTTAAGAGACCTTTTTTGTAGAGAATTATGTTTCCTACAATTTATGTTTTATGATATTTTTTGATCAGAAGCGTAGTTTTCGAGATATATCGAGATATTTAAAAGTTCCGAAGCCGCACCAACATAATAGGGATACAGAAACACCGTGGCCCCTTTCTTTGAGATAACTCTGCACTAGTGCGAGCCGCAAATGCCACTTCCAGCTTAGCTGTGCAGCAGAAGAACATCAAGAAGAAGAAATATCTCGAAATATGTCCGTCAGGCCACTTCCCTTGAGATAAATCTGCAAATGTCTCGGAAACGAAGCGAGCTATGGCAAAATGTTAAGAGACCTTTTTTGTAGAGAATTATGTTTCCTACAATTTATGTTCTATGATATTTTTTGATCAGACGCGTAGTTTTCGAGATATATCGAGATATTTAAAAGTTCCAAAGCCGCACCAACATAATAGAGATACAGAAACACCGTGGCCCCTTTCTTTGAGATAACTCTGCACTATTGCGAGCTGCAAATGCCACTTCCAGCTTAGCTCTGCAGAGGAAGAACAACAAGAAGAAGAAATATCTCGAAATATGTCCGTCAGGCCAGTTCCTTTGAGCTGAATCTGCAATTATCTCGGAAACGAAGCGAGCTATGGCAAAATGTTAAGAGACGTTTTTTGTAGAGAATTATGTTTCCTACAATTTATGTTCTATGATATTTTTTGATCAGAAGCGTAGTTTTCGAGATATATCGAGATATTTAAAAGTTCCGAAGCCGCACCAACATAATAGGGATACAGAAACACCGTGGCCCCTTTCTTTGAGATAAATCTGCAGTATTGCGAGCTGTAAATGCCACTTCCAGCTTAGCTGTGCAGAAGAAGAACAACAAGAAGAAGAAATATCTCGAAATATGTCCGTCAGGCCCCTTCCCTTGAGATAAATCTGCAAATATCTCGGAAACGAAGAGAGCTATGGCAAAATGTTAAGAGACCTTTTGTGTAGAGAACTAAGTTTCCTACTTTTTATGTTCTATGATATCTTTTGATCTGATGCGTAGTTCTCGAGATATATCAAGATATTTAAAAGTTCCGAAGCCGCACCAACATAATAGAGATACAGAAACACCGTGGCCCCTTTCTTTGAGATAACTCTGCACTATTGCGAGCTGTAAATGCCACTTCCAGCTTAGCTGTGCAGAAGAAGAACAACAAGAAGAAGAAATATCTCGAAATATGTCCGTCTGGCCCCTTCCCTTGAGATATATCTGCAAATATCTCGGAAACGAAGCGGGCTATGGCAAAATGTTAAGAGACCTCTTTTGTAGAGAATTAAGCTTCCTACTTTTTATGTTCTATGATATTTTTTGATCAGATGCGTAGTTCTCGAGATATATCAAGATATTTAAAAGTTCCGAAGCCGCACCAACATAATAGAGATACAGAAACACCGTGGCCCCTTTCTTTGAGATAACTCTGCACTATTGCGCGCTGTAAATGCCACTTCCAGCTTAGCTGTGCAGAAGAAGAACAACAAGAAGAAGAAATATCTCGAAATATGTCCGTCAGGCCCCTTCCCTTGAGATATATCTGCAAATATCTCGGAAACGAAGCGAGCTATGACAAAATGTTAAGAGACCTTTTTTGTAGAGAATTATGTTTCCTACAATTTATGTTCTATGATATTTTTTGATCAGAAGCGTAGTTTTCGAGATATATCGAGATATTTAAAAGTTCCGAAGCCGCACCAACATAATAGAGATACAGAAACACCGTGGCCCCTTTCTTTGAGATAACTCTGCACTAGTGCGAGCCGGAAATGCCACTTCCAGCTTAGCTGTGCAGAAGAAGAACCACAAGAAGAAGAAATATCTCGAAATGTGTCCGTCAGGCCCCTTCCCTTGAGATAAATCTGCAAATATCTCGGAAACGAAGCGAGCTATGGCAAAATGTTAAGAGACCTCTTTTGTAGAGAATTAAGCTTCCTACTTTTTATGTTCTATGATATTTTTTGATCAGATGCGTAGTTCTCGAGATATATCAAGATATTTAAAAGTTCCGAAGCCGCACCAACATAATAGAGATACAGAAACACCGTGGCCCCTTTCTTTGAGATAACTCTGCACTATTGCGCGCTGTAAATGCCACTTCCAGCTTAGCTGTGCAGAAGAAGAACAACAAGAAGAAGAAATATCTCGAAATATGTCCGTCAGGCCCCTTCCCTTGAGATATATCTGCAAATATCTCGGAAACGAAGCGAGCTATGACAAAATGTTAAGAGACCTTTTTTGTAGAGAATTATGTTTCCTACAATTTACGTTCTATGATATTTTTTGATCAGAAGCGTAGTTTTCGAGATATATCGAGATATTTAAAAGTTCCGAAGCCGCACCAACATAATAGAGATACAGAAACACCGTGGCCCCTTTCGTTGAGATAACTCTGCACTAGTGCGAGCCGCAAATGCCACTTCCAGCTTAGCTGTGCAGAAGAAGAACAACAAGAAGAAGAAATATCTCGAAATATGTCCGTCAGGCCCCTTCCCTTGAGATAAATCTGCAAATATCTCGGAAACGAAGCGAGCTATGGCAAAATGTTAAGAGACCTTTTTTGTAGAGAATTAAGTTTCCTACTTTTTATGTTCTATGATATTTTTTGATCAGATGCGTAGTTCTCGAGATATATCAAGATATTTAAAAGTTCCGAAGCCGCACCAACATAATAGAGATACAGAAACACCGTGGCCCCTTTCTTTGAGATAACTCTGCACTATTGCGAGCTGTAAATGCCACTTCCAGCTTAGCTGTGCAGAAGAAGAACAACAAGAAGAAGAAATATCTCGAAATATGTCCGTCAGGCCCCTTCCCTTGAGATATATCTGCAAATATCTCGGAAACGAAGAGAGCTATGGCAAAATGTTAAGAGACCTTTTTTGTAGAGAATTAAGTTTCCTACTTTTTATGTTCTATGATATTTTTTGATCTGATGCGTAGTTCTCGAGATATATCAAGATATTTAAAAGTTCCGAAGCCGCACCAACATAATAGAGATACAGAAACACCGTGGCCCCTTTCTTTGAGATAACTCTGCACTATTGCGAGCTGTAAATGCCACTTCCAGCTTAGCTGTGCAGAAGAAGAACAACAAGAAGAAGACATATCTCGAAATATGTCCGTCAGGCCAGTTCCTTTGAGCTGAATCTGCAAATATCTCGGAAACGAAGCGAGCTATGGCAAAATGTTAAGAGACGTTTTTTGTAGAGAATTATGTTTCCTACAATTTATGTTCTATGATATTTTTTGATCAGAAGCGTAGTTTTCGAGATATATCGAGATATTTAAAAGTTCCGAAGCCGCACCAACATAATAGGGATACAGAAACACCGTGGCCCCTTTCTTTGAGATAAATCTGCAGTATTGCGAGCTGTAAATGCCACTTCCAGCTTAGCTGTGCAGAAGAAGAACAACAAGAAGAAGAAATATCTCGAAACATGTCCGTCAGGCCCCTTCCCTTGAGATATATCTGCAAATATCTCGGAAACGAAGCGAGCTATGGCAAAATGTTAAGAGACCTTTTTTGTAGAGAATTATGTTTCGTACAATTTATGTTCTATGATATTTTTTGGTCAGAAGCGTAGTTTTCGAGATATATCGAGATATTTAAAAGTTCCAAAGCCGCACCAACATAATAGAGATACAGAAACACCGTGGCCCCTTTCTTTGAGATAACTCTGCACTAGTGCGAGCCGCAAATGCCACTTCCAGCTTAGCTGTGCAGAAGAAGAACAACAAGAAGAAGAAATATCTCGAAATATGTCCGTCAGGCCCCTTCCCTTGAGATAAATCTGCAAATATCTCGGAAACGAAGCGAGCTATGGCAAAATGTTGAGAGACCTTTTTTGTAGAGAATTAAGTTTCCTACTTTTCATGTTCTATGATATTTTTTGATCAGATGCGTAGTTCTCGAGATATATCAAGATATTTAAAAGTTCCGAAGCCGCACCAACATAATAGAGATACAGAAACACGGTGGCCCCTTTCTTTGAGATAACTCTGCACTATTGCGAGCTGCAAATGCCACTTCCAGCTTAGCTGTGCAGAAGAAGAACAACAAGAAGAAGAAATATCTCGAAATATGTCCGTCAGGCCCCTTCCCTTGAGATAAATCTGCAAATATCTCGGAAACGAAGAGAGCTATGGCAAAATGTTAAGAGACCTTTTTTGTAGAGAATTAAGTTTCCTACTTTTCATGTTCTATGATATTTTTTGATCAGATGCGTAGTTCTCGAGATATATCAAGATATTTAAAAGTTCCGAAGCCGCACCAACATAATAGAGATACAGAAACACCGTTGCCCCTTTCTTTGAGATAACTCTGCACTATTGCGCGCTGTAAATGCCACTTCCAGCTTAGCTGTGCAGAAGAAGAACAACAAGAAGAAGAAATATCTCGAAATATGTCCGTCAGGCCCCTTCCCTTGAGATATATCTGCAAATATCTCGGAAACGAAGCGAGCTATGACAAAATGTTAAGAGACCTTTTTTGTAGAGAATTATGTTTCCTACAATTTATGTTCTATGATATTTTTTGATCAGAAGCGTAGTTTTCGAGATATATCGAGATATTTAAAAGTTCCGAAGCCGCACCAACATAATAGAGATACAGAAACACCGTGGCCCCTTTCTTTGGGATAACTCTGCACTAGTGCGAGCCGCAAATGCCACTTCCAGCTTAGCTGTGCAGAAGAAGAACAACAAGAAGAAGAAATATCTCGAAATATGTCCGTCAGGCCCCTTCCCTTGAGATAAATCTGCAAATATCTCGGAAACGAAGCGAGCTATGGCAAAATGTTAAGAGACCTTCTTTGTAGAGAATTAAGTTTCCTACTTTTTATGTTCTATGATATTTTTTGATCAGATGCGTAGTTCTCGAGATATATCAAGATATTTAAAAGTTCCGAAGCCGCACCAACATAATAGAGATACAGAAACACCGTGGCCCCTTTCTTTGAGATAACTCTGCACTATTGCGAGCTGCAAATGCCACTTACAGCTTAGCTGTGCAGAAGAAGAACAACAAGAAGAAGAAATATCTCGAAATACGTCCGTCAGGCCCCTTCCCTTGAGATAAATCTGCAAATATCTCGGAAACGAAGAGAGCTATGGCAAAATGTTAAGAGACCTTTTTTGTAGAGAATTATGTTTCCTACAATTTTTGTTCTATGATATTTTTTGATCAGAAGCGTAGTTTTCGAGATATATCGAGATATTTAAAAGTTCCGAAGCCGCACCAACATAATAGAGATACAGAAACACCGTGGCCCCTTTCTTTGAGATAACTCTGCACTATTGCGAGCTGCAAATGCCACTTCCAGCTTAGCTGTGCAGAAGAAGAACAACAAGAAGAAGAAATATCTCGAAATATGTCCGTCAGGCCCCTTCCCTTGAGATAAATCTGCAAATATCTCGGAAACGAAGCGAGCTATGGCAAAATGTTAAGAGACCTTTTTTGTAGAGAATTAAGTTTCCTACTTTTTATGTTCTATGATATTTTTTGATCAGATGCGTAGTTCTCGAGATATATCAAGATATTTAAAAGTTCCGAAGCCGCACCAACATAATAGAGATACAGAAACACCGTGGCCCCTTTCTTTGAGATAACTCTGCACTATTGCGAGCTGCAAATGCCACTTCCAGCTTAGCTGTGCAGAAGAAGAACAACAAGAAGAAGAAATATCTCGAAATATGTCCGTCAGGCCCCTTCCCTTGAGATAAATCTGCAAATATCTCGGAAACGAAGCGAGCTATGGCAAAACGTTAAGAGACCTTTTTTGTAGAGAATTAAGTTTCCTACTTTTTAAGTTCTATGATATTTTTTGATCAGATGCGTAGTTCTCGAGATATATCAAGATATCTAAAAGTTCCGAAGCCGCACCAACATAATAAAGATACAGAAACACCGTGGCCCCTTTCTTTGAGATAACTCTGCACTATTGCGAGCTGCAAATGCCACTTCCAGCTTAGCTGTGCAGAAGAAGAACAACAAGAAGACGAAATATCTCGAAATATGTCCGTCAGGCCCCTTCCCTTGACATAAATCTGCAAATATCTCGGAAACGAAGAGAGCTATGGCAAAATGTTAAGAGACCTTTTTTGTAGAGAATTAAGTTTCCTACTTTTTATGTTCTATGATATTTTTTGATTAGATGCGTAGTTCTCGAGATATATCAAGATATTTAAAAGTTCCGAAGCCGCACCAACATAATAGACATACAGAAACACCGTGGCCCCTTTCTTTCAGATAACTATGCACTATTGCGAGCTGCAAATGCCACTTCCAGCTTAGCTGTGCAGAAGAACAACAAGAAGAAGAAATATCTCGAAATATGTCCGTCAGGCCCCTTCCCTTGAGATAAATCTGCAAATATCTCGGAAACGAAGAGAGCTATGGCAAAATGTTGAGAGACCTTTTTTGTAGAGAATTAAGTTTCCTACAATTTATGTTCTATGATATTTTTTGATCAGAAGCGTAGTTTTCGAGATATATCGAGATATTTAAAAGTTCCGAAGCCGCACCAACATAATAGAGGTACAGAAACACCGTGGCCCCTTTCGTTGAGATAACTCTGCACTAGTGCGAGCCGCAAATGCCACTTCCAGCTTGGCTGTGCAGAAGAAGAACAACAAGAAGAAGAAATATCTCGAAATATGTCCGTCAGGCCCCTTCCCTTGAGATAAATCTGCAAATATCTCGGAAACGAAGCGAGCTATGGCAAAATGTTAAGAGACCTTTTTTGTAGAGAATTAAGTTTCCTACTTTTTATGTTCTATGATATTTTTTGATTAGATGCGTAGTTCTCGAGATATATCAAGATATTTAAAAGTTCCGAAGCCGCACCAACATAATAGACATACAGAAACACCGTGGCCCCTTTCTTTCAGATAACTATGCACTATTGCGAGCTGCAAATGCCACTTCCAGCTTAGCTGTGCAGAAGAACAACAAGAAGAAGAAATATCTCGAAATATGTCCGTCAGGCCCCTTCCCTTGAGATAAATCTGCAAATATCTCGGAAACGAAGAGAGCTATGGCAAAATGTTGAGAGACCTTTTTTGTAGAGAATTAAGTTTCCTACAATTTATGTTCTATGATATTTTTTGATCAGAAGCGTAGTTTTCGAGATATATCGAGATATTTAAAAGTTCCGAAGCCGCACCAACATAATAGAGGTACAGAAACACCGTGGCCCCTTTCGTTGAGATAACTCTGCACTAGTGCGAGCCGCAAATGCCACTTCCAGCTTGGCTGTGCAGAAGAAGAACAACAAGAAGAAGAAATATCTCGAAATATGTCCGTCAGGCCCCTTCCCTTGAGATAAATCTGCAAATATCTCGGAAACGAAGCGAGCTATGGCAAAATGTTAAGCGACTTTATTTGTAGAGAATTAAGTTTCCTACTTTTTACGTTCTATGATATTTTTTAATCAGATGCGTAGTTCTCGAGATATATAAAGATATTTTAAAGTTCCGAAGCCGCACCAACATAATAGAGATACAGAAACACCGTGGCCCCTTTCTTCGAGATAACTCTGCACTATTGCGAGCTGCAAATGCCACTTCCAGCTTAGCTGTGCAGAAGAAGAACAACAAGAAGAAGACATATCTCGAAATATGTCCGTCAGGCCCCTTCCCTTGAGATATATCTGCAAAGATCTCGGAAACGAAGCGAGCTATGGCAAAATGTTAAGAGACCTTTTTTGTAGAGAATTATGTTTCCTACAATTTATGTTCTATGATATTTTTTGATCAGAAGCGTAGTTTTCGAGATATATCGAGATATTTAAAAGTTCCGAAGCCGCACCAACATAATAGGGATACAGAAACACCGTGGCCCCTTTCTATGAGATAACTCTGCACTAGTGCGAGCCGCAAATGCCACTTCCAGCTTAGCTGTGCAGCAGAAGAACAACAAGAAGAAGAAATATCTCGAAATATGTCCGTCAGGCCACTTCCCTTGAGATAAATCTGCAAATATCTCGGAAACGAAGCGAGCTATGGCAAAATGTTAAGAGACCTTTTTTGTAGAGAATTCTGTTTCCTACAATTTATGTTCTATGATATTTTTTGATCAGACGCGTAGCTCTCGAGATATATCGAGATATTTAAAAGTTCCGAAGCCGCACCAACATAATAGAGATACAGAAACACCGTGGCCCCTTTCTTTGAGATAACTCTGCACTATTGCGAGCTGCAAATGCCACTTCCAGCTTAGCTGTGCAGAGGAAGAACAACAAGAAGAAGAAGTATCTCGAAATATGTCCGTCAGGCCCCTTCCCTTGAGATAAATCTGCAAATATCTCGGAAACGAAGCGAGCTATGGCAAAATGTTAAGAGACCTTTTTTGTAGAGAATTATGTTTCCTACGTTTTATGTTGTATGATATTCTTGATCTGATGCGTAGTTCTCGAGATATATCAAGATATTTAAAAGTTCCGAAGCCGCACCAACATAATAGAGATACAGAAACACCGTGGCCCCTTTCTTTGAGATAACTCTGCACTAGTGCGAGCCGCAAATGCCACTTCCAGCTTAGCTGTGCAGAAGAAGAACAACAAGAAGAAGAAATATCTCGAAATATGTCCGTCAGGCCCCTTCCCTTGAGATAAATCTGCAAATATCTCGGAAACGAAGCGAGCTATGGCAAAATGTTAGGAGACCTTTTTTGTAGAGAATTAAGTTTCCTACTTTTTATGTTCTATGATATTTTTTGATCAGATGCGTAGTTCTCGAGATATATCAAGATATTTAAAAGTTCCGAAGCCGCACCAACATAATAGAGATACAGAAACACCGTGGCCCCTTTCTTTGAGATAACTCTGCACTATTGCGAGCTGTTAATGCCACTTCCAGCTTAGCTGTGCAGAAGAAGAACAACAAGAAGAAGACATATCTCGAAATATGTCCGTCAGGCCCCTTCCCTTGAGATAAATCTGCAAATATCTCGGAAACGAAGCGAGCTATGGCAAAATGTTAAGAGACCTTTTTTGTAGAGAATTCTGTTTCCTACTTTTTATGTTCTATGATATTTTTTGATCAGATGCGTATTTCTCGAGATATATCAAGATATTTAAAAGTTCCGAAGCCGCACCAACATAATAGAGATACAGAAACACCGTGGCCCCTTTCTTTGCGATAACTCTGCACTATTGCGAGCTGCAAATGCCACTTCCAGCTTAGCTGTGCAGAAGAAGAACAACAAGAAGATGAAATATCTCGAAATATGTCCGTCAGGCCCATTCCCTTGAGATAAATCTGCAAATATCTCGGAAACGAAGCGAGCTATGCCAAAATGTTAAGAGACCTTATTTGTAGAGAATTAAGTTTCCTACTTTTTATGTTCTATGATATTTTTTGATCAGAAGCGTAGTTTTCGAGATATATCGAGATATTTAAAAGTTCCGAAGCCGCACCAACATAATAGAGATACAGAAACACCGTGGCCCCTTTCTTTGAGATAACTCTGCACTAGTGCGAGCCGCAAATGCCACTTCCAGCTTAGCTGTGCAGAAGAAGAACAACAAGAAGAAGAAATATCTCGAAATATGTCCGTCAGGCCCCTTCCCTTGAGATAAATCTGCAAATATCTCGGAAACGAAGCGAGCTATGGCAAAATGTTAGGAGACCTTTTTTGTAGAGAATTAAGTTTCCTACTTTTTATGTTCTATGATATTTTTTGATCAGATGCGTAGTTCTCGAGATATATCAAGATATTTAAAAGTTCCGAAGCCGCACCAACATAATAGAGATACAGAAACACCGTGGCCCCTTTCTTTGAGATAACTCTGCACTATTGCGAGCTGTTAATGCCACTTCCAGCTTAGCTGTGCAGAAGAAGAACAACAAGAAGAAGACATATCTCGAAATATGTCCGTCAGGCCCCTTCCCTTGAGATAAATCTGCAAATATCTCGGAACCGAAGCGAGCTATGGCAAAATGTTAAGAGACGTTTTTTGTAGAGAATTATGTTTCCTACAATTTATGTTCTATGATATTTTTTGATCAGAAGCGTAGTTTTCGAGATATATCGAGATATTTAAAAGTTCCGAAGCCGCACCAACATAATAGGGATACAGAAACACCGTTGCCCCTTTCTTTGAGATAACTCTGCACTAGTGCGAGCCGCAAATGCCACTTCCAGCTTAGCTGTGCAGAAGAAGAACAACAAGAAGAAGAAATATCTCGAAATATGTCCGTCAGGCCCCTTCCCTTGAGATAAATCTGCAAATATCTCGGAAACGAAGCGAGCTATGGCAAAATGTTAAGAGACCTTTTTTGTAGAGAATTAAGTTTCCTACTTTTTATGTTCTATGATATTTTTTGATCAGATGCGTAGTTCTCGAGATATATCAAGATGTTTAAAAGTTCCGAAGCCGCACCAACATAATAGAGATACAGAAACACCGTGGCCCCTATCTTTGAGATAACTCTGCAGTATTGCGAGCTGTAAATGCCACTTCCAGCTTAGCTGTGCAGGAGAAGAACAACAAGAAGGAGAAATATCTCGAAATATGTCCGTCAGGCCCCTTCCCTTGAGATATATCTGCAAATATCTCGGAAACGAAGCGAGCTATGGCAAAATGTTGAGGGACCTTTTTTGTAGAGAATTAAGTTTCCTACGTTTTATGTTGTATGATATTCTTGATCTGATGCGTAGTTCTCGAGATATATCAAGATATTTAAAAGTTCCGAAGCCGCACCAACATAATAGAGATACAGAAACACCGTGGCCCCTTTCTTTGCGATAACTCTGCACTATTGCGAGCTGCAAATGCCACTTCCAGCTTAGCTGTGCAGAAGAAGAACAACAAGAAGAAGAAATATCTCGAAATATGTCCGTCAGGCCCCTTCCCTTGAGATAAATCTGCAAATATCTCGGAAACGAAGCGAGCTATTGCAAAATGTTAAGAGACCTTTTTTGTAGAGGATTGAGTTTCCTACTTTTTATGTTCTATGATATTTTTTGATCAGATGCGTAGTTCTCGAGATATATCAAGATATTTAAAAGTTCCGAAGCCGCACCAACATAATGGAGATACAGAAACACCGTGGCCCCTTTCTTTGCGATAACTCTGCACTATTGCGAGCTGCAAATGCCACTTCCAGCTTAGCTGTGCAGAAGAAGAACAACAAGAAGAAGAAATATCTCGAAATATGTCCGTCAGGCCCCTTCCCTTGAGATAAATCTGCAAATATCTCGGAAACGAAGCGAGCTATTGCAAAATGTTAAGAGACCTTTTTTGTAGAGGATTGAGTTTCCTACTTTTTATGTTCTATGATATTTTTTGATCAGATGCGTAGTTCTCGAGATATATCAAGATATTTAAAAGTTAAGTAGCCGCACCAACATAATAGAGATACAGAAACACCGTGGCCCCTTTCTTTGAGATAACTCTGCACTAATGCGAGCTGCAAATGCCACTTCCAGCTTAGCTGTGCAGAAGAAGAACAACAAGAAGAAGAAATATCTCGAAATATGTCCGTCAGGCCCCTTCCCTTGAGATAAATCTGCAAATATCTCGGAAACGAAGCGAGCTATGGCAAAATGTTAAGAGACCTTTTCTGTAGAGAATTAAGTTTTCTACTTTTTATGTTCCATGATATTTTTTGATCAGATGCGTAGTTCTCGAGATATATCAAGATATTTAAAAGTTCTGAAGCTGCACCAACATAATAGAGATACAGAAACACCGTGGCCCCTTTCTTTGAGATAACTGTGCACTATTGCGAGCTGCAAATGCCACTTCCAGCTTAGCTGTGCAGAAGAAGAACAACAAGAAGAAGAAATATCTCGAAATATGTCCGTCAGACCCCTTCCCTTGAGATAAATCTGCAAATATCTCGGAAACGAAGCGAGCTACGGCAAAATGTTAAGAGACCTTTTTTGTAGAAAATTAGGGTTCCTACTTTTTATGTTCTATGATATTTTTTGATCAGATGCGTAGTTCTCGAGATATATCAAGATACTTAAAAGTTCCGAAGCCTCACCAACATAATAGAGATACAGAAACACCGTGGCCCCTTTCTTTGCGATAACTCTGTACTATTGCGAGCTGCAAATGCCACTTCCAGCTTAGCTGTGCAGAAGAAGAACAACAAGAAGAAGAAATATCTCGAAATATGTCCGTCAGGCCCCTTCCCTTGAGATAAATCGGCAAGTATCTCGGAAACGAAGCGAGCTATGGCAAAATGTTGAGAGACCTTTTTTGTAGAGAATTAAGTTTCCTACTTTTTATGTTCTATGATATTTTTTGATCAGATGCGTAGATCTCGAGATATATCAAGATATTTAAAAGTTCCGAAGCCGCACCAACATAATAGAGATACAGAAACACCGTGGCCCCTTTCTTTGAGATAACTCTGCACTATTGCGAGCTGCAAATGCCACTTCCAGCTTAGCTGTGCAGAAGAAGAACAACAAGAAGAAGAAATATCTCGAAATATGTCCGTCAGGCCCCTTCCCTTGAGATAAATCTGCAAATATCTCGGAAACGAAGCGAGCTATGGCAAAATGTTAAGAGACCTTTTTTGTAGAGAATTAAGTTTCCTACTTTTTATCTTCTATGATATTTTCTGATCAGATTCGTAGTTCTCGAGATATATCAAGATATTTAAAAGTTCCGAAGCCGCACCAACATAATAGAGATACAGAAACAGCGTGGCCCCTTTCTTTGAGATAACTCTGCACTAGTGCGAGCCGCAAATGCCACTTCCAGCTTAGCTGTGCAGAAGAAGAACAACAAGAAGAAGAAATATCTGGAAATATGTCCGTTAGGCCCCTTCCCTTGAGATAAATCTGCAAATATCTCGGAAACGAAGCGAGCTATGGCAAAATGTTGAGAGACCTTTTTTGTAGAGAATTAAGTTTCCTACTATTTATGTTCTATGATAGTTTTGGATCAGATGCGTAGTTCTCGAGATATATCAAGATATTTAAAAGTTCCGAAGCCGCACCAACATAATAGAGATACAGAAACACCGTGGCCCCTTTCTTTGAGATAACTCTGCACTAGTGCGAGCCGCAAATGCCACTTCCAGCTTAGCTGTGCAGAAGAAGAACAACAAGAAGAAGAAATATCTCGAAATATGTCCGTCAGGCCCCTTCCCTTGAGATACATCTGCAAATATCTCGGAAACGAAGCGAGCTATTGCAAAATGTTAAGAGACCTTTTTTGTAGAGAATTGAGTTTCCTACTTTTTATGTTGTATGATATTTTTTGATCAGATGCGTAGTTCTCGAGATATATCAAGATATTTAAAAGTTCCGAAGCCGCACCAACATAATAGAGATACAGAAACACCGTGGCCCCTCTCTTTGAGATAACTCTGCACTATTGCGAGCTGGAAATGCCACTTCCAGTTTAGCTGTGCAGAAGAAGAACAACAAGAAGAAGAAATATCTCGAAATATGTCCGTCAGGCCAGTTCCTTTGAGCTGAATCTGCAAATATCTCGGAAACGAAGCGAGCTATGGCAAAATGTTAAGAGACGTTTTTTGTAGAGAATTATGTTTCCTACAATTTATGTTCTATGATATTTTTTGATCAGAAGCGTAGTTTTCGAGATATATCGAGATATTTAAAAGTTCCGAAGCCGCACCAACATAATAGAGATACAGAAACACCGTGGCCCCTCTCTTTGAGATAACTCTGCACTATTGCGAGCTGGAAATGCCACTTCCAGTTTAGCTGTGCAGAAGAAGAACAACAAGAAGAAGAAGTATCTCGAAATATGTCCGTCAGGCCCCTTCCCTTGAGATAAATCTGCAAATATCTCGGAAACGAAGCGAACTATGGCAAAATGTTAAGAGACCTTTTTTGTAGAGAATTATGTTTCCTACAATTTATGTTCTATGATATTTTTTGATCAGAAGCGTAGTTTTCGAGATATATCGAGATATTTAAAAGTTCCGAAGCCGCACCAACATAATAGACATACAGAAACACCGTGGCCCCTTTCTTTGAGATAACTCTGCACTAGTGCGAGCCGCAAATGCCACTTCCAGCTTAGCTGTGCAGAAGAAGAACAACAAGAAGAAGAAATATCTCGAAATATGTCCGTCAGGCCCCTTCCCTTGAGATAAATCTGCAAATATCTCGGAAACGAAGCGAGCTATGGCAAAATGTTAGGAGACCTTTTTTGTAGAGAATTAAGTTTCCTACTCTTTATGTTCTATGATATTTTTTGATCAGATGCGTAGTTCTCGAGATATATCAAGATATTTAAAAGTTCCGAAGCCGCACCAACATAATAGAGATACAGAAACACCGTGGCCCCTTTCTTTGAGATAACTCTGCACTATTGCGAGCTGTTAATGCCACTTCCAGCTTAGCTGTGCAGAAGAAGAACAACAAGAAGAAGACATATCTCGAAATATGTCCGTCAGGCCCCTTCCCTTGAGATAAATCTGCAAATATCTCGGAAACGAAGCGAGCTATGGCAAAATGTTGAGGGACCTTTTTTGTAGAGAATTAAGTTTCCTACGTTTTATGTTCTATGATATTTTTTGATCAGAAGCGTAGTTTTCGAGATATATCGAGATATTTAAAAGTTCCAAAGCCGCACCAACATAATAGAGATACAGAAACACCGTGGCCCCTTTCTTTGAGATAACTCTGCACTATTGCGAGCTGCAAATGCCACTTCCAGCTTAGCTGTGCAGAGGAAGAACAACAAGAAGAAGAAATATCTCGAAATATGTCCGTCAGGCCAGTTCCTTTGAGCTGAATCTGCAAATATCTCGGAACCGAAGCGAGCTATGGCAAAATGTTAAGAGACGTTTTTTGTAGAGAATTATGTTTCCTACAATTTATGTTCTATGATATTTTTTGATCAGAAGCGTAGTTTTCGAGATATATCGAGATATTTAAAAGTTCCGAAGCCGCACCAACATAATAGGGATACAGAAACACCGTGGCCCCTTTCTTTGAGATAACTCTGCAGTATTGCGAGCTGTAAATGCCACTTCCAGCTTAGCTGTGCAGAAGAAGAACAACAAGAAGAAGAAATATCTCGAAATATGTCCGTCAGGCCCCTTCCCTTGAGATATATCTGCAAATATCTCGGAAACGAAGCGAGCTATGGCAAAATGTTAAGAGACCTTTTTTGTAGAGAATTAAGTTTCCTACTTTTCACGTTCTATGATATTTTTTGATCAGATGCGTAGTTCTCGAGATATATCAAGATATTTAAAAGTTCCGAAGCCGCACCAACATAATAGAGATACAGAAACACCGTGGCCCCTCTCGTTGAGATAACTCTGCACTATTGCGAGCTGCAAATGCCACTTCCAGCTTAGCTGTGCAGAAGAAGAACAACAAGAAGAAGAAATATCTCGAAATATGTCCGTCAGACCCCTTCCCTTGAGATAAATCTGCAAATATCTCGGAAACGAAGCGAGCTACGGCAAAATGTTAAGAGACCTTTTTTGTAGAAAATTAGGTTTCCTACTTTTTATGTTCTATGATATTTTTTGATCAGATGCGTAGTTCTCGAGATATATCAAGATATTTAAAAGTTCCGAAGCCGCACCAACATAATAGAGATACAGAAACACCGTGGCCCCTTTCTTTGCGATAACTCTGCACTATTGCGAGCTGCAAATGCCACTTCCAGCTTAGCTGTGCAGAAGAAGAACAACAAGAAGAAGAAATATCTCGAAATATGTCCGTCAGGCCCCTTCCCTTGAGATAAATCTGCAAATATCTCGGAAACGAAGCGAGCTATTGCAAAATGTTAAGAGACCTTTTTTGTAGAGGATTGAGTTTCCCACTTTTTATGTTCTATGATATTTTTTGATCAGATGCGTAGTTCTCGAGATATATCAAGATATTTAAAAGTTAAGTAGCCGCACCAACATAATAGAGATACAGAAACACCGTGGCCCCTTTCTTTGAGATAACTCTGCACTAATGCGAGCTGCAAATGCCACTTCCAGCTTAGCTGTGCAGAAGAAGAACAACAAGAAGAAGAAATATCTCGAAATATGTCCGTCAGGCCCCTTCCCTTGAGATAAATCTGCAAATATCTCGGAAACGAAGCGAGCTATGGCAAAATGTTAAGAGACCTTTTCTGTAGAGAATTAAGTTTTCTACTTTTTATGTTCCATGATATTTTTTGATCAGATGCGTAGTTCTCGAGATATATCAAGATATTTAAAAGTTCTGAAGCTGCACCAACATAATAGAGATACAGAAACACCGTGGCCCCTTTCTTTGAGATAACTGTGCACTATTGCGAGCTGCAAATGCCACTTCCAGCTTAGCTGTGCAGAAGAAGAACAACAAGAAGAAGAAATATCTCGAAATATGTCCGTCAGACCCCTTCCCTTGAGATAAATCTGCAAATATCTCGGAAACGAAGCGAGCTACGGCAAAATGTTAAGAGACCTTTTTTGTAGAAAATTAGGTTTCCTACTTTTTATGTTCTATGATATTTTTTGATCAGATGCGTAGTTCTCGAGATATATCAAGATATTTAAAAGTTCCGAAGCCGCACCAACATAATAGAGATACAGAAACACCGTGGCCCCTTTCTTTGCGATAACTCTGCACTATTGCGAGCTGCAAATGCCACTTCCAGCTTAGCTGTGCAGCAGAAGAACAACAAGAAGAAGAAATATCTCGAAATATGTCCGTCAGGCCCCTTCCCTTGAGATAAATCTGCAAATATCTCGGAAACGAAGCGAGCTATTGCAAAATGTTAAGAGACCTTTTTTGTAGAGGATTGAGTTTCCTACTTTTTATGTTCTATGATATTTTTTGATCAGATGCGTAGTTCTCGAGATATATCAAGATATTTAAAAGTTAAGAAGCCGCACCAACATAATAGAGATACAGAAACACCGTGGCCCCTTTCTTTGAGATAACTCTGCACTAGTGCGAGCCGCAAATGCCACTTCCAGCTTAGCTGTGCAGAAGAAGAACAACAAGAAGAAGAAATATCTCGAAATATGTCCGTCAGGCCCCTTCCCTTGAGATAAATCTGCAAATATCTCGGAAACGAAGCGAGCTATGGCAAAATGTTAAGAGACCTTTTTTGTAGAGAATTAAGTTTCCTACTTTTTATCTTCTATGATATTTTCTGATCAGATTCGTAGTTCTCGAGATATATCAAGATATTTAAAAGTTCCGAAGCCGCACCAACATAATAGAGATACAGAAACACCGTGGCCCCTCTCTTTGAGATAACTCTGCACAATTGCGAGCTGCAAATGCCACTTCCAGCTTAGCTGTGCAGAAGAAGAACAACAAGAAGAAGAAATATCTCGAAATATGTCCGTCAGGCCCCTTCCCTTGAGATAAATCGGCAAGTATCTCGGAAACGAAGCGAGCTATGGCAAAATGTTGAGAGACCTTTTTTGTAGAGAATTAAGTTTCCTACTTTTTATGTTCTATGATATTTTTTGATCAGATGCGTAGATCTCGAGATATATCAAGATATTTAAAAGTTCCGAAGCCGCACCAACATAATAGAGATACAGAAACACCGTGGCCCCTTTCTTTGAGATAACTCTGCACTATTGCGAGCTGCAAATGCCACTTCCAGCTTAGCTGTGCAGAAGAAGAACAACAAGAAGAAGAAATATCTCGAAATATGTCCGTCAGGCCCCTTCCCTTGAGATAAATCTGCAAATATCTCGGAAACGAAGCGAGCTATGGCAAAATGTTAAGAGACCTTTTTTGTAGAGAATTAAGTTTCCTACTTTTTATCTTCTATGATATTTTCTGATCAGATTCGTAGTTCTCGAGATATATCAAGATATTTAAAAGTTCCGAAGCCGCACCAACATAATAGAGATACAGAAACAGCGTGGCCATTTCTTTGAGATAACTCTGCACTAGTGCGAGCCGCAAATGCCACTTCCAGCTTAGCTGTGCAGAAGAAGAACAACAAGAAGAAGAAATATCTGGAAATATGTCCGTTAGGCCCCTTCCATTGAGATAAATCTGCAAATATCTCGGAAACGAAGCGAGCTATGGCAAAATGTTGAGAGACCTTTTTTGTAGAGAATTAAGTTTCCTACTATTTATGTTCTATGATAGTTTTGGATCAGATGCGTAGTTCTCGAGATATATCAAGATATTTAAAAGTTCCGAAGCCGCACCAACATAATAGAGATACAGAAACACCGTGGCCCCTTTCTTTGAGATAACTCTGCACTAGTGCGAGCCGCAAATGCCACTTCCAGCTTAGCTGTGCAGAAGAAGAACAACAAGAAGAAGAAATATCTCGAAATATGTCCGTCAGGCCAGTTCCTTTGAGCTGAATCTGCAAATATCTCGGAAACGAAGCGAGCTATGGCAAAATGTTAAGAGACGTTTTTTGTAGAGAATTATGTTTCCTACAATTTATGTTCTATGATATTTTTTGATCAGAAGCGTAGTTTTCGAGATATATCGAGATATTTAAAAGTTCCGAAGCCGCACCAACATAATAGGGATACAGAAACACCGTGGCCCCTTTCTTTGAGATAACTCTGCACTAGTGCGAGCCGCAAATGCCACTTCCAGCTTAGCTGTGCAGAAGAAGAACAACAAGAAGAAGAAATATCTCGAAATATGTCCGTCAGGCCCCTTCCCTTGAGATAAATCTGCAAATATCTCGGAAACGAAGCGAGCTATGGCAAAATGTTAAGAGACCTTTTTTGTAGAGAATTAAGTTTCCTACTTTTTATGTTCTATGATATTTTTTGATCAGATGCGTAGTTCTCGAGATATATCAAGATGTTTAAAAGTTCCGAAGCCGCACCAACATAATAGAGATACAGAAACACCGTGGCCCCTATCTTTGAGATAACTCTGCAGTATTGCGAGCTGTAAATGCCACTTCCAGCTTAGCTGTGCAGGAGAAGAACAACAAGAAGGAGAAATATCTCGAAATATGTCCGTCAGGCCCCTTCCCTTGAGATATATCTGCAAATATCTCGGAAACGAAGCGAGCTATGGCAAAATGTTGAGGGACCTTTTTTGTAGAGAATTAAGTTTCCTACGTTTTATGTTGTATGATATTCTTGATCTGATGCGTAGTTCTCGAGATATATCAAGATATTTAAAAGTTCCGAAGCCGCACCAACATAATAGAGATACAGAAACACCGTGGCCCCTTTCTTTGAGATAACTCTGCACTATTGCGAGCTGTAAATGCCACTTCCAGCTTAGCTGTGCAGAAGAAGAACAACAAGAAGAAGACATATCTCGAAATATGTCCGTCAGGCCCCTTCCCTTGAGATATATCTGCAAATATCTCGGAAACGAAGCGAGCTATGGCAAAATGTTAAGAGACCTTTTTTGTAGAGAATTATGTTTCCTACAATTTATGTTCTATGATATTTTTTGATCAGATGCGTAGTTTTCGAGATATATCGAGATATTTAAAAGTTCCGAAGCCGCACCAACATAATAGGGATACAGAAACACCGTGGCCCCTTTCTATGAGATAACTCTGCACTAGTGCGAGCCGCAAATGCCACTTCCAGCTTAGCTGTGCAGCAGAAGAACAACAAGAAGAAGAAATATCTCGAAATATGTCCGTCAGGCCCCTTCCCTTGAGATAAATCGGCAAGTATCTCGGAAACGAAGCGAGCTATGGCAAAATGTTGAGAGACCTTTTTTGTAGAGAATTAAGTTTCCTACTTTTTATGTTCTATGATATTTTTTGATCAGATGCGTAGATCTCGAGATATATCAAGATATTTAAAAGTTCCGAAGCCGCACCAACATAATAGAGATACAGAAACACCGTGGCCCCTTTCTTTGAGATAACTCTGCACTATTGCGAGCTGCAAATGCCACTTCCAGCTTAGCTGTGCAGGAGAAGAACAACAAGAAGGAGAAATATCTCGAAATATGTCCGTCAGGCCCCTTCCCTTGAGATATATCTGCAAATATCTCGGAAACGAAGCGAGCTATGGCAAAATGTTGAGGGACCTTTTTTGTAGAGAATTAAGTTTCCTACGTTTTATGTTGTATGATATTCTTGATCTGATGCGTAGTTCTCGAGATATATCAAGATATTTAAAAGTTCCGAAGCCGCACCAACATAATAGAGATACAGAAACACCGTGGCCCCTTTCTTTGAGATAACTCTGCACTATTGCGAGCTGTAAATGCCACTTCCAGCTTAGCTGTGCAGAAGAAGAACAACAAGAAGAAGACATATCTCGAAATATGTCCGTCAGGCCCCTTCCCTTGAGATATATCTGCAAATATCTCGGAAACGAAGCGAGCTATGGCAAAATGTTAAGAGACCTTTTTTGTAGAGAATTATGTTTCCTACAATTTATGTTCTATGATATTTTTTGATCAGAAGCGTAGTTTTCGAGATATATCGAGATATTTAAAAGTTCCGAAGCCGCACCAACATAATAGGGATACAGAAACACCGTGGCCCCTTTCTATGAGATAACTCTGCACTAGTGCGAGCCGCAAATGCCACTTCCAGCTTAGCTGTGCAGCAGAAGAACAACAAGAAGAAGAAATATCTCGAAATATGTCCGTCAGGCCCCTTCCCTTGAGATAAATCGGCAAGTATCTCGGAAACGAAGCGAGCTATGGCAAAATGTTGAGAGACCTTTTTTGTAGAGAATTAAGTTTCCTACTTTTTATGTTCTATGATATTTTTTGATCAGATGCGTAGATCTCGAGATATATCAAGATATTTAAAAGTTCCGAAGCCGCACCAACATAATAGAGATACAGAAACACCGTGGCCCCTTTCTTTGAGATAACTCTGCACTATTGCGAGCTGCAAATGCCACTTCCAGCTTAGCTGTGCAGAAGAAGAACAACAAGAAGAAGAAATATCTCGAAATATGTCCGTCAGGCCCCTTCCCTTGAGATAAATCTGCAAATATCTCGGAAACGAAGCGAGCTATGGCAAAATGTTAAGAGACCTTTTTTGTAGAGAATTAAGTTTCCTACTTTTTACCTTCTATGATATTTTCTGATCAGATTCGTAGTTCTCGAGATATATCAAGATATTTAAAAGTTCCGAAGCCGCACCAACATAATAGAGATACAGAAACACCGTGGCCCCTTTCTTTGAGATAACTCTGCACTAGTGCGAGCCGCAAATGCCACTTCCAGCTTAGCTGTGCAGAAGAAGAACAACAAGAAGAAGAAATATCTGGAAATATGTCCGTTAGGCCCCTTCCCTTGAGATAAATCTGCAAATATCTCGGAAACGAAGCGAGCTATGGCAAAATGTTGAGAGACCTTTTTTGTAGAGAATTAAGTTTCCTACTATTTATGTTCTATGATAGTTTTGGATCAGATGCGTAGTTCTCGAGATATATCAAGATATTTAAAAGTTCCGAAGCCGCACCAACATAATAGAGATACAGAAACACCGTGGCCCCTTTCTTTGAGATAACTCTGCACTAGTGCGAGCCGCAAATGCCACTTCCAGCTTAGCTGTGCAGAAGAAGAACAACAAGAAGAAGAAATATCTCGAAATATGTCCGTCAGGCCCCTTCCCTTGAGATACATCTGCAAATATCTCGGAAACGAAGCGAGCTATTGCAAAATGTTAAGAGACCTTTTTTGTAGAGAATTGAGTTTCCTACTTTTTATGTTGTATGATATTTTTTGATCAGATGCGTAGTTCTCGAGATATATCAAGATATTTAAAAGTTCCGAAGCCGCACCAACATAATAGAGATACAGAAACACCGTGGCCCCTCTCTTTGAGATAACTCTGCACTATTGCGAGCTGGAAATGCCACTTCCAGTTTAGCTGTGCAGAAGAAGAACAACAAGAAGAAGAAATATCTCGAAATATGTCCGTCAGGCCAGTTCCTTTGAGCTGAATCTGCAAATATCTCGGAAACGAAGCGAGCTATGGCAAAATGTTGAGGGACCTTTTTTGTAGAGAATTAAGTTTCCTACGTTTTATGTTGTATGATATTCTTGATCTGATGCGTAGTTCTCGAGATATATCAAGATATTTAAAAGTTCCGAAGCCGCACCAACATAATAGAGATACAGAAACACCGTGGCCCCTTTCTTTGAGATAACTCTGCACTATTGCGAGCTGTAAATGCCACTTCCAGCTTAGCTGTGCAGAAGAAGAACAACAAGAAGAAGACATATCTCGAAATATGTCCGTCAGGCCCCTTCCCTTGAGATATATCTGCAAATATCTCGGAAACGAAGCGAGCTATGGCAAAATGTTAAGAGACCTTTTTTGTAGAGAATTATGTTTCCTACAATTTATGTTCTATGATATTTTTTGATCAGAAGCGTAGTTTTCGAGATATATCGAGATATTTAAAAGTTCCGAAGCCGCACCAACATAATAGGGATACAGAAACACCGTGGCCCCTTTCTATGAGATAACTCTGCACTAGTGCGAGCCGCAAATGCCACTTCCAGCTTAGCTGTGCAGCAGAAGAACAACAAGAAGAAGAAATATCTCGAAATATGTCCGTCAGGCCACTTCCCTTGAGATAAATCTGCAAATATCTCGGAAACGAAGCGAGCTATGGCAAAATGTTAAGAGACCTTTTTTGTAGAGAATTATGTTTCCTACTTTTTATGTTCTATGATATTTTTTGATCAGACGCGTAGCTCTCGAGATATATCAAGATATTTAAAAGTTCCGAAGCCGCACCAACATAATAGAGATACAGAAACACCGTGGCCCCTCTCTTTGAGATAACTCTGCACTATTGCGAGCTGGAAATGCCACTTCCAGTTTAGCTGTGCAGAAGAAGAACAACAAGAAGAAGAAATATCTCGAAATATGTCCGTCAGACCCCTTCCCTTGAGATAAATCTGCAAATATCTCGGAAACGAAGCGAGCTACGGCAAAATGTTAAGAGACCTTTTTTGTAGAAAATTAGGTTTCCTACTTTTTATGTTCTATGATATTTTTTGATCAGATGCGTAGTTCTCGAGATATATCAAGATATTTAAAAGTTCCGAAGCCGCACCAACATAATAGAGATACAGAAACACCGTGGCCCCTTTCTTTGAGATAACTCTGCACTAGTGCGAGCCGCAAATGCCACTTCCAGCTTAGCTGTGCAGCAGAAGAACAACAAGAAGAAGAAATATCTCGAAATATGTCCGTCAGGCCACTTCCCTTGAGATAAATCTGCAAATATCTCGGAAACGAAGCGAGCTATGGCAAAATGTTAAGAGACCTTTTTTGTAGAGAATTATGTTTCCTACTTTTTATGTTCTATGATATTTTTTGATCAGACGCGTAGCTCTCGAGATATATCAAGATATTTAAAAGTTCCGAAGCCGCACCAACATAATAGAGATACAGAAACACCGTGGCCCCTCTCTTTGAGATAACTCTGCACTAGTGCGAGCCGCAAATGCCACTTCCAGCTTAGCTGTGCAGAAGAAGAACAACAAGAAGAAGAAATATCTCGAAATATGTCCGTCAGGCCCCTTCCCTTGAGATAAATCTGCAAATATCTCGGAAACGAAGCGAGCTATGGCAAAATGTTGAGGGATCTTTTTTGTAGAGAATTAAGTTTCCTACGTTTTATGTTGTATGATATTCTTGATCTGATGCGTAGTTCTCGAGATATATCAAGATATTTAAAAGTTCCGAAGCCGCACCAACATAATAGAGATACAGAAACACCGTGGCCTCTTTCTTTGAGATAACTCTGCACTATTGCGAGCTGTAAATGCCACTTCCAGCTTAGCTGTGCAGAAGAAGAACAACAAGAAGAAGACATATCTCGAAATATGTCCGTCAGGCCCCTTCCCTTGAGATATATCTGCAAATATCTCGGAAACGAAGCGAGCTATGGCAAAATGTTAAGAGACCTTTTTTGTAGAGAATTATGTTTCCTACAATTTATGTTCTATGATATTTTTTGATCAGAAGCGTAGTTTTCGAGATATATCGAGATATTTAAAAGTTCCGAAGCCGCACCAACATAATAGGGATACAGAAACACCGTGGCCCCTTTCTTTGAGATAACTCTGCACTAGTGCGAGCCGCAAATGCCACTTCCAGCTTAGCTGTGCAGCAGAAGAACAACAAGAAGAAGAAATATCTCGAAATATGTCCGTCAGGCCACTTCCCTTGAGATAAATCTGCAAATATCTCGGAAACGAAGCGAGCTATGGCAAAATGTTTAGAGACCTGTTTTGTAGAGAATTATGTTTCCTACTTTTTATGTTCTATGATATTTTTTGATCAGACGCGTAGCTCTCGAGATATATCAAGATATTTAAAAGTTCCGAAGCCGCACCAACATAATAGAGATACAGAAACACCGTGGCCCCTCTCTTTGAGATAACTCTGCACTAGTGCGAGCCGCAAATGCCACTTCCAGCTTAGCTGTGCAGAAGAAGAACAACAAGAAGAAGAAATATCTCGAAATATGTCCGTCAGGCCCCTTCCCTTGAGATAAATCTGCAAATATCTCGGAAACGAAGCGAGCTATGGCAAAATGTTGAGAGACCTTTTTTGTAGAGAATGAAGTTTCCTACTTTTTATGTTCTATGATATTTTTTGATCAGATGCGTAGTTCTCGAGATATATCAAGATATTTAAAAGTTCCGAAGCCGCACCAACATAATAGAGATACAGAAACACCGTGGCCCCTCTCTTTGAGATAACTCTGGACTATTGCGAGCTGGAAATGCCACTTCCAGTTTAGCTGTGCAGAAGAAGAACAACAAGAAGAAGAAGTATCTCGAAATATGTCCGTCAGGCCCCTTCCCTTGAGATAAATCTGCAAATATCTCGGAAACGAAGCGAGCTATGGCAAAATGTTAAGAGACCTTTTTTGTAGAGAATTATGTTTCCTACAATTTATGTTCTATGATATTTTTTGATCAGAAGCGTAGTTTTCGAGATATATCGAGATATTTAAAAGTTCCGAAGCCGCACCAACATAATAGCGATACAGAAACACCGTGGCCCCTTTCTTTGAGATAACTCTGCACTAGTGCGAGCCGCAAATGCCACTTCCAGCTTAGCTGTGCAGAAGAAGAACAACAGGAAGAAGAAATATCTCGAAATATGTCCGTCAGGCCCCTTCCCTTGAGATAAATCTGCAAATATCTCGGAAACGAAGCGAGCTATGGCAAAATGTTAGGAGACCTTTTTTGTAGAGAATTATGTTTCCTACTTTTTATGTTCTATGATATTTTTTGATCAGACGCGTAGCTCTCGAGATATATCAAGATATTTAAAAGTTCCGAAGCCGCACCAACATAATAGAGATACAGAAACACCGTGGCCCCTATCTTTGAGATAACTCTGCAGTATTGCGAGCTGTAAATGCCACTTCCAGCTTAGCTGTGCAGGAGAAGAACAACAAGAAGGAGAAATATCTCGAAATATGTCCGTCAGGCCCCTTCCCTTGAGATATATCTGCAAATATCTCGGAAACGAAGCGAGCTATGGTAAAATGTTGAGGGACCTTTTTTGTAGAGAATTAAGTTTCCTACGTTTTATGTTGTATGATATTCTTGATCTGATGCGTAGTTCTCGAGATATATCAAGATATTTAAAAGTTCCGAAGCCGCACCAACATAATAGAGATACAGAAACACCGTGGCCCCTTTCTTTGAGATAACTCTGCACTATTGCGAGCTGTAAATGCCACTTCCAGCTTAGCTGTGCAGAAGAAGAACAACAAGAAGAAGACATATCTCGAAATATGTCCGTCAGGCCCCTTCCCTTGAGATATATCTGCAAATATCTCGGAAATGAAGCGAGCTATGGCAAAATGTTAAGAGACCTTTTTTGTAGAGAATTATGTTTCCTACAATTTATGTTCTATGATATTTTTTGATCAGAAGCGTAGTTTTCGAGATATATCGAGATATTTAAAAGTTCCGAAGCCGCACCAACATAATAGGGATACAGAAACACCGTGGCCCCTTTCTATGAGATAACTCTGCACTAGTGCGAGCCGCAAATGCCACTTCCAGCTTAGCTGTGCAGCAGAAGAACAACAAGAAGAAGAAATATCTCGAAATATGTCCGTCAGGCCCCTTCTCTTGAGATAAATCGGCAAGTATCTCGGAAACGAAGCGAGCTATGGCAAAATGTTGAGAGACCTTTTTTGTAGAGAATTAAGTTTCCTACTTTTTATGTTCTATGATATTTTTTGATCAGATGCGTAGATCTCGAGATATATCAAGATATTTAAAAGTTCCGAAGCCGCACCAACATAATAGAGATACAGAAACACCGTGGCCCCTTTCTTTGAGATAACTCTGCACTATTGCGAGCTGCAAATGCCACTTCCAGCTTAGCTGTGCAGAAGAAGAACAACAAGAAGAAGAAATATCTCGAAATATGTCCGTCAGGCCCCTTCCCTTGAGATAAATCTGCAAATATCTCGGAAACGAAGCGAGCTATGGCAAAATGTTAAGAGACCTTTTTTGTAGAGAATTAAGTTTCCTACTTTTTACCTTCTATGATATTTTCTGATCAGATTCGTAGTTCTCGAGATATATCAAGATATTTAAAAGTTCCGAAGCCGCACCAACATAATAGAGATACAGAAACACCGTGGCCCCTTTCTTTGAGATAACTCTGCACTAGTGCGAGCCGCAAATGCCACTTCCAGCTTAGCTGTGCAGAAGAAGAACAACAAGAAGAAGAAATATCTGGAAATATGTCCGTTAGGCCCCTTCCCTTGAGATAAATCTGCAAATATCTCGGAAACGAAGCGAGCTATGGCAAAATGTTGAGAGACCTTTTTTGTAGAGAATTAAGTTTCCTACTATTTATGTTCTATGATAGTTTTGGATCAGATGCGTAGTTCTCGAGATATATCAAGATATTTAAAAGTTCCGAAGCCGCACCAACATAATAGAGATACAGAAACACCGTGGCCCCTTTCTTTGAGATAACTCTGCACTAGTGCGAGCCGCAAATGCCACTTCCAGCTTAGCTGTGCAGAAGAAGAACAACAAGAAGAAGAAATATCTCGAAATATGTCCGTCAGGCCCCTTCCCTTGAGATACATCTGCAAATATCTCGGAAACGAAGCGAGCTATTGCAAAATGTTAAGAGACCTTTTTTGTAGAGAATTGAGTTTCCTACTTTTTATGTTGTATGATATTTTTTGATCAGATGCGTAGTTCTCGAGATATATCAAGATATTTAAAAGTTCCGAAGCCGCACCAACATAATAGAGATACAGAAACACCGTGCCCCTCTCTTTGAGATAACTCTGCACTATTGCGAGCTGGAAATGCCACTTCCAGTTTAGCTGTGCAGAAGAAGAACAACAAGAAGAAGAAATATCTCGAAATATGTCCGTCAGGCCAGTTCCTTTGAGCTGAATCTGCAAATATCTCGGAAACGAAGCGAGCTATGGCAAAATGTTAAGAGACGTTTTTTGTAGAGAATTATGTTTCCTACAATTTATGTTCTATGATATTTTTTGATCAGAAGCGTAGTTTTCGAGATATATCGAGATATTTAAAAGTTCCGAAGCCGCACCAACATAATAGGGATACAGAAACACCGTGGCCCCTTTCTTTGAGATAACTCTGCACTAGTGCGAGCCGCAAATGCCACTTCCAGCTTAGCTGTGCAGAAGAAGAACAACAAGAAGAAGAAATATCTCGAAATATGTCCGTCAGGCCCCTTCCCTTGAGATAAATCTGCAAATATCTCGGAAACGAAGCGAGCTATGGCAAAATGTTAAGAGAGCTTTTTTGTAGAGCATTAAGTTTCCTACTTTTTATGTTCTATGATATTTTTTGATCAGATGCGTAGTTCTCGAGATATATCAAGATGTTTAAAAGTTCCGAAGCCGCACCAACATAATAGAGATACAGAAACACCGTGGCCCCTATCTTTGAGATAACTCTGCAGTATTGCGAGCTGTAAATGCCACTTCCAGCTTAGCTGTGCAGGAGAAGAACAACAAGAAGGAGAAATATCTCGAAATATGTCCGTCAGGCCCCTTCCCTTGAGATATATCTGCAAATATCTCGGAAACGAAGCGAGCTATGGCAAAATGTTGAGGGACCTTTTTTGTAGAGAATTAAGTTTCCTACGTTTTATGTTGTATGATATTCTTGATCTGATGCGTAGTTCTCGAGATATATCAAGATATTTAAAAGTTCCGAAGCCGCACCAACATAATAGAGATACAGAAACACCGTGGCCCCTTTCTTTGAGATAACTCTGCACTATTGCGAGCTGTAAATGCCACTTCCAGCTTAGCTGTGCAGAAGAAGAACAACAAGAAGAAGACATATCTCGAAATATGTCCGTCAGGCCCCTTCCCTTGAGATATATCTGCAAATATCTCGGAAACGAAGCGAGCTATGGCAAAATGTTAAGAGACCTTTTTTGTAGAGAATTATGTTTCCTACAATTTATGTTCTATGATATTTTTTGATCAGAAGCGTAGTTTTCGAGATATATCGAGATATTTAAAAGTTCCGAAGCCGCACCAACATAATAGGGATACAGAAACACCGTGGCCCCTTTCTATGAGATAACTCTGCACTAGTGCGAGCCGCAAATGCCACTTCCAGCTTAGCTGTGCAGCAGAAGAACAACAAGAAGAAGAAATATCTCGAAATATGTCCGTCAGGCCACTTCCCTTGAGATAAATCTGCAAATATCTCGGAAACGAAGCGAGCTATGGCAAAATGTTAAGAGACCTTTTTTGTAGAGAATTATGTTTCCTACTTTTTATGTTCTATGATATTTTTTGATCAGACGCGTAGCTCTCGAGATATATCAAGATTTTTAAAAGTTCCGAAGCCGCACCAACATAATAGAGATACAGAAACACCGTGGCCCCTCTCTTTGAGATAACTCTGCACTATTGCGAGCTGGAAATGCCACTTCCAGTTTAGCTGTGCAGAAGAAGAACAACAAGAAGAAGAAATATCTCGAAATATGTCCGTCAGACCCCTTCCCTTGAGATAAATCTGCAAATATCTCGGAAACGAAGCGAGCTACGGCAAAATGTTAAGAGACCTTTTTTGTAGAAAATTAGGTTTCCTACTTTTTATGTTCTATGATATTTTTTGATCAGATGCGTAGTTCTCGAGATATATCAAGATATTTAAAAGTTCCGAAGCCGCACCAACATAATAGAGATACAGAAACACCGTGGCCCCTTTCTTTGAGATAACTCTGCACTAGTGCGAGCCGCAAATGCCACTTCCAGCTTAGCTGTGCAGCAGAAGAACAACAAGAAGAAGAAATATCTCGAAATATGTCCGTCAGGCCACTTCCCTTGAGATAAATCTGCAAATATCTCGGAAACGAAGCGAGCTATGGCAAAATGTTAAGAGACCTTTTTTGTAGAGAATTATGTTTCCTACTTTTTATGTTCTATGATATTTTTTGATCAGACGCGTAGCTCTCGAGATATATCAAGATATTTAAAAGTTCCGAAGCCGCACCAACATAATAGAGATACAGAAACACCGTGGCCCCTCTCTTTGAGATAACTCTGCACTAGTGCGAGCCGCAAATGCCACTTCCAGCTTAGCTGTGCAGAAGAAGAACAACAAGAAGAAGAAATATCTCGAAATATGTCCGTCAGGCCCCTTCCCTTGAGATAAATCTGCAAATATCTCGGAAACGAAGCGAGCTATGGCAAAATGTTGAGGGATCTTTTTTGTAGAGAATTAAGTTTCCTACGTTTTATGTTGTATGATATTCTTGATCTGATGCGTAGTTCTCGAGATATATCAAGATATTTAAAAGTTCCGAAGCCGCACCAACATAATAGAGATACAGAAACACCGTGGCCTCTTTCTTTGAGATAACTCTGCACTATTGCGAGCTGTAAATGCCACTTCCAGCTTAGCTGTGCAGAAGAAGAACAACAAGAAGAAGACATATCTCGAAATATGTCCGTCAGGCCCCTTCCCTTGAGATATATCTGCAAATATCTCGGAAACGAAGCGAGCTATGGCAAAATGTTAAGAGACCTTTTTTGTAGAGAATTATGTTTCCTACAATTTATGTTCTATGATATTTTTTGATCAGAAGCGTAGTTTTCGAGATATATCGAGATATTTAAAAGTTCCGAAGCCGCACCAACATAATAGGGATACAGAAACACCGTGGCCCCTTTCTATGAGATAACTCTGCACTAGTGCGAGCCGCAAATGCCACTTCCAGCTTAGCTGTGCAGCAGAAGAACAACAAGAAGAAGAAATATCTCGAAATATGTCCGTCAGGCCACTTCCCTTGAGATAAATCTGCAAATATCTCGGAAACGAAGCGAGCTATGGCAAAATGTTAAGAGACCGTTTTTGTAGAGAATTATGTTTCCTACTTTTTATGTTCTATGATATTTTTTGATCAGACGCGTAGCTCTCGAGATATATCAAGATATTTAAAAGTTCCGAAGCCGCACCAACATAATAGAGATACAGAAACACCGTGGCCCCTCTCTTTGAGATAACTCTGCACTATTGCGAGCTGGAAATGCCACTTCCAGTTTAGCTGTGCAGAAGAAGAACAACAAGAAGAAGAAATATCTCGAAATATGTCCGTCAGACCCCTTCCCTTGAGATAAATCTGCAAATATCTCGGAAACGAAGCGAGCTACGGCAAAATGTTAAGAGACCTTTTTTGTAGAAAATTAGGTTTCCTACTTTTTATGTTCTATGATATTTTTTGATCAGATGCGTAGTTCTCGAGATATATCAAGATATTTAAAAGTTCCGAAGCCTCACCAACATAATAGAGATACAGAAACACCGTGGCCCCTTTCTTTGAGATAACTCTGCACTAGTGCGAGCCGCAAATGCCACTTCCAGCTTAGCTGTGCAGCAGAAGAACAACAAGAAGAAGAAATATCTCGAAATATGTCCGTCAGGCCACTTCCCTTGAGATAAATCTGCAAATATCTCGGAAACGAAGCGAGCTATGGCAAAATGTTAAGAGACCTTTTTTGTAGAGAATTATGTTTCCTACTTTTTATGTTCTATGATATTTTTTGATCAGACGCGTAGCTCTCGAGATATATCAAGATATTTAAAAGTTCCGAAGCCGCACCAACATAATAGAGATACAGAAACACCGTGGCCCCTCTCTTTGAGATAACTCTGCACTAGTGCGAGCCGCAAATGCCACTTCCAGCTTAGCTGTGCAGAAGAAGAACAACAAGAAGAAGAAATATCTCGAAATATGTCCGTCAGGCCCCTTCCCTTGAGATAAATCTGCAAATATCTCGGAAACGAAGCGAGCTATGGCAAAATGTTAAGAGACCTTTTTTGTAGAGAATTATGTTTCCTACAATTTATGTTCTATGATATTTTTTGATCAGAAGCGTAGTTTTCGAGATATATCGAGATATTTAAAAGTTCCGAAGCCGCACCAACATAATAGAGATACAGAAACACCGTGGCCCCTTTCTTTGAGATAACTCTGCACTAGTGCGAGCCGCAAATGCCACTTCCAGCTTAGCTGTGCAGAAGAAGAACAACAGGAAGAAGAAATATCTCGAAATATGTCCGTCAGGCCCCTTCCCTTGAGATAAATCTGCAAATATCTCGGAAACGAAGCGAGCTATGGCAAAATGTTAGGAGACCTTTTTTGTAGAGAATTATGTTTCCTACTTTTTATGTTCTATGATATTTTTTGATCAGACGCGTAGCTCTCGAGATATATCAAGATATTTAAAAGTTCCGAAGCCGCACCAACATAATAGAGATACAGAAACACCGTGGCCCCTATCTTTGAGATAACTCTGCAGTATTGCGAGCTGTAAATGCCACTTCCAGCTTAGCTGTGCAGGAGAAGAACAACAAGAAGGAGAAATATCTCGAAATATGTCCGTCAGGCCCCTTCCCTTGAGATATATCTGCAAATATCTCGGAAACGAAGCGAGCTATGGCAAAATGTTGAGGGACCTTTTTTGTAGAGAATTAAGTTTCCTACGTTTTATGTTGTATGATATTCTTGATCTGATGCGTAGTTCTCGAGATATATCAAGATATTTAAAAGTTCCGAAGCCGCACCAACATAATAGAGATACAGAAACACCGTGGCCCCTTTCTTTGAGATAACTCTGCACTATTGCGAGCTGTAAATGCCACTTCCAGCTTAGCTGTGCAGAAGAAGAACAACAAGAAGAAGACATATCTCGAAATATGTCCGTCAGGCCCCTTCCCTTGAGATATATCTGCAAATATCTCGGAAATGAAGCGAGCTATGGCAAAATGTTAAGAGACCTTTTTTGTAGAGAATTATGTTTCCTACAATTTATGTTCTATGATATTTTTTGATCAGAAGCGTAGTTTTCGAGATATATCGAGATATTTAAAAGTTCCGAAGCCGCACCAACATAATAGGGATACAGAAACACCGTGGCCCCTTTCTATGAGATAACTCTGCACTAGTGCGAGCCGCAAATGCCACTTCCAGCTTAGCTGTGCAGCAGAAGAACAACAAGAAGAAGAAATATCTCGAAATATGTCCGTCAGGCCCCTTCTCTTGAGATAAATCGGCAAGTATCTCGGAAACGAAGCGAGCTATGGCAAAATGTTGAGAGACCTTTTTTGTAGAGAATTAAGTTTCCTACTTTTTATGTTCTATGATATTTTTTGATCAGATGCGTAGATCTCGAGATATATCAAGATATTTAAAAGTTCCGAAGCCGCACCAACATAATAGAGATACAGAAACACCGTGGCCCCTTTCTTTGAGATAACTCTGCACTATTGCGAGCTGCAAATGCCACTTCCAGCTTAGCTGTGCAGAAGAAGAACAACAAGAAGAAGAAATATCTCGAAATATGTCCGTCAGGCCCCTTCCCTTGAGATAAATCTGCAAATATCTCGGAAACGAAGCGAGCTATGGCAAAATGTTAAGAGACCTTTTTTGTAGAGAATTAAGTTTCCTACTTTTTACCTTCTATGATATTTTCTGATCAGATTCGTAGTTCTCGAGATATATCAAGATATTTAAAAGTTCCGAAGCCGCACCAACATAATAGAGATACAGAAACACCGTGGCCCCTTTCTTTGAGATAACTCTGCACTAGTGCGAGCCGCAAATGCCACTTCCAGCTTAGCTGTGCAGAAGAAGAACAACAAGAAGAAGAAATATCTGGAAATATGTCCGTTAGGCCCCTTCCCTTGAGATAAATCTGCAAATATCTCGGAAACGAAGCGAGCTATGGCAAAATGTTGAGGGACCTTTTTTGTAGAGAATTAAGTTTCCTACGTTTTATGTTGTATGATATTCTTGATCTGATGCGTAGTTCTCGAGATATATCAAGATATTTAAAAGTTCCGAAGCCGCACCAACATAATAGAGATACAGAAACACCGTGGCCCCTTTCTTTGAGATAACTCTGCACTATTGCGAGCTGTAAATGCCACTTCCAGCTTAGCTGTGCAGAAGAAGAACAACAAGAAGAAGACATATCTCGAAATATGTCCGTCAGGCCCCTTCCCTTGAGATATATCTGCAAATATCTCGGAAACGAAGCGAGCTATGGCAAAATGTTAAGAGACCTTTTTTGTAGAGAATTATGTTTCCTACAATTTATGTTCTATGATATTTTTTGATCAGAAGCGTAGTTTTCGAGATATATCGAGATATTTAAAAGTTCCGAAGCCGCACCAACATAATAGGGATACAGAAACACCGTGGCCCCTTTCTATGAGATAACTCTGCACTAGTGCGAGCCGCAAATGCCACTTCCAGCTTAGCTGTGCAGCAGAAGAACAACAAGAAGAAGAAATATCTCGAAATATGTCCGTCAGGCCACTTCCCTTGAGATAAATCTGCAAATATCTCGGAAACGAAGCGAGCTATGGCAAAATGTTAAGAGACCTTTTTTGTAGAGAATTATGTTTCCTACTTTTTATGTTCTATGATATTTTTTGATCAGACGCGTAGCTCTCGAGATATATCAAGATATTTAAAAGTTCCGAAGCCGCACCAACATAATAGAGATACAGAAACACCGTGGCCCCTCTCTTTGAGATAACTCTGCACTATTGCGAGCTGGAAATGCCACTTCCAGTTTAGCTGTGCAGAAGAAGAACAACAAGAAGAAGAAATATCTCGAAATATGTCCGTCAGACCCCTTCCCTTGAGATAAATCTGCAAATATCTCGGAAACGAAGCGAGCTACGGCAAAATGTTAAGAGACCTTTTTTGTAGAAAATTAGGTTTCCTACTTTTTATGTTCTATGATATTTTTTGATCAGATGCGTAGTTCTCGAGATATATCAAGATATTTAAAAGTTCCGAAGCCGCACCAACATAATAGAGATACAGAAACACCGTGGCCCCTTTCTTTGAGATAACTCTGCACTAGTGCGAGCCGCAAATGCCACTTCCAGCTTAGCTGTGCAGCAGAAGAACAACAAGAAGAAGAAATATCTCGAAATATGTCCGTCAGGCCACTTCCCTTGAGATAAATCTGCAAATATCTCGGAAACGAAGCGAGCTATGGCAAAATGTTAAGAGACCTTTTTTGTAGAGAATTATGTTTCCTACTTTTTATGTTCTATGATATTTTTTGATCAGACGCGTAGCTCTCGAGATATATCAAGATATTTAAAAGTTCCGAAGCCGCACCAACATAATAGAGATACAGAAACACCGTGGCCCCTCTCTTTGAGATAACTCTGCACTAGTGCGAGCCGCAAATGCCACTTCCAGCTTAGCTGTGCAGAAGAAGAACAACAAGAAGAAGAAATATCTCGAAATATGTCCGTCAGGCCCCTTCCCTTGAGATAAATCTGCAAATATCTCGGAAACGAAGCGAGCTATGGCAAAATGTTGAGGGATCTTTTTTGTAGAGAATTAAGTTTCCTACGTTTTATGTTGTATGATATTCTTGATCTGATGCGTAGTTCTCGAGATATATCAAGATATTTAAAAGTTCCGAAGCCGCACCAACATAATAGAGATACAGAAACACCGTGGCCTCTTTCTTTGAGATAACTCTGCACTATTGCGAGCTGTAAATGCCACTTCCAGCTTAGCTGTGCAGAAGAAGAACAACAAGAAGAAGACATATCTCGAAATATGTCCGTCAGGCCCCTTCCCTTGAGATATATCTGCAAATATCTCGGAAACGAAGCGAGCTATGGCAAAATGTTAAGAGACCTTTTTTGTAGAGAATTATGTTTCCTACAATTTATGTTCTATGATATTTTTTGATCAGAAGCGTAGTTTTCGAGATATATCGAGATATTTAAAAGTTCCGAAGCCGCACCAACATAATAGGGATACAGAAACACCGTGGCCCCTTTCTATGAGATAACTCTGCACTAGTGCGAGCCGCAAATGCCACTTCCAGCTTAGCTGTGCAGCAGAAGAACAACAAGAAGAAGAAATATCTCGAAATATGTCCGTCAGGCCACTTCCCTTGAGATAAATCTGCAAATATCTCGGAAACGAAGCGAGCTATGGCAAAATGTTAAGAGACCTTTTTTGTAGAGAATTATGTTTCCTACTTTTTATGTTCTATGATATTTTTTGATCAGACGCGTAGCTCTCGAGATATATCAAGATATTTAAAAGTTCCGAAGCCGCACCAACATAATAGAGATACAGAAACACCGTGGCCCCTCTCTTTGAGATAACTCTGCACTATTGCGAGCTGGAAATGCCACTTCCAGTTTAGCTGTGCAGAAGAAGAACAACAAGAAGAAGAAATATCTCGAAATATGTCCGTCAGACCCCTTCCCTTGAGATAAATCTGCAAATATCTCGGAAACGAAGCGAGCTACGGCAAAATGTTAAGAGACCTTTTTTGTAGAAAATTAGGTTTCCTACTTTTTATGTTCTATGATATTTTTTGATCAGATGCGTAGTTCTCGAGATATATCAAGATATTTAAAAGTTCCGAAGCCTCACCAACATAATAGAGATACAGAAACACCGTGGCCCCTTTCTTTGAGATAACTCTGCACTAGTGCGAGCCGCAAATGCCACTTCCAGCTTAGCTGTGCAGCAGAAGAACAACAAGAAGAAGAAATATCTCGAAATATGTCCGTCAGGCCACTTCCCTTGAGATAAATCTGCAAATATCTCGGAAACGAAGCGAGCTATGGCAAAATGTTAAGAGACCTTTTTTGTAGAGAATTATGTTTCCTACTTTTTATGTTCTATGATATTTTTTGATCAGACGCGTAGCTCTCGAGATATATCAAGATATTTAAAAGTTCCGAAGCCGCACCAACATAATAGAGATACAGAAACACCGTGGCCCCTCTCTTTGAGATAACTCTGCACTAGTGCGAGCCGCAAATGCCACTTCCAGCTTAGCTGTGCAGAAGAAGAACAACAAGAAGAAGAAATATCTCGAAATATGTCCGTCAGGCCCCTTCCCTTGAGATAAATCTGCAAATATCTCGGAAACGAAGCGAGCTATGGCAAAATGTTGAGGGATCTTTTTTGTAGAGAATTAAGTTTCCTACGTTTTATGTTGTATGATATTCTTGATCTGATGCGTAGTTCTCGAGATATATCAAGATATTTAAAAGTTCCGAAGCCGCACCAACATAATAGAGATACAGAAACACCGTGGCCTCTTTCTTTGAGATAACTCTGCACTATTGCGAGCTGTAAATGCCACTTCCAGCTTAGCTGTGCAGAAGAAGAACAACAAGAAGAAGACATATCTCGAAATATGTCCGTCAGGCCCCTTCCCTTGAGATATATCTGCAAATATCTCGGAAACGAAGCGAGCTATGGCAAAATGTTAAGAGACCTTTTTTGTAGAGAATTATGTTTCCTACAATTTATGTTCTATGATATTTTTTGATCAGAAGCGTAGTTTTCGAGATATATCGAGATATTTAAAAGTTCCGAAGCCGCACCAACATAATAGGGATACAGAAACACCGTGGCCCCTTTCTTTGAGATAACTCTGCACTAGTGCGAGCCGCAAATGCCACTTCCAGCTTAGCTGTGCAGCAGAAGAACAACAAGAAGAAGAAATATCTCGAAATATGTCCGTCAGGCCACTTCCCTTGAGATAAATCTGCAAATATCTCGGAAACGAAGCGAGCTATGGCAAAATGTTTAGAGACCTTTTTTGTAGAGAATTATGTTTCCTACTTTTTATGTTCTATGATATTTTTTGATCAGACGCGTAGCTCTCGAGATATATCAAGATATTTAAAAGTTCCGAAGCCGCACCAACATAATAGAGATACAGAAACACCGTGGCCCCTCTCTTTGAGATAACTCTGCACTAGTGCGAGCCGCAAATGCCACTTCCAGCTTAGCTGTGCAGAAGAAGAACAACAAGAAGAAGAAATATCTCGAAATATGTCCGTCAGGCCCCTTCCCTTGAGATAAATCTGCAAATATCTCGGAAACGAAGCGAGCTATGGCAAAATGTTGAGGGATCTTTTTTGTAGAGAATTAAGTTTCCTACGTTTTATGTTGTATGATATTCTTGATCTGATGCGTAGTTCTCGAGATATATCAAGATATTTAAAAGTTCCGAAGCCGCACCAACATAATAGAGATACAGAAACACCGTGGCCTCTTTCTTTGAGATAACTCTGCACTATTGCGAGCTGTAAATGCCACTTCCAGCTTAGCTGTGCAGAAGAAGAACAACAAGAAGAAGACATATCTCGAAATATGTCCGTCAGGCCCCTTCCCTTGAGATATATCTGCAAATATCTCGGAAACGAAGCGAGCTATGGCAAAATGTTAAGAGACCTTTTTTGTAGAGAATTATGTTTCCTACAATTTATGTTCTATGATATTTTTTGATCAGAAGCGTAGTTTTCGAGATATATCGAGATATTTAAAAGTTCCGAAGCCGCACCAACATAATAGGGATACAGAAACACCGTGGCCCCTTTCTTTGAGATAACTCTGCACTAGTGCGAGCCGCAAATGCCACTTCCAGCTTAGCTGTGCAGCAGAAGAACAACAAGAAGAAGAAATATCTCGAAATATGTCCGTCAGGCCACTTCCCTTGAGATAAATCTGCAAATATCTCGGAAACGAAGCGAGCTATGGCAAAATGTTTAGAGACCTTTTTTGTAGAGAATTATGTTTCCTACTTTTTATGTTCTATGATATTTTTTGATCAGACGCGTAGCTCTCGAGATATATCAAGATATTTAAAAGTTCCGAAGCCGCACCAACATAATAGAGATACAGAAACACCGTGGCCCCTCTCTTTGAGATAACTCTGCACTAGTGCGAGCCGCAAATGCCACTTCCAGCTTAGCTGTGCAGAAGAAGAACAACAAGAAGAAGAAATATCTCGAAATATGTCCGTCAGGCCCCTTCCCCTGAGATAAATCTGCAAATATCTCGGAAACGAAGCGAGCTATGGCAAAATGTTGAGAGACCTTTTTTGTAGAGAATGAAGTTTCCTACTTTTTATGTTCTATGATATTTTTTGATCAGATGCGTAGTTCTCGAGATATATCAAGATATTTAAAAGTTCCGAAGCCGCACCAACATAATAGAGATACAGAAACACCGTGGCCCCTCTCTTTGAGATAACTCTGGACTATTGCGAGCTGGAAATGCCACTTCCAGTTTAGCTGTGCAGAAGAAGAACAACAAGAAGAAGAAGTATCTCGAAATATGTCCGTCAGGCCCCTTCCCTTGAGATAAATCTGCAAATATCTCGGAAACGAAGCGAGCTATGGCAAAATGTTAAGAGACCTTTTTTGTAGAGAATTATGTTTCCTACAATTTATGTTCTATGATATTTTTTGATCAGAAGCGTAGTTTTCGAGATATATCGAGATATTTAAAAGTTCCGAAGCCGCACCAACATAATAGAGATACAGAAACACCGTGGCCCCTTTCTTTGAGATAACTCTGCACTAGTGCGAGCCGCCAATGCCACTTCCAGCTTAGCTGTGCAGAAGAAGAACAACAAGAAGAAGAAATATCTCGAAATATGTCCGTCAGGCCCCTTCCCTTGAGATAAATCTGCAAATATCTCGGAAACGAAGCGAGCTATGGCAAAATGTTAGGAGACCTTTTTTGTAGAGAATTAAGTTTCCTACTTTTTATGTTCTATGATATTTTTTGATCAGATGCGTAGTTCTCGAGATATATCAAGATATTTAAAAGTTCCGAAGCCGCACCAACATAATAGAGATACAGAAACACCGTGGCCCCTTTCTTTGAGATAACTCTGCACTATTGCGAGCTGTTAATGCCACTTCCAGCTTAGCTGTGCAGAAGAAGAACAACAAGAAGAAGAAATATCTCGAAATATGTCCGTCAGGCCCCTTCCCTTGAGATATATCTGCAAATATCTCGGAAACGAAGCGAGCTATGGCAAAATGTTAAGAGACCTTTTTTGTAGAGAATTAAGTTTCCTACTTTTTATGTTCTATGATATTTTTTGATCAGATGCGTAGTTCTCGAGATATATCAAGATATTTAAAAGTTCCGAAGCCGCACCAACATAATAGAGATACAGAAACACCGTGGCCCCTTTCTTTGAGATAACTCTGCACTATTGCGAGCTGTAAATGCCACTTCCAGCTTAGCTGTGCAGAAGAAGAACAACAAGAAGGAGAAATATCTCGAAATATGTCCGTCAGGCCCCTTCCCTTGAGATATATCTGCAAATATCTCGGAAACGAAGAGAGCTATGGCAAAATGTTAAGAGACCTTTTTTGTAGAGAATTAAGTTTCCTACTTTTTATGTTCTATGATATTTTTTGATCTGATGCGTAGTTCTCGAGATATATCAAGATATTTAAAAGTTCCGAAGCCGCACCAACATAATAGAGATACAGAAACACCGTGGCCCCTTTCTTTGAGATAACTCTGCACTATTGCGAGCTGTTAATGCCACTTCCAGCTTAGCTGTGCAGAAGAAGAACAACAAGAAGAAGACATATCTCGAAATATGTCCGTCAGGCCCCTTCCCTTGAGATAAATCTGCAAATATCTCGGAAACGAAGCGAGCTATGGCAAAATGTTGAGGGACCTTTTTTGTAGAGAATTAAGTTTCCTACGTTTTATGTTGTATAATATTCTTGATCTGATGCGTAGTTCTCGAGATATATCAAGATATTTAAAAGTTCCGAAGCCGCACCAACATAATAGAGATACAGAAACACCGTGGCCCCTTTCTTTGAGATAACTCTGCACTATTGCGAGCTGTAAATGCCACTTCCAGCTTAGCTGTGCAGAAGAAGAACAACAAGAAGAAGACATATCTCGAAATATGTCCGTCAGGCCCCTTCCCTTGAGATAAATCTGCAAATATCTCGGAAACGAAGCGAGCTATGGCAAAATGTTGAGGGACCTTTTTTGTAGAGAATTAAGTTTCCTACGTTTTATGTTGTATAATATTCTTGATCTGATGCGTAGTTCTCGAGATATATCAAGATATTTAAAAGTTCCGAAGCCGCACCAACATAATAGAGATACAGAAACACCGTGGCCCCTTTCTTTGAGATAACTCTGCACTATTGCGAGCTGTAAATGCCACTTCCAGCTTAGCTGTGCAGAAGAAGAACAACAAGAAGAAGACATATCTCGAAATATGTCCGTCAGGCCCCTTCCCTTGAGATAAATCTGCAAATATCTCGGAAACGAAGCGAGCTATGGCAAAATGTTAAGAGACCTTTTTTGTAGAGAATTATGTTTCCTACAATTTATGTTCTATGATATTTTTTGATCAGAAGCGTAGTTTTCGAGATATATCGAGATATTTAAAAGTTCCAAAGCCGCACCAACATAATAGAGATACAGAAACACCGTGGCCCCTTTCTTTGAGATAACTCTGCACTATAGCGAGCTGCAAATGCCACTTCCAGCTTAGCTGTGCAGAGGAAGAACAACAAGAAGAAGAAATATCTCGAAATATGTCCGTCAGGCCAGTTCCTTTGAGCTGAATCTGCAAATATCTCGGAAACGAAGCGAGCTATGGCAAAATGTTAAGAGACGTTTTTTGTAGAGAATTATGTTTCCTACAATTTATGTTCTATGATATTTTTTGATCAGAAGCGTAGTTTTCGAGATATATCGAGATATTTAAAAGTTCCGTAGCCGCACCAACATAATAGGGATACAGAAACACCGTGGCCCCTTTCTTTGAGATAACTCTGCAGTATTGCGAGCTGTAAATGCCACTTCCAGCTTAGCTGTGCAGAAGAAGAACAACAAGACGAAGACATATCTCGAAATATGTCCGTCAGGCCCCTTCCCTTGAGATATATCTGCAAATATCTCGGAAACGAAGCGAGCTATGGCAAAATGTTAAGAGACCTTTTTTGTAGAGAATTATGTTTCCTACAATTTATGTTCTATGATATTTTTTGATCAGAAGCGTAGTTTTCGAGATATATCGAGATATTTAAAAGTTCCGAAGCCGCACCAACATAATAGAGATACAGAAACACCGTGGCCCCTTTCTTTGAGATAACTCTGCACTAGTGCGAGCCGCAAATGCCACTTCCAGCTTAGCTGTGCAGCAGAAGAACAACAAGAAGAAGAAATATCTCGAAATATGTCCGTCAGGCCACTTCCCTTGAGATAAATCTGCAAATATCTCGGAAACGAAGCGAGCTATGGCAAAATGTTTAGAGACCTTTTTTGTAGAGAATTATGATTCCTACTTTTTATGTTCTATGATATTTTTTGATCAGACGCGTAGCTCTCGAGATATATCAAGATATTTAAAAGTTCCGAAGCCGCACCAACATAATAGAGATACAGAAACACCGTGGCCCCTCTCTTTGAGATAACTCTGCACTAGTGCGAGCCGCAAATGCCACTTCCAGCTTAGCTGTGCAGAAGAAGAACAACAAGAAGAAGAAATATCTCGAAATATGTCCGTCAGGCCCCTTCCCTTGAGATAAATCTGCAAATATCTCGGAAACGAAGCGAGCTATGGCAAAATGTTGAGAGACCTTTTTTGTAGAGAATGAAGTTTCCTACTTTTTATGTTCTATGATATTTTTTGATCAGATGCGTAGTTCTCGAGATATATCAAGATATTTAAAAGTTCCGAAGCCGCACCAACATAATAGAGATACAGAAACACCGTGGCCCCTTTCTTTGAGATAACTCTGCACTATTGCGAGCTGTAAATGCCACTTCCAGCTTAGCTGTGCAGAAGAAGAACAACAAGAAGAAGACATATCTCGAAATATGTCCGTCAGGCCCCTTCCCTTGAGATATATCTGCAAATATCTCGGAAACGAAGCGAGCTATGGCAAAATGTTAAGAGACCTTTTTTGTAGAGAATTATGTTTCCTACAATTTATGTTCTATGATATTTTTTGATCAGAAGCGTAGTTTTCGAGATATATCGAGATATTTAAAAGTTCCAAAGCCGCACCAACATAATAGAGATACAGAAACACCGTGCCCCTTTCTTTGAGATAACTCTGCACTATTGCGAGCTGCAAATGCCACTTCCAGCTTAGCTGTGCAGAAGAAGAACAACAAGAAGAAGACATATCTCGAAATATGTCCGTCAGGCCCCTTCCCTTGAGATATATCTGCAAATATCTCGGAAACGAAGCGAGCTATGGCAAAATGTTAAGAGACCTTTTTTGTAGAGAATTATGTTTCCTACAATTTATGTTCTATGATATTTTTTGATCAGAAGCGTAGTTTTCGAGATATATCGAGATATTTAAAAGTTCCAAAGCCGCACCAACATAATAGAGATACAGAAACACCGTGGCCCCTTTCTTTGAGATAACTCTGCACTATTGCGAGCTGCAAATGCCACTTCCAGCTTAGCTGTGCAGAGGAAGAACAACAAGAAGAAGAAATATCTCGAAATATGTCCGTCAGGCCAGTTCCTTTGAGCTGAATCTGCAAATATCTCGGAAACGAAGCGAGCTATGGCAAAATGTTAAGAGACGTTTTTTGTAGAGAATTATGTTTCCTACAATTTATGTTCTATGATATTTTTTGATCAGAAGCGTAGTTTTCGAGATATATCGAGATATTTAAAAGTTCCGAAGCCGCACCAACATAATAGGGATACAGAAACACCGTGGCCCCTTTCTTTGAGATAAATCTGCAGTATTGCGAGCTGTAAATGCCACTTCCAGCTTAGCTGTGCAGAGGAAGAACAACAAGAAGAAGAAATATCTCGAAATATGTCCGTCAGGCCAGTTCCTTTGAGCTGAATCTGCAAATATCTCGGAAACGAAGCGAGCTATGGCAAAATGTTAAGAGACGTTTTTTGTAGAGAATTATGTTTCCTACAATTTATGTTCTATGATATTTTTTGATCAGAAGCGTAGTTTTCGAGATATATCGAGATATTTAAAAGTTCCGAAGCCGCACCAACATAATAGGGATACAGAAACACCGTGGCCCCTTTCTTTGAGATAAATCTGCAGTATTGCGAGCTGTAAATGCCACTTCCAGCTTAGCTGTGCAGAAGAAGAACAACAAGAAGAAGAAATATCTCGAAATATGTCCGTCAGGCCCCTTCCCTTGACATAAATCTGCAAATATCTCGGAAACGAAGAGAGCTATGGCAAAATGTTAAGAGACCTTTTGTGTAGAGAATTAAGTTTCCTACTTTTTATGTTCTATGATATCTTTTGATCTGATGCGTAGTTCTCGAGATATATCAAGATATTTAAAAGTTCCGAAGCCGCACCAACATAATAGAGATACAGAAACACCGTGGCCCCTTTCTTTGAGATAACTCTGCACTATTGCGAGCTGTAAATGCCACTTCCAGCTTAGGTGTGCAGAAGAAGAACAACAAGAAGAAGAAATATCTCGAAATATGTCCGTCAGGCCCCTTCCCTTGAGATATATCTGCAAATATCTCGGAAACGAAGCGAGCTATGGCAAAATGTTAAGAGACCTTTTTTGTAGAGAATTATGTTTCCTACAATTTATGTTCTATGATATTTTTTGATCAGAAGCGTAGTTTTCGAGATATATCGAGATATTTAAAAGTTCCGAAGCCGCACCAACATAATAGAGATACAGAAACACCGTGGCCCCTTTCGTTGAGATAACTCTGCACTAGTGCGAGCCGCAAATGCCACTTCCAGCTTAGCTGTGCAGACGAAGAACAACAAGAAGAAGAAATATCTCGAAATATGTCCGTCAGGCCCCTTCCCTTGAGATATATCTGCAAATATCTCGGAAACGAAGCGAGCTATGGCAAAATGTTAAGAGACCTTTTTTGTAGAGAATTAAGTTTCCTACTTTTTATGTTCTATGATATTTTTTGATCAGATGCGTAGTTCTCGAGATATATCAAGATATTTAAAAGTTCCGAAGCCGCACCAACATAATAGAGATACAGAAACACCGTGGCCCCTTTCTTTGAGATAACTCTGCACTATTGCGAGCTGTAAATGCCACTTCCAGCTTAGCTGTGCAGAAGAAGAACAACAAGAAGAAGAAATATCTCGAAATATGTCCGTCAGGCCCCTTCCCTTGAGATATATCTGCAAATATCTCGGAAACGAAGCGAGCTATGGCAAAATGTTAAGAGACCTTTTTTGTAGAGAATTATGTTTCGTACAATTTATGTTCTATGATATTTTTTGGTCAGAAGCGTAGTTTTCGAGATATATCGAGATATTTAAAAGTTCCAAAGCCGCACCAACATAATAGAGATACAGAAACACCGTGGCCCCTTTCTTTGAGATAGCTCTGCACTAGTGCGAGCCGCAAATGCCACTTCCAGCTTAGCTGTGCAGAAGAAGAACAACAAGAAGAAGAAATATCTCGAAATATGTCCGTCAGGCCCCTTCCCTTGAGATAAATCTGCAAATATCTTGGAAACGAAGCGAGCTATGGCAAAATGTTGAGAGACCTTTTTTGTAGAGAATTAAGTTTCCTACGTTTTATGTTCTATGATATTTTTTGATCAGATGCGTAGTTCTCGAGATATATCAAGATATTTAAAAGTTCCGAAGCCGCACCAACATAATAGAGATACAGAAACACCGTGGCCCCTTTCTTTGAGATAACTCTGCACTATTGCGAGCTGCAAATGCCACTTCCAGCTTAGCTGTGCAGAAGAAGAACAACAAGAAGAAGAAATATCTCGAAATATGTCCGTCAGGCCCCTTCCCTTGAGATAAATCTGCAAATATCTCGGAAACGAAGAGAGCTATGGCAAAATGTTAAGAGACCTTTTTTGTAGAGAATTAAGTTTCCTACTTTTCATGTTCTATGATATTTTTTGATCAGATGCGTAGTTCTCGAGATATATCAAGATATTTAAAAGTTGCGAAGCCGCACCAACATAATAGAGATACAGAAACACCGTGGCCCCTTTCTTTGAGATAACTCTGCACTATTGCGAGCTGCAAATGCCACTTCCAGCTTAGCTGTGCAGGAGAAGAACATCAAGAAGAAGAAATATCTCGAAATATGTCCGTCAGGCCCCTTCCCTTGAGATAAATCTGCAAATATCTCGGAAACGAAGAGAGCTATGGCAAAATGTTAAGAGACCTTTTTTGTAGAGAATTAAGTTTCCTACAATTTATGTTCTATGATATTTTTTGATCAGAAGCGTAGTTTTCGAGATATATCGAGATATTTAAAAGTTCCGAAGCCGCACCAACATAATAGAGATACAGAAACACCGTGGCCCCTTTCTTTGAGATAACTCTGCACTAGTGCGAGCCGCAAATGCCACTTCCAGCTTAGCTGTGCAGAAGAAGAACAACAAGAAGAAGAAATATCTCGAAATATGTCCGTCAGGCCCCTTCCCTTGAGATAAATCTGCAAATATCTCGGAAACGAAGCGAGCTATGGCAAAATGTTTAGAGACCTTTCTTGTAGAGAATTAAGTTTCCTACTTTTTATGTAGTATGATATTTTTTGATCAGATGCGTAGTTCTCGAGATATATCAAGATATTTAAAAGTTCCGAAGCCGCACCAACATAATAGAGATACAGAAACACCGTGGCCCCTTTCTTTGAGATAACTCTGCACGATTGCGAGCTGGAAATGCCACTTCCAGTTTAGCTGTGCAGAAGAAGAACAACAAGAAGAAGAAATATCTCGAAATATGTCCATCAGGACCCTTCCCTTGAGATAAATCTGCAAATATCTCGGAAACGAAGCGAGCTATGGCAAAATGTTAAGAGACCTTTTTTGTAGAGAATAATGTTTCCTACAATTTACGTTCTATGACATTTTTTGATCAGAAGCGTAGTTTTCGAGATATATCGAGATACTTAAAAGTTCCGAAGCCGCACCAACATAATAGAGATACAGAAACACCGTGGCCCCTTTCTTTGAGATAACTCTGCACTATTGCGACCTGCAAATGCCACTTCCAGCTCAGCTGTGCAGAAGAAGAACAACAAGAAGAAGAAATATCTCGAAATATGTCCGTCAGGCCCCTTCCCTTGAGATAAATCTGCAAATATCTCGGAAACGAAGCGAGCTATGGCAAAATGTTAAGAGACCTTTTTTGTAGAGAATTAAGCTTCCTACTTTTTATGTTCTATGATATTTTTTGATCAGATGCGTAGTTCTCGAGATATATCAAGATATTTAAAAGTTCTGAAGCCGCACCAACATAATAGAAATACAGAAACACCGTGGCCTCTTTCTTTGAGATAACTCTGCACTATTGCGAGCTGCAAATGCCACTTCCAGCTTAGCTGTGCAGAGAAAGAACAACAAGAAGAAGAAGTATCTCGAAATATGTCCGTTAGGCCCGTTCCTTTGAGCTGAATCTGCAAATATCTCGGAAACGAAGCGAGCTATGGCAAAATGTTAAGAGACGTTTTTTGTAGAGAATTATGTTTCCTACAATTTATGTTCTATGATATTTTTTGATCAGAAGCGTAGTTTTCGAGATATATCGAGATATTTAAAAGTTCCGAAGCCGCACCAACATAATAGAGATACAGAAACACCGTGGCCCCTTTCTTTGAGATAACTCTGCACTAGTGCGAGCCGCAAATGCCACTTCCAGCTTAGCTGTGCAGAAGAAGAACAACAAGAAGAAGAAATATCTCGAAATATGTCCGACAGGCCCCTTCCCTTGAGATAAATCTGCAAATATCTCGGAAACGAAGCGAGCTATGGCGAAATGTTAAGAGACCTTTTTTGTAGAGAATTAAGTTTCCTACTTTTTATCTTCTATGATATTTTTTGATCAGATGCGTAGTTCTCGAGATATATCAAGATATTTAAAAGTTGCGAAGCCGCACCAACATAATAGAGATACAGAAACACCGTGGCCCCTTTCTTTGAGATAACTCTGCACTATTGCGACCTGCAAATGCCACTTCCAGCTCAGCTGTGCAGAAGAAGAACAACAAGAAGAAGAAATATCTCGAAATATGTCCGTCAGGCCCCTTCCCTTGAGATAAATCTGCAAATATCTCGGAAACGAAGCGATCTATGGCAAAATGTTAAGAGACCGTTTTTGTAGAGAATTAAGTTTCCTACTTTTTATGTTCTATGATATTTTTTTATCAGATGCGTAGTTCTCGAGATATATCAAGATATTTAAAAGTTCCGAAGCCGCACCAACATAATAGAGATACAGAAACACCGTGGCCCCTTTCTTTGAGATAACTCTGCACGATTGCGAGCTGGAAATGCCACTTCCAGTTTAGCTGTGCAGAAGAAGAACAACAAGAAGAAGAAATATATCGAAATATGTCCATCAGGACCCTTCCCTTGAGATAAATCTGCAAATATCTCGGAAACGAAGCGAGCTATGGCAAAATGTTTAGAGACCTTTCTTGTAGAGAATTAAGTTTCCTACTTTTTATGTAGTATGATATTTTTTGATCAGATGCGTAGTTCTCGAGATATATCAAGATATTTAAAAGTTCCGAAGCCGCACCAACATAATAGAGATACAGAAACACCGTGGCCCCTTTCTTTGAGATAACTCTGCACGATTGCGAGCTGGAAATGCCACTTCCAGTTTAGCTGTGCAGAAGAAGAACAACAAGAAGAAGAAATATATCGAAATATGTCCATCAGGACCCTTCCCTTGAGATAAATCTGCAAATATCTCGGAAACGAAGCGAGCTATGGCAAAATGTTAAGAGACCTTTTTTGTAGAGAATAATGTTTCCTACAATTTACGTTCTATGACATTTTTTGATCAGAAGCGTAGTTTTCGAGATATATCGAGATATTTAAAAGTTCCGAAGCTGCACCAACATAATAGAGATACAGAAACACCGTGGCCCCTTTCTTTGAGATAACTCTGCTTTATTGCGACCTGCAAATGCCACTTCCAGCTCAGCTGTGCAGAAGAAGAACAACAAGAAGAAGAAATATCTCGAAATATGTCCGTCAGGCCCCTTCCCTTGAGATAAATCTGCAAATATCTCGGAAACGAAGCGAGCTATGGCAAGATGTTAAGAGACCTTTTTTGTAGAGAATTAAGTTTCCTACTTTTTATGTTCTATGATATTTTTTGATCAGATGCGTAGTTCTCGAGATATATCAAGATATTTAAAAGTTCCGAAGCCGCACCAACATAATAGAGATACAGAAACACCGTGGCCCCTTTCTTTGAGATAACTCTGCACTATTGCGACCTGCAAATGCCACTTCCAGCTCAGCTGTGCAGAAGAAGAACAACAAGAAGAAGAAATATCTCGAAATATGTCCGTCAGGCCCCTTCCCTTGAGATAAATCTGCAAATATCTCGGAAACGAAGCGAGCTATGGCAAAATGTTAAGAGACCTTTTTTGTAGAGAATTAAGTTTCCTACTTTTTATGTTCTATGATATTTTTTGATCAGATGCGTAGTTCTCGAGATATATCAAGATATTTAAAAGTTCCGAAGCCGCACCAACATAATAGAGATACAGAAACACCGTGGCCCCTTTCTTTGAGATAACTCTGCACTATTGCGAGCTGCAAATGCCACTTCCAGCTTAGCTGTGCAGAGGAAGAACAACAAGAAGAAGAAGTATCTCGAAATATGTCCGTCAGGCCCGTTCCTTTGAGCTGAATCTGCAAATATCTCGGAAACGAAGCGAGCTATGGCAAAATGTTTAGAGACCTTTCTTGTAGAGAATTAAGTTTCCTACTTTTTATGTAGTATGATATTTTTTGATCAGATGCGTAGTTCTCGAGATATATCAAGATATTTAAAAGTTCCGAAGCCGCACCAACATAATAGAGATACAGAAACACCGTGGCCCCTTTCTTTGAGATAACTCTGCACGATTGCGAGCTGGAAATGCCACTTCCAGTTTAGCTGTGCAGAAGAAGAACAACAAGAAGAAGAAATATATCGAAATATGTCCATCAGGACCCTTCCCTTGAGATAAATCTGCAAATATCTCGGAAACGAAGCGAGCTATGGCAAAATGTTAAGAGACGTTTTTGTAGAGAATTATGTTTCCTACAATTTATGTTCTATGATATTTTTTGATCAGAAGCGTAGTTTTCGAGATATATCGAGATATTTAAAAGTTCCGAAGCCGCACCAACATAATAGAGATACAGAAACACCGTGGCCCCTTTCTTTGAGATAACTCTGCACGATTGCGAGCTGGAAATGCCACTTCCAGTTTAGCTGTGCAGAAGAAGAACAACAAGAAGAAGAAATATCTCGAAATATGTCCATCAGGACCCTTCCCTTGAGATAAATCTGCAAATATCTCGGAAACGAAGCGAGCTATGGCAAAATGTTAAGAGACCTTTTTTGTAGATAATAATGTTTCCTACAATTTACGTTCTATGACATTTTTTGATTAGAAGCGTAGTTTTCGAGATATATCGAGATATTTAAAAGTTCCGAAGCCGCACCAACATAATAGAGATACAGAAACACCGTGGCCCCTTTCTTTGAGATAACTCTGCACTATTGCGACCTGCAAATGCCACTTCCAGCTCAGCTGTGCAGAAGAAGAACAACAAGAAGAAGAAATATCTCGAAATATGTCCGTCAGGCCCCTTCCCTTGAGATAAATCTGCAAATATCTCGGAAACGAAGCGAGCTATGGCAAAATGTTAAGAGACCTTTTTTGTAGAGAATTAAGTTTCCTACTTTTTATGTTCTATGATATTTTTCGATCAGAGGCGTAGTTCTCGAGATATATCAAGATATTTAAAAGTTCCGAAGCCGCACCAACATAATAGAGATACAGAAACACCGTGGCCCCTTTCTTTGAGATAACTCTGCACTAGTGCGAGCCGCAAATGCCACTTCCAGCTTAGCTGTGCAGAAGAAGAACAACAAGAAGAAGAAATATCTCGAAATATGTCCGTCAGGCCCCTTCCCTTGAGATAAATCTGCAAATATCTCGGAAACGAAGCGAGCTATGGCAAAATGTTAAGAGACGTTTTTTGTAGTGAATTATGTTTCCTACAATTTATGTTCTATGATATTTTTTGATCAGAAGCGTAGTTTTCGAGATATATCGAGATATTTAAAAGTTCCGAAGCCGCACCAACATAATAGAGATACAGAAACACCGTGGCCCCTTTCTTTGAGATAACTCTGCACTATTGCGACCTGCAAATGCCACTTCCAGCTTAGCTGTGCAGAAGAGGAACAACAAGAAGAAGAAATATTTCGGAATATGTCGTCAGGCCCCTTCCCTTGAGCTAAATCTGCAAATATCTCGGAAACGATGCCAGCTATCGGAAAATGTTAAGAGACCTTTTTTGTAGAGAATTAAGTTTCCTACTTTTTATGTTCTATGATATTTTTTGATCAGATGCGTAGTTTTCGAGATATATCGAGATATTTAAGAGTTCCGAAGCCGCACCAACATAATAGAGATACAGAAACATCGTGGCCCCTTTCTTTGGGATAACTCTGCACTATTGCGAGTTGGAAATGCCACTTCCAGTTTAGGTGTGCAGAAGAAGAACAACAAGAAGAAGAAATATCTCGAAATATGTCCGTCAGGACCCTTCCCTTGAGATAAATCTGCAAATATCTCGGAAACGAAGCGAGCTACGGCAAAATGTTAAGAGACCTTTTTTGTAGAAAATTAGGATTCCTACTTTTTATGTTCTATGATATTTTTTGAACAGATGCGTAGTTCTCGAGATATATCAAGATATTTAAAAGTTCCGAAGCGGCACCAACATAATAGAGATACAGAAACACCGTGGCCCCTTTCTTTGAGGTAACTCTGCACTATTGCGAGCTGCAAATGCCACTTCCAGCTTAGCTGTGCAGAAGAAGAACAACAAGAAGAAGAAATATCTCGAAATATGTCCCTCAGGCCCCTTCCCTTGAGATAAATCTGCAAATATCTCGGAAACGAAGCGAGCTACGGCAAAATGTTAAGAGACCTTTTTTGTAGAAAATTAGGATTCCTACTTTTTATGCTCTATGATATTTTTTGACCAGATGCGTAGTTCTCGAGATATATCAAGATATTTAAAAGTTCCTAAGCCGCACTAACATAATAGAGATACAGAAACACCGTGGCCCCTTTCTTTGAGATAACTCTGCACTATTGCGCGCTGCAAATGCCACTTCCAGCTTAGCTGTGCAGAAGAAGAACAACAAGAAGAAGAAATATCTCGAAATATGTCCGTCAGGCCCCTTCCCTTGAGATAAATCTGCAAATATCTCGGAAACGAAGCGAGCTATGGCAAAATGTTAAGAGACCTTTTTTGTAGAGAATTAAGTTTCCTACTTTTTATGTTCTATGATATTTTTTGATCAGATGCGTAGTTCTCGAGATATATCAAGATATTTAAAAGTTCCGAAGCCGCACCAACATAATAGAGATACAGAAACACCGTGGCCCCTTTCTTTGAGATAACTCTGCACTACTGCGAGCTGCAAATGCCACTTCCAGCTTAGCGGTGCAGAAGAAGAACAACAAGACGAAGAAATATCTGGAAATATGTCCGTCAGGCCCCTTCCCTTGAGATAAATCTGCAAATATCTCGGAAACGAAGCGAGCTATGGCAAAATGTTAAGACACCTTTTTTGTAGAGAATTAAGTTTCCTACTTTTTATGTTCTATGATATTTTTTGATCAGATGCGTAGTTCTCGAGATATATCCAGATATTTAAAAGTTCCGAAGCGGCACCAACATAATAGAGATACAGAAACACCGTGGCCCCTTTCTTTGAGGTAACTCTGCACTATTGCGAGCTGCAAATGCCACTTCCAGCTTAGCTGTGCAGAAGAAGAACAACAAGAAGAAGAAATATCTCGAAATATGTCCCTCAGGCCCCTTCCCTTGAGATAAATCTGCAAATATCTCGGAAACGAAGCGAGCTATGGCAAAATGTTAAGAGACCTTTTTTGTAGAGAATTAAGTTTCCTACTTTTTATGTTCTATGATATTTTTTGATCAGATGCGTAGTTCTCGAGATATATCAATATATTTAAAAGTTCCGAAGCCGCACCAACATAATAGAGATACAGAAACACCGTGGCCCCTTTCTTTGAGATAACTCTGCACTATTGCGAGCTGCAAATGCCACTTCCAGCTTAGCTGTGCAGAAGAAGAACAACAAGAAGAAGAAATATCTCGAAATATGTCCGTCAGGCCCCTTCCCTTGAGATAAATCTGCAAATATCTCGGAAACGAAGCGAGCAATTGCAAAATGTTAAGAGACCTTTTTTGTAGAGAATTGAGTTTCCTACTTTTTATGTTCTATGAAATTTTTTGATCAGATGCGTAGTTCTCGAGATATATCAAGATATTTAAAAGTTAAGAAGCCGCACCAACATAATAGAGATACAGAAACACCGTGGCCCCTTTCTTTGAGATAACTCTGCACTATTGCGAGCTGCAAATGCCACTTCCAGCTTTGCTGTGCAGAAGAAGAACAACAAGAAGAAGAAATATCACGAAATATGTCCGTTAGGCCCCTTCCCTTGAGATAAATCTGCAAATATCTCGGAAACGAAGCGAGCTATGGCAAAATGTTAAGAGACCTTTTTTGTAGCGAATTAAGTTTCCTACTTTTTATGTTCTATGATATTTTTTGATCAGACGCGTAGTTCTCGAGATATATCAAGATATTTAAAAGTTCCGAAGCCGCACCAACATAATAGAGATACAGAAACACCGTGGCTCCTTTCTTTGAGATAACTCTGCACTATTGCGAGCTGGAAATGCCACTTCCAGTTTAGCTGTGCAGAAGAAGAACAACACGAAGAAGAAATATCTCGAAATATGTCCGTTAGGCCCCTTCCCTTGAGATAAATCTGCAAATATCTCGGAAACGAAGCGAGCTATGGCAAAATGTTAAGCGACCTTTTTTGGAGAGAATTAAGTTTCCTACGTTCTATGTTCTATGATATTTTTTGATCAGATGCGTAGTTCTCGAGATATATCAAGATATTTAAAAGTTCCGAAGCCGCACCAACATAATAGAGATACAGAAACACCGTGGCCCCTTTCTTTGAGATAACTCTGCACTATTGCGAGCTGCAAATGCCACTTCCAGCTTAGCTGTGCAGAGGAAGAACAACAAGAAGAAGAAATATCTCGAAATATGTCCGTCAGGCCAGTTCCTTTGAGCTGAATCTGCAAATATCTCGGAAACGAAGCGAGCTATGGCAAAATGTTAAGAGACGTTTTTTGTAGAGAATTATGTTTCGTACAATTTATGTTCTATGATATTTTTTGATCAGAAGCGTAGTTCTCGAGATATATCAAGATATTTAAAAGTTAAGAAGCCGCACCAACATAATAGAGATACAGAAACACCGTGGCCCCTTTCTTTGAGATAACTCTGCACTAGTGCGAGCCGCAAATGCCACTTCCAGCTTAGCTGTGCAGAAGAAGAACAACAAGAAGAAGAAATATCTCGAAATATGTCCGTCAGGCCCCTTCCCTTGAGATAAATCTGCAAATATCTCGGAAACGAAGCGAGCTATGGCAAAATGTTAAGAGAGCTTATGTGTAGAGAATTAAGTTTCCTACTTTTTATGTTCTATGGTATTTTTTGATCAGATGCGTAGTTCTCGAGATATATCAAGATATTTAAAAGTTCCGAAGCCGCACCAACATAATAGAGATACAGAAACACCGTGGCCCCTTTCTTTGAGATAACTCTGCACTATTGCGAGCTGCAAATGCCACTTCCAGCTTAGCTGTGCAGAAGAAGAACAACAAGAAGAAGAAATATCTCGAAATATGTCCGTCAGGCCCCTTCCCTTGAGATAAATCTGCAAATATCTCGGAAACGAAGAGAGCTATGGCAAAATGATAAGAGACCTTTTTTGTAGAGAATTAAGTTGCCTACTTTTTATGTTCTATGATATTTTTTGATCAGATGCGTAGTTTTCGAGATATATCGAGATATTTAAAAGTTCCGAAGCCGCACCAACATAATAGAGGTACAGAAACACCGTGGCCCCTTTCTTTGAGATAACTCTGCACTAGTGCGAGCCGCAAATGCCACTTCCAGCTTAGCTGTGCAGAAGAAGAACAACAAGAAGAAGAAATATCTCGAAATATGTCCGTCAGGCCCCTTCCCTTGAGATAAAGCTGCAAATATCTCGGAAACGAAGCGAGCAATTGCAAAATGTTAAGAGACCTTTTTTGTAGAGAATTGAGTTTCCTACTTTTTATGTTCTATGAAATTTTTTGATCAGATGCGTAGTTCTCGAGATATATCAAGATATTTAAAAGTTCCGAAGCCGCACCAACATAATAGAGATACTGAAACACCGTGGCCCCTTTCTTTGAGATAACTCTGCACTATTGCGAGCTGCAAATGCCACTTCCAGCTTAGCTGTGCAGAAGAAGAACAACAAGAAGAAGAAATATCTCGAAATATGTCCGTCAGGCCCCTTCCCTTGAGATAAATCTGCAAATATCTCGGAAACGAAGCGAGCTATGGCAAAATGTTAACAGACTTTTTTGTAGAGAATTAAGTTTCCTACTTTTTATGTTCTATGATATTTTTTGATCAGACGCGTAGTTCTCGAGATATATCAAGATATTTAAAAGTTAAGAAGCCGCACCAACATAATAGAGATACAGAAACACCGTGGCCCCTTTCTTTGAGATAACTCTGCACTAGTGCGAGCCGCAAATGCCACTTCCAGCTTAGCTGTGCAGAAGAAGAACAACAAGAAGAAGAAATATCTCGAAATATGTCCGTCAGGCCCCTTCCCTTGAGATAAATCTGCAAATATCTCGGAAACGAAGCGAGCTATGGCAAAATGTTAAGAGAGCTTATGTGTAGAGAATTAAGTTTCCTACTTTTTATGTTCTATGGTATTTTTTGATCAGATGCGTAGTTCTCGAGATATATCAAGATATTTAAAAGTTCCGAAGCCGCACCAACATAATAGAGATACAGAAACACCGTGGCCCCTTTCTTTGAGATAACTCTGCACTATTGCGAGCTGCAAATGCCACTTCCAGCTTAGCTGTGCAGAAGAAGAACAACAAGAAGAAGAAATATCTCGAAATATGTCCGTCAGGCCCCTTCCCTTGAGATAAATCTGCAAATATCTCGGAAACGAAGAGAGCTATGGCAAAATGATAAGAGACCTTTTTTGTAGAGAATTAAGTTGCCTACTTTTTATGTTCTATGATATTTTTTGATCAGATGCGTAGTTTTCGAGATATATCGAGATATTTAAAAGTTCCGAAGCCGCACCAACATAATAGAGGTACAGAAACACCGTGGCCCCTTTCTTTGAGATAACTCTGCACTAGTGCGAGCCGCAAATGCCACTTCCAGCTTAGCTGTGCAGAAGAAGAACAACAAGAAGAAGAAATATCTCGAAATATGTCCGTCAGGCCCCTTCCCTTGAGATAAAGCTGCAAATATCTCGGAAACGAAGCGAGCAATTGCAAAATGTTAAGAGACCTTTTTTGTAGAGAATTGAGTTTCCTACTTTTTATGTTCTATGAAATTTTTTGATCAGATGCGTAGTTCTCGAGATATATCAAGATATTTAAAAGTTCCGAAGCCGCACCAACATAATAGAGATACTGAAACACCGTGGCCCCTTTCTTTGAGATAACTCTGCACTATTGCGAGCTGCAAATGCCACTTCCAGCTTAGCTGTGCAGAAGAAGAACAACAAGAAGAAGAAATATCTCGAAATATGTCCGTCAGGCCCCTTCCCTTGAGATAAATCTGCAAATATCTCGGAAACGAAGCGAGCTATGGCAAAATGTTAACAGACTTTTTTGTAGAGAATTAAGTTTCCTACTTTTTATGTTCTATGATATTTTTTGATCAGACGCGTAGTTCTCGAGATATATCAAGATATTTAAAAGTTCCGAAGCCGCACCAACATAATAGAGATACAGAAACACCGTGGCCCCTTTCTTTGAGATAACTCTGCACTAGTGCGAGCCGCAAATGCCACTTCCAGCTTAGCTGTGCAGAAGAAGAACAACAAGAAGAAGAAATATCTCGAAATATGTCCGTCAGGCCCCTTCCCTTGAGATAAATCTGCAAATATCTCGGAAACGAAGCGAGCTATGGCAAAATGTTAAGAGACCTTTTTTGTAGAGAATTAAGTTTCCTACTTTTTATGTTCTATGATATTTTTTGATCAGATGCGTAGTTCTCGAGATATATCAAGATATTCAAAAGTTCCGAAGCCGCACCAACATAATAGAGATACAGAAACACCGTGGCCCCTTTCTTTGAGATAACTCTGTACTATTGCGAGCTGCAAATGCCACTTCCAGCTTAGCTGTGCAGAGGAAGAACAACAAGAAGAAGAAATATCTCGAAATATGTCCGTCAGGCCAGTTCCTTTGAGCTGATTCTGCAAATATCTCGGAAACGAAGCGAGCTATGGCAAAATGTTAAGAGACCTTTTTTGTAGCGAATTAAGTTTCCTACTTTTTATGTTCTATGATATTTTTTGATCAGATGCGTAGTTCTCGAGATATATCAAGATATTTAAAAGTTCCGAAGCCGCACCAACATAATAGAGATACAGAAACACCGTGGCCCCTTTCTTTCAGATAGCTATGCACTATTGCGAGCTGCAAATGCCTCTTCCAGCTTAGCTGTGCAGAAGAAGAACAACAAGAAGAAGAAATATCTCGAAATATGTCCGTCAGGCCCCTTCCCTTGAGATAAATCTGCAAATATCTCGGAAACGAAGAGAGCTATGGCAAAATGTTAAGAGACCTTTTTTGTAGAGAATTAGGTTTCCTACTTTTTATGTTCTATGATATTTTTTGATCAGATGCGTAGTTCTCGAGATATATCAAGATATTTAAAAGTTCCGAAGCCGCACCAACATAATAGAGATACAGAAACACCGTGGCCCCTTTCTTTGAGATAACTCTGCACTATTGCGAGCTGTAAATGCCACTTCCAGTTAAGCTGTGCAGAAGAAGAACAACAAGAAGAAGAAATATCTCGAAATATGTCCGTCAGGCCCATTCCCTTGAGATAAATCTGCAAATATCTCGGAAACGAAGCGAGCTATGGCAAAATGTTAAGAGACCTTTTTTGTAGCGAATTAAGTTTCCTACTTTTTATGTTCTATGATATTTTTTGATCAGATGCGTAGTTCTCGAGATATATCAAGATATTCAAAAGTTCCGAAGCCGCACCAACATAATAGAGATACAGAAACACCGTGGCCCCTTTCTTTGAGATAACTCTGCACTATTGCGAGCTGCAAATGCCACTTCCAGCTTAGCTGTGCAGAAGAAGAACAACAAGAAGAAGAAATATCTCGAAATATGTCCGTCAGGCCCCTTCCCTTGAGATAAATCTCCAAATATCTCGGAAACGAAGAGAGCTATGGCAAAATGATAAGAGACCCTTTTTGTAGAGAATTAAGTTTCCTACTTTTTATGTTCTATGATATTTTTTGATCAGATGCGTAGTTCTCGAGATATATCAAGATATTTAAAAGTTCCGAAGCCGCACCAACATAATAGAGATACAGAAACACCGTGGCCCCTTTCTTTGAGATAATTCTGCACTATTGCGAGCTGCAAATGCCACTTCCAGCTTAGCTGTGCAGAAGAAGAACAACAAGAAGAAGAAATATCACGAAATATGTCAGTTAGGCCCCTTCCCTTGAGATAAATCTGCAAATATCTCGGAAACGAAGCGAGCTATGGCAAAATGTTAAGAGACCTTTTTTGTAGCGAATTAAGTTTCCTACTTTTTATGTTCTATGATATTTTTTGATCAGACGCGTAGTTCTCGAGATATATCAAGATATTTAAAAGTTCCGAAGCCGCACCAACATAATAGAGATACTGAAACACCGTGGCCCCTTTCTTTGAGATAACTCTGCACTATTGCGAGCTGCAAATGCCACTTCCAGCTTAGCTGTGCAGAAGAAGAACAACAAGAAGAAGAAATATCTCGAAATATGTCCGTCAGGCCCCTTCCCTTGAGATAAATCTGCAAATATCTCGGAAACGAAGCGAGCTATTGCAAAATGTTAAGAGACCTTTTTTGTAGAGAATTGAGTTTCCTACTTTTTATGTTCTATGATATTTTTTGATCAGATGCGTAGTTCTCGAGATATATCAAGATATTTAAAAGTTCCGAAGCCGCACCAACATAATAGAGATACAGAAACACCGTGGCCCCTTTCGTTGAGATAACTCTGCACTATTGCGAGCCGCAAATGCCACTTCCAGCTTAGCTGTGCAGAAGAAGAACAACAAGAAGAAGAAATATCTCGAAATATGTCCGTCAGGCCCCTTCCCTTGAGATAAATCTGCAAATATCTCGGAAACGAAGCGAGCTATGGCAAAATGTTAAGAGACCTTTTTTGTAGAGAATTAAGTTTCCTACTTTTTATGTTCTATGATATTTTTTGATCAGATGCGTAGTTCTCGAGATATATCAAGATATTCAAAAGTTCCGAAGCCGCACCAACATAATAGAGATACAGAAACACCGTGGCCCCTTTCTTTGAGATAACTCTGCACTATTGCGAGCTGCAAATGCCACTTCCAGCTTAGCTGTGCAGAGGAAGAACAACAAGAAGAAGAAATATCTCGAAATATGTCCGTCAGGCCAGTTCCTTTGAGCTGATTCTGCAAATATCTCGGAAACGAAGCGAGCTATGGCAAAATGTTAAGAGACCTTTTTTGTAGCGAATTAAGTTTCCTACTTTTTATGTTCTATGATATTTTTTGATCAGATGCGTAGTTCTCGAGATATATCAAGATATTCAAAAGTTCCGAAGCCGCACCAACATAATAGAGATACAGAAACACCGTGGCCCCTTTCTTTGAGATAACTCTGCACTATTGCGAGCTGCAAATGCCACTTCCAGCTTAGCTGTGCAGAAGAAGAACAACAAGAAGAAGAAATATCTCGAAATATGTCCGTCAGGCCCCTTCCCTTGAGATAAATCTCCAAATATCTCGGAAACGAAGAGAGCTATGGCAAAATGATAAGAGACCCTTTTTGTAGAGAATTAAGTTTCCTACTTTTTATGTTTTATGATATTTTTTGATCAGATGCGTAGTTCTCGAGATATATCAAGATATTTAAAAGTTCCGAAGCCGCACCAACATAATAGAGATACAGAAACACCGTGGCCCCTTTCTTTGAGATAATTCTGCACTATTGCGAGCTGCAAATGCCACTTCCAGCTTAGCTGTGCAGAAGAAGAACAACAAGAAGAAGAAATATCACGAAATATGTCAGTTAGGCCCCTTCCCTTGAGATAAATCTGCAAATATCTCGGAAACGAAGCGAGCTATGGCAAAATGTTAAGAGACCTTTTTTGTAGCGAATTAAGTTTCCTACTTTTTATGTTCTATGATATTTTTTGATCAGACGCGTAGTTCTCGAGATATATCAAGATATTTAAAAGTTCCGAAGCCGCACCAACATAATAGAGATACTGAAACACCGTGGCCCCTTTCTTTGAGATAACTCTGCACTATTGCGAGCTGCAAATGCCACTTCCAGCTTAGCTGTGCAGAAGAAGAACAACAAGAAGAAGAAATATCTCGAAATATGTCCGTCAGGCCCCTTCCCTTGAGATAAATCTGCAAATATCTCGGAAACGAAGCGAGCTATGGCAAAATGTTAACAGACTTTTTTGTAGAGAATTAAGTTTCCTACTTTTTATGTTCTATGATATTTTTTGATCAGACGCGTAGTTCTCGAGATATATCAAGATATTTAAAAGTTCCGAAGCCGCACCAACATAATAGAGATACAGAAACACCGTGGCCCCTTTCTTTGAGATAACTCTGCACTAGTGCGAGCCGCAAATGCCACTTCCAGCTTAGCTGTGCAGAAGAAGAACAACAAGAAGAAGAAATATCTCGAAATATGTCCGTCAGGCCCCTTCCCTTGAGATAAATCTGCAAATATCTCGGAAACGAAGCGAGCTATGGCAAAATGTTAAGAGACCTTTTTTGTAGCGAATTAAGTTTCCTACTTTTTATGTTCTATGATATTTTTTGATCAGATGCGTAGTTCTCGAGATATATCAAGATATTTAAAAGTTCCGAAGCCGCACCAACATAATAGAGATACAGAAACACGGTGGCCCCTTTCTTTCAGATAGCTATGCACTATTGCGAGCTGCAAATGCCTCTTCCAGCTTAGCTGTGCAGAAGAAGAACAACAAGAAGAAGAAATATCTCGAAATATGTCCGTCAGGCCCCTTACCTTGAGATAAATCTGCAAATATCTCGGAAACGAAGCGAGCTATGGCAAAATGTTAAGAGACCTTTTTTGTAGAGAATTACGTTTCCTACTTTTTATGTTCTATGATATTTTTTGATCAGATGCGTAGTTCTCGAGATATATCAAGATATTCAAAAGTTCCGAAGCCGCACCAACATAATAGAGATACAGAAACACCGTGGCCCCTTTCTTTGAGATAACTCTGCACTATTGCGAGCTGCAAATGCCACTTCCAGCTTAGCTGTGCAGAGGAAGAACAACAAGAAGAAGAAATATCTCGAAATATGTCCGTCAGGCCAGTTCCTTTGAGCTGAATCTGCAAATATCTCGGAAACGAAGCGAGCTATGGCAAAATGTTAAGAGACCTTTTTTGTAGCGAATTAAGTTTCCTACTTTTTATGTTCTATGATATTTTTTGATCAGATGCGTAGTTCTCGAGATATATCAAGATATTTAAAAGTTCCGAAGCCGCACCAACATAATAGAGATACAGAAACACCGTGGCCCCTTTCTTTCAGATAGCTATGCACTATTGCGAGCTGCAAATGCCTCTTCCAGCTTAGCTGTGCAGAAGAAGAACAACAAGAAGAAGAAATATCTCGAAATATGTCCGTCAGGCCCCTTCCCTTGAGATAAATCTGCAAATATCTCGGAAACGAAGAGAGCTATGGCAAAATGTTAAGAGACCTTTTTTGTAGAGAATTAGGTTTCCTACTTTTTATGTTCTATGATATTTTTTGATCAGATGCGTAGTTCTCGAGATATATCAAGATATTTAAAAGTTCCGAAGCCGCACCAACATAATAGAGATACAGAAACACCATGGCCCCTTTCTTTGAGATAACTCTGTACTATTGCGAGCTGTAAATGCCACTTCCAGTTAAGCTGTGCAGAAGAAGAACAACAAGAAGAAGAAATATCTCGAAATATGTCCGTCAGGCCCCTTCCCTTGAGATATATCTGCAAACATCTCGGAAACGAAGCGAGCTATGGCAAAATGTTAAGAGACCTTTTTTGTAGAGAATTATGTTTCCTACAATTTATGTTCTATGATATTTTTTGTTCAGAAGCGTAGTTTTCGAGATATATCGAGATATTTAAAAGTTCCGAAGCCGCACCAACATAATAGAGATACAGAAACACCGTGGCCCCTTTCGTTGAGATAACTCTGCACTAGTGCGAGCCGCAAATGCCACTTCCAGCTTAGCTGTGCAGAAGAAGAACAACAAGAAGAAGAAATATCTCGAAATATGTCCGTCAGGCCCCTTCCCTTGAGATAAATCTGCAAATATCTCGGAAACGAAGCGAGCTATGGCAAAATGTTGAGAGACCTTTTTTGTAGAGAATTAAGTTTCCTACTTTGTATGTTCTATGATATTTTTTGATCAGACGCGTAGTTCTCGAGATATATCGAGATATTTAAAAGTTCCGAAGCCGCACCAACATAATAGAGATACAGAAACACCGTGGCCCCTTTCTTTAAAATATCTCTGCACTATTGCGAGCTGCAAATGCCACTTCCAGCTTAGCTGCGCAGAAGAAGAACAACAAGAAGAAGAAATATCTCGAAATATGTCAGTCAGGCCCCTTCCCTTGAGATATATCTGCAAATATCTCGGAAACGAAGCGAGCTATGGCAAAATGTTAAGAGACCTTTTTTGTAGAGAATTGAGTTTCCTACTTTTTATGTTCTATGATATTTTTTGATCAGATGCGTAGTTCTCGAGATATATCAAGATATTTAAAAGTTAAGAAGCCGCACCAACATAATAGAGATACAGAAACACCGTGGCCCCTTTCTTTGAGATAACTCTGCACTATTGCGAGCTGCAAATGCCACTTCCAGCTTAGCTGTGCAGAAGAAGAACAACAAGAAGAAGAAATATCACGAAATATGTCCGTTAGGCCCCTTCCCTTGAGATAAATCTGCAAATATCTCGGAAACGAAGCGAGTTATGGCAAAATGTTAAGAGACCTTTTTTGTAGAGAATTAAGTTTCCTACTTTTTATGTTCTATGATATTTTTTGATCAGATGCGTAGTTCTCGAGATATATCAAGATATTTAAAAGTTCCGAAGCCGCACCAACATAATAGAGATACAGAAACACCGTGGCCCCTTTCTTTGAGATAACTCTGCACTATTGCGAGCTGCAAATGCCACTTCCAGCTTAGCTGTGCAGAGGAAGAACAACAAGAAGAAGAAATATCTCGAAATATGTCCGTCAGGCCAGTTCCTTTGAGCTGAATCTGCAAATATCTCGGAAACGAAGCGAGCTATGGCAAAATGTTAAGAGACGTTTTTTGTAGAGAATTATGTTGCCTACAATTTATGTTCTATGATATTTTTTGATTAGAAGCGTAGTTTTCGAGATATATCGAGATATTTAAAAGTTCCGAAGCCGCACCAACATAATAGAGATACAGAAACACCGTGGCCCCTTTCTTTGAGATAACTCTGCACTAGTGCGAGCCGCAAATGCCACTTCCAGCTTAGCTGTGCAGAACAAGAACAACAAGAAGAAGAAATATCTCGAAATATGTCCGTCAGGCCCCTTCCCTTGAGATAAATCTGCAAATATCTCGGAAACGAAGCGAGCTATTGCAAAATGTTAAGAGACCTTTTTTGTAGAGAATTGAGTTTCCTACTTTTTATGTTCTATGATATTTTTTGATCAGATGCGTAGTTCTCGAGATATATCAAGATATTTAAAAGTTCCGAAGCCGCACCAACATAATAGAGATACAGAAACACCGTGGCCCCTTTCGTTGAGATAACTCTGCACTATTGCGAGCCGCAAATGCCACTTCCAGCTTAGCTGTGCAGAAGAAGAACAACAAGAAGAAGAAATATCTCGAAATATGTCCGTCAGGCCCCTTCCCTTGAGATAAATCTGCAAATATCTCGGAAACGAAGCGAGCTATGGCAAAATGTTGAGAGACCTTTTTTGTAGAGAATTAAGTTTCCTACTTTTTATGTTCTATGATATTTTTTGATCAGATGCGTAGTTCTCGAGATATATCAAGATATTCAAAAGTTCCGAAGCCGCACCAACATAATAGAGATACAGAAACACCGTGGCCCCTTTCTTTGAGATAACTCTGCACTATTGCGAGCTGCAAATGCCACTTCCAGCTTAGCTGTGCAGAGGAAGAACAACAAGAAGAAGAAATATCTCGAAATATGTCCGTCAGGCCAGTTCCTTTGAGCTGAATCTGCAAATATCTCGGAAACGAAGCGAGCTATGGCAAAATGTTAAGAGACCTTTTTTGTAGAGAATTAGGTTTCCTACTTTTTATGTTCTATGATATTTTTTGATCAGATGCGTAGTTCTCGAGATATATCAAGATATTTAAAAGTTCCGAAGCCGCACCAACATAATAGAGATACAGAAACACCATGGCCCCTTTCTTTGAGATAACTCTGCACTATTGCGAGCTGTAAATGCCACTTCCAGTTAAGCTGTGCAGAAGAAGAACAACAAGAAGAAGAAATATCTCGAAATATGTCCGTCAGGCCCCTTCCCTTGAGATAAATCTGCAAATATCTCGGAAACGAAGCGAGCTATGGCAAAATGTTAAGAGTCCTTTTTTGTAGAGAATTAAGTTTCCTACTTTGTATGTTCTATGATATTTTTTGATCAGACGCGTAGTTCTCGAGATATATCAAGATATTTAAAAGTTCCGAAGCCGCACCAACATAATAGAGATACAGAAACACCGTGGCCCCTTTCTTTAAAATATCTCTGCACTATTGCGAGCTGCAAATGCCACTTCCAGCTTAGCTGCGCAGAAGAAGAACAACAAGAAGAAGAAATATCTCGAAATATGTCCGTCAGGCCCCTTCCCTTGAGATATATCTGCAAATATCTCGGAAACGAAGCGAGCTATGGCAAAATGTTAAGAGACCTTTTTTGTAGAGAATTGAGTTTCCTACTTTTTATGTTCTATGATATTTTTTGATCAGATGCGTAGTTCTCGAGATATATCAAGATATTTAAAAGTTAAGAAGCCGCACCAACATAATAGAGATACAGAAACACCGTGGCCCCTTTCTTTGAGATAACTCTGCACTATTGCGAGCTGCAAATGCCACTTCCAGCTTAGCTGTGCAGAAGAAGAACAACAAGAAGAAGAAATATCACGAAATATGTCCGTTAGGCCCCTTCCCTTGAGATAAATCTGCAAATATCTCGGAAACGAAGCGAGTTATGGCAAAATGTTAAGAGACCTTTTTTGTAGCGAATTAAGTTTCCTACTTTTTATGTTCTATGATATTTTTTGATCAGATGCGTAGTTCTCGAGATATATCAAGATATTTAAAAGTTCCGAAGCCGCACCAACATAATAGAGATACAGAAACACCGTGGCCCCTTTCTTTGAGATAACTCTGCACTATTGCGAGCTGCAAATGCCACTTCCAGCTTAGCTGTGGAGAAGAAGAACAACAAGAAGAAGAAATATCTCGAAATATGTCCGTCAGGCCCCTTCCCTTGAGATAAATCTGCAAATATCTCGGAAACGAAGAGAGCTATGGCAAAATGATAAGAGACCTTTTTTGTAGAGAATTAAGTTTCCTACTTTTTATGTTCTATGATATTTTTTGATCAGATGCGTAGTTCTCGAGATATATCAAGATATTTAAAAGTTCCGAAGCCGCACCAACATAATAGAGATACAGAAACACCGTGGCCCCTTTCTTTGAGATAACTCTGCACTATTGCGAGCTGCAAATGCCACTTCCAGCTTAGCTGTGCAGAGGAAGAACAACAAGAAGAAGAAATATCTCGAAATATGTCCGTCAGGCCAGTTCCTTTGAGCTGAATCTGCAAATATCTCGGAAACGAAGCGAGCTATGGCAAAATGTTAAGAGACGTTTTTTGTAGAGAATTATGTTTCCTACAATTTATGTTCTATGATATTTTTTGATTAGAAGCGTAGTTTTCGAGATATATCGAGATATTTAAAAGTTCCGAAGCCGCACCAACATAATAGAGATACAGAAACACCGTGGCCCCTTTCTTTGAGATAACTCTGCACTAGTGCGAGCCGCAAATGCCACTTCCAGCTTAGCTGTGCAGAACAAGAACAACAAGAAGAAGAAATATCTCGAAATATGTCCGTCAGGCCCCTTCCCTTGAGATAAATCTGCAAATATCTCGGAAACGAAGCGAGCTATGGCAAAATGTTAAGAGACCTTTTTTGTAGAGAATTGAGTTTCCTACTTTTTATGTTCTATGATATTTTTTGATCAGATGCGTAGTTCTCGAGATATATCAAGATATTTAAAAGTTAAGAAGCCGCACCAACATAATAGAGATACAGAAACACCGTGGCCCCTTTCTTTGAGATAACTCTGCACTATTGCGAGCTGCAAATGCCACTTCCAGCTTAGCTGTGCAGAAGAAGAACAACAAGAAGAAGAAATATCACGAAATATGTCCGTTAGGCCCCTTCCCTTGAGATAAATCTGCAAATATCTCGGAAACGAAGCGAGCTATGGCAAAATGTTAAGAGACCTTTTTTGTAGCGAATTAAGTTTCCTACTTTTTACGTTCTATGATATTTTTTGATCAGATGCGTAGTTCTCGAGATATATCAAGATATTTAAAAGTTCCGAAGCCGCACCAACATAATAGAGATACAGAAACACCGTGGCCCCTTTCTTTGAGATAACTCTGCACTATTGCGAGCTGCAAATGCCACTTCCAGCTTAGCTGTGCAGAAGAAGAACAACAAGAAGAAGAAATATCTCGAAATATGTCCGTCAGGCCCCTTCCCTTGAGATAAATCTGCAAATATCTCGGAAACGAAGAGAGCTATGGCAAAATGATAAGAGACCTTTTTTGTAGAGAATTAAGTTTCCTACTTTTTATGTTCTATGATATTTTTTGATCAGATGCGTAGTTCTCGAGATATATCAAGATATTTAAAAGTTCCGAAGCCGCACCAACATAATAGAGATACAGAAACACCGTGGCCCCTTTCTTTGAGATAACTCTGCACTATTGCGAGCTGCAAATGCCACTTCCAGCTTAGCTGTGCAGAGGAAGAACAACAAGAAGAAGAAATATCTCGAAATATGTCCGTCAGGCCAGTTCCTTTGAGCTGAATCTGCAAATATCTCGGAAACGAAGCGAGCTATGGCAAAATGTTAAGAGACGTTTTTTGTAGAGAATTATGTTTCCTACAATTTATGTTCTATGATATTTTTTGATTAGAAGCGTAGTTTTCGAGATATATCGAGATATTTAAATGTTCCGAAGCCGCACCAACATAATAGAGATACAGAAACACCGTGGCCCCTTTCTTTGAGATAACTCTGCACTATTGCGAGCTGCAAATGCCACTTCCAGCTTAGCTGTGCAGAGGAAGAACAACAAGAAGAAGAAATATCTCGAAATATGTCCGTCAGGCCAGTTCCTTTGAGCTGAATCTGCAAATATCTCGGAAACGAAGCGAGCTATGGCAAAATGTTAAGAGACGTTTTTTGTAGAGAATTATGTTTCCTACAATTTATGTTCTATGATATTTTTTGATTAGAAGCGTAGTTTTCGAGATATATCGAGATATTTAAAAGTTCCGAAGCCGCACCAACATAATAGAGATACAGAAACACCGTGGCCCCTTTCTTTGAGATAACTCTGCACTAGTGCGAGCCGCAAATGCCACTTCCAGCTTAGCTGTGCAGAACAAGAACAACAAGAAGAAGAAATATCTCGAAATATGTCCGTCAGGCCCCTTCCCTTGAGATAAATCTGCAAATATCTCGGAAACGAAGCGAGCTATGGCAAAATGTTAAGAGACCTTTTTTGTAGAGAATTGAGTTTCCTACTTTTTATGTTCTATGATATTTTTTGATCAGATGCGTAGTTCTCGAGATATATCAAGATATTTAAAAGTTAAGAAGCCGCACCAACATAATAGAGATACAGAAACACCGTGGCCCCTTTCTTTGAGATAACTCTGCACTATTGCGAGCTGCAAATGCCACTTCCAGCTTAGCTGTGCAGAAGAAGAACAACAAGAAGAAGAAATATCACGAAATATGTCCGTTAGGCCCCTTCCCTTGAGATAAATCTGCAAATATCTCGGAAACGAAGCGAGCTATGGCAAAATGTTAAGAGACCTTTTTTGTAGCGAATTAAGTTTCCTACTTTTTACGTTCTATGATATTTTTTGATCAGATGCGTAGTTCTCGAGATATATCAAGATATTTAAAAGTTCCGAAGCCGCACCAACATAATAGAGATACAGAAACACCGTGGCCCCTTTCTTTGAGATAACTCTGCACTATTGCGAGCTGCAAATGCCACTTCCAGCTTAGCTGTGCAGAAGAAGAACAACAAGAAGAAGAAATATCTCGAAATATGTCCGTCAGGCCCCTTCCCTTGAGATAAATCTGCAAATATCTCGGAAACGAAGAGAGCTATGGCAAAATGATAAGAGACCTTTTTTGTAGAGAATTAAGTTTCCTACTTTTTATGTTCTATGATATTTTTTGATCAGATGCGTAGTTCTCGAGATATATCAAGATATTTAAAAGTTCCGAAGCCGCACCAACATAATAGAGATACAGAAACACCGTGGCCCCTTTCTTTGAGATAACTCTGCACTATTGCGAGCTGCAAATGCCACTTCCAGCTTAGCTGTGCAGAGGAAGAACAACAAGAAGAAGAAATATCTCGAAATATGTCCGTCAGGCCAGTTCCTTTGAGCTGAATCTGCAAATATCTCGGAAACGAAGCGAGCTATGGCAAAATGTTAAGAGACGTTTTTTGTAGAGAATTATGTTTCCTACAATTTATGTTCTATGATATTTTTTGATTAGAAGCGTAGTTTTCGAGATATATCGAGATATTTAAATGTTCCGAAGCCGCACCAACATAATAGAGATACAGAAACACCGTGGCCCCTTTCTTTGAGATAACTCTGCACTAGTGCGAGCCGCAAATGCCACTTCCAGCTTAGCTGTGCAGAACAAGAACAACAAGAAGAAGAAATATCTCGAAATATGTCCGTCAGGCCCCTTCCCTTGAGATAAATCTGCAAATATCTCGGAAACGAAGCGAGCTATGGCAAAATGTTAAGAGACCTTTTTTGTAGAGAATTGAGTTTCCTACTTTTTATGTTCTATGATATTTTTTGATCAGATGCGTAGTTCTCGAGATATATCAAGATATTTAAAAGTTCCGAAGCCGCACCAACATAATAGAGATACAGAAACACCGTGGCCCCTTTCTTTGAGATAACTCTGCACTATTGCGAGCTGCAAATGCCACTTCCAGCTTAGCTGTGCAGAAGAAGAACAACAAGAAGAAGAAATATCTCGAAATATGTCCGTCAGGCCCCTTCCCTTGAGATAAATCTGCAAATATCTCGGAAACGAAGAGAGCTATGGCAAAATGATAAGAGACCTTTTTTGTAGAGAATTAAGTTTCCTACTTTTTATGTTCTATGATATTTTTTGATCAGATGCGTAGTTCTCGAGATATATCAAGATATTTAAAAGTTCCGAAGCCGCACCAACATAATAGAGATACAGAAACACCGTGGCCCCTTTCTTTGAGATAACTCTGCACTATTGCGAGCTGCAAATGCCACTTCCAGCTTAGCTGTGCAGAGGAAGAACAACAAGAAGAAGAAATATCTCGAAATATGTCCGTCAGGCCAGTTCCTTTGAGCTGAATCTGCAAATATCTCGGAAACGAAGCGAGCTATGGCAAAATGTTAAGAGACGTTTTTTGTAGAGAATTATGTTTCCTACAATTTATGTTCTATGATATTTTTTGATTAGAAGCGTAGTTTTCGAGATATATCGAGATATTTAAAAGTTCCGAAGCCGCACCAACATAATAGAGATACAGAAACACCGTGGCCCCTTTCTTTGAGATAACTCTGCACTAGTGCGAGCCGCAAATGCCACTTCCAGCTTAGCTGTGCAGAACAAGAACAACAAGAAGAAGAAATATCTCGAAATATGTCCGTCAGGCCCCTTCCCTTGAGATAAATCTGCAAATATCTCGGAAACGAAGCGAGCTATGGCAAAATGTTAAGAGACCTTTTTTGTAGAGAATTGAGTTTCCTACTTTTTATGTTCTATGATATTTTTTGATCAGATGCGTAGTTCTCGAGATATATCAAGATATTTAAAAGTTAAGAAGCCGCACCAACATAATAGAGATACAGAAACACCGTGGCCCCTTTCTTTGAGATAACTCTGCACTATTGCGAGCTGCAAATGCCACTTCCAGCTTAGCTGTGCAGAAGAAGAACAACAAGAAGAAGAAATATCACGAAATATGTCCGTTAGGCCCCTTCCCTTGAGATAAATCTGCAAATATCTCGGAAACGAAGCGAGCTATGGCAAAATGTTAAGAGACCTTTTTTGTAGCGAATTAAGTTTCCTACTTTTTACGTTCTATGATATTTTTTGATCAGATGCGTAGTTCTCGAGATATATCAAGATATTTAAAAGTTCCGAAGCCGCACCAACATAATAGAGATACAGAAACACCGTGGCCCCTTTCTTTGAGATAACTCTGCACTATTGCGAGCTGCAAATGCCACTTCCAGCTTAGCTGTGCAGAAGAAGAACAACAAGAAGAAGAAATATCTCGAAATATGTCCGTCAGGCCCCTTCCCTTGAGATAAATCTGCAAATATCTCGGAAACGAAGAGAGCTATGGCAAAATGATAAGAGACCTTTTTTGTAGAGAATTAAGTTTCCTACTTTTTATGTTCTATGATATTTTTTGATCAGATGCGTAGTTCTCGAGATATATCAAGATATTTAAAAGTTCCGAAGCCGCACCAACATAATAGAGATACAGAAACACCGTGGCCCCTTTCTTTGAGATAACTCTGCACTATTGCGAGCTGCAAATGCCACTTCCAGCTTAGCTGTGCAGAGGAAGAACAACAAGAAGAAGAAATATCTCGAAATATGTCCGTCAGGCCAGTTCCTTTGAGCTGAATCTGCAAATATCTCGGAAACGAAGCGAGCTATGGCAAAATGTTAAGAGACGTTTTTTGTAGAGAATTATGTTTCCTACAATTTATGTTCTATGATATTTTTTGATTAGAAGCGTAGTTTTCGAGATATATCGAGATATTTAAATGTTCCGAAGCCGCACCAACATAATAGAGATACAGAAACACCGTGGCCCCTTTCTTTGAGATAACTCTGCACTAGTGCGAGCCGCAAATGCCACTTCCAGCTTAGCTGTGCAGAACAAGAACAACAAGAAGAAGAAATATCTCGAAATATGTCCGTCAGGCCCCTTCCCTTGAGATAAATCTGCAAATATCTCGGAAACGAAGCGAGCTATTGCAAAATGTTAAGAGACCTTTTTTGTAGAGAATTGAGTTTCCTACTTTTTATGTTCTATGATATTTTTTGATCAGATGCGTAGTTCTCGAGATATATCAAGATATTTAAAAGTTCCGAAGCCGCACCAACATAATAGAGATACAGAAACACCATGGCCCCTTTCTTTGAGATAACTCTGCACTATTGCGAGCTGTAAATGCCACTTCCAGTTAAGCTGTGCAGAAGAAGAACAACAAGAAGAAGAAATATCTCGAAATATGTCCGTCAGGCCCCTTCCCTTGAGATAAATCTGCAAATATCTCGGAAACGAAGCGAGCTATGGCAAAATGTTAAGAGACCTTTTTTGTAGAGAATTAAGTTTCCTACTTTGTATGTTCTATGATATTTTTTGATCAGACGCGTAGTTCTCGAGATATATCAAGATATTTAAAAGTTCCGAAGCCGCACCAACATAATAGAGATACAGAAACACCGTGGCCCCTTTCTTTAAAATATCTCTGCACTATTGCGAGCTGCAAATGCCACTTCCAGCTTAGCTGCGCAGAAGAAGAACAACAAGAAGAAGAAATATCTCGAAATATGTCCGTCAGGCCCCTTCCCTTGAGATATATCTGCAAATATCTCGGAAACGAAGCGAGCTATGGCAAAATGTTAAGAGACCTTTTTTGTAGAGAATTGAGTTTCCTACTTTTTATGTTCTATGATATTTTTTGATCAGATGCGTAGTTCTCGAGATATATCAAGATATTTAAAAGTTAAGAAGCCGCACCAACATAATAGAGATACAGAAACACCGTGGCCCCTTTCTTTGAGATAACTCTGCACTATTGCGAGCTGCAAATGCCACTTCCAGCTTAGCTGTGCAGAAGAAGAACAACAAGAAGAAGAAATATCACGAAATATGTCCGTTAGGCCCCTTCCCTTGAGATAAATCTGCAAATATCTCGGAAACGAAGCGAGTTATGGCAAAATGTTAAGAGACCTTTTTTGTAGCGAATTAAGTTTCCTACTTTTTATGTTCTATGATATTTTTTGATCAGATGCGTAGTTCTCGAGATATATCAAGATATTTAAAAGTTCCGAAGCCGCACCAACATAATAGAGATACAGAAACACCGTGGCCCCTTTCTTTGAGATAACTCTGCACTATTGCGAGCTGCAAATGCCACTTCCAGCTTAGCTGTGCAGAAGAAGAACAACAAGAAGAAGAAATATCTCGAAATATGTCCGTCAGGCCCCTTCCCTTGAGATAAATCTGCAAATATCTCGGAAACGAAGAGAGCTATGGCAAAATGATAAGAGACCTTTTTTGTAGAGAATTAAGTTTCCTACTTTTTATGTTCTATGATATTTTTTGATCAGATGCGTAGTTCTCGAGATATATCAAGATATTTAAAAGTTCCGAAGCCGCACCAACATAATAGAGATACAGAAACACCGTGGCCCCTTTCTTTGAGATAACTCTGCACTATTGCGAGCTGCAAATGCCACTTCCAGCTTAGCTGTGCAGAGGAAGAACAACAAGAAGAAGAAATATCTCGAAATATGTCCGTCAGGCCAGTTCCTTTGAGCTGAATCTGCAAATATCTCGGAAACGAAGCGAGCTATGGCAAAATGTTAAGAGACGTTTTTTGTAGAGAATTATGTTTCCTACAATTTATGTTCTATGATATTTTTTTATTAGAAGCGTAGTTTTCGAGATATATCGAGATATTTAAAAGTTCCGAAGCCGCACCAACATAATAGAGATACAGAAACACCGTGGCCCCTTTCTTTGAGATAACTCTGCACTAGTGCGAGCCGCAAATGCCACTTCCAGCTTAGCTGTGCAGAACAAGAACAACAAGAAGAAGAAATATCTCGAAATATGTCCGTCAGGCCCCTTCCCTTGAGATAAATCTGCAAATATCTCGGAAACGAAGCGAGCTATGGCAAAATGTTAAGAGACCTTTTTTGTAGAGAATTGAGTTTCCTACTTTTTATGTTCTATGATATTTTTTGATCAGATGCGTAGTTCTCGAGATATATCAAGATATTTAAAAGTTAAGAAGCCGCACCAACATAATAGAGATACAGAAACACCGTGGCCCCTTTCTTTGAGATAACTCTGCACTATTGCGAGCTGCAAATGCCACTTCCAGCTTAGCTGTGCAGAAGAAGAACAACAAGAAGAAGAAATATCACGAAATATGTCCGTTAGGCCCCTTCCCTTGAGATAAATCTGCAAATATCTCGGAAACGAAGCGAGCTATGGCAAAATGTTAAGAGACCTTTTTTGTAGCGAATTAAGTTTCCTACTTTTTACGTTCTATGATATTTTTTGATCAGATGCGTAGTTCTCGAGATATATCAAGATATTTAAAAGTTCCGAAGCCGCACCAACATAATAGAGATACAGAAACACCGTGGCCCCTTTCTTTGAGATAACTCTGCACTATTGCGAGCTGCAAATGCCACTTCCAGCTTAGCTGTGCAGAAGAAGAACAACAAGAAGAAGAAATATCTCGAAATATGTCCGTCAGGCCCCTTCCCTTGAGATAAATCTGCAAATATCTCGGAAACGAAGAGAGCTATGGCAAAATGATAAGAGACCTTTTTTGTAGAGAATTAAGTTTCCTACTTTTTATGTTCTATGATATTTTTTGATCAGATGCGTAGTTCTCGAGATATATCAAGATATTTAAAAGTTCCGAAGCCGCACCAACATAATAGAGATACAGAAACACCGTGGCCCCTTTCTTTGAGATAACTCTGCACTATTGCGAGCTGCAAATGCCACTTCCAGCTTAGCTGTGCAGAGGAAGAACAACAAGAAGAAGAAATATCTCGAAATATGTCCGTCAGGCCAGTTCCTTTGAGCTGAATCTGCAAATATCTCGGAAACGAAGCGAGCTATGGCAAAATGTTAAGAGACGTTTTTTGTAGAGAATTATGTTTCCTACAATTTATGTTCTATGATATTTTTTGATTAGAAGCGTAGTTTTCGAGATATATCGAGATATTTAAATGTTCCGAAGCCGCACCAACATAATAGAGATACAGAAACACCGTGGCCCCTTTCTTTGAGATAACTCTGCACTAGTGCGAGCCGCAAATGCCACTTCCAGCTTAGCTGTGCAGAACAAGAACAACAAGAAGAAGAAATATCTCGAAATATGTCCGTCAGGCCCCTTCCCTTGAGATAAATCTGCAAATATCTCGGAAACGAAGCGAGCTATTGCAAAATGTTAAGAGACCTTTTTTGTAGAGAATTGAGTTTCCTACTTTTTATGTTCTATGATATTTTTTGATCAGATGCGTAGTTCTCGAGATATATCAAGATATTTAAAAGTTCCGAAGCCGCACCAACATAATAGAGATACAGAAACACCGTGGCCCCTTTCTTTGAGATAACTCTGCACTATTGCGAGCTGCAAATGCCACTTCCAGCTTAGCTGTGCAGAAGAAGAACAACAAGAAGAAGAAATATCTCGAAATATCTCCGTCAGGCCCCTTCCCTTGAGATAAATCTGCAAATATCTCGGAAACGAAGAGAGCTATGGCAAAATGATAAGAGACCTTTTTTGTAGAGAATTAAGTTTCCTACTTTTTATGTTCTATGATATTTTTTGATCAGATGCGTAGTTCTCGAGATATATCAAGATATTTAAAAGTTCCGAAGCCGCACCAACATAATAGAGATACAGAAACACCGTGGCCCCTTTCTTTGAGATAACTCTGCACTATTGCGAGCTGCAAATGCCACTTCCAGCTTAGCTGTGCAGAGGAAGAACAACAAGAAGAAGAAATATCTCGAAATATGTCCGTCAGGCCAGTTCCTTTGAGCTGAATCTGCAAATATCTCGGAAACGAAGCGAGCTATGGCAAAATGTTAAGAGACGTTTTTTGTAGAGAATTATGTTTCCTACAATTTATGTTCTATGATATTTTTTGATTAGAAGCGTAGTTTTCGAGATATATCGAGATATTTAAAAGTTCCGAAGCCGCACCAACATAATAGAGATACAGAAACACCGTGGCCCCTTTCTTTGAGATAACTCTGCACTAGTGCGAGCCGCAAATGCCACTTCCAGCTTAGCTGTGCAGAACAAGAACAACAAGAAGAAGAAATATCTCGAAATATGTCCGTCAGGCCCCTTCCCTTGAGATAAATCTGCAAATATCTCGGAAACGAAGCGAGCTATGGCAAAATGTTAAGAGACCTTTTTTGTAGAGAATTGAGTTTCCTACTTTTTATGTTCTATGATATTTTTTGATCAGATGCGTAGTTCTCGAGATATATCAAGATATTTAAAAGTTAAGAAGCCGCACCAACATAATAGAGATACAGAAACACCGTGGCCCCTTTCTTTGAGATAACTCTGCACTATTGCGAGCTGCAAATGCCACTTCCAGCTTAGCTGTGCAGAAGAAGAACAACAAGAAGAAGAAATATCACGAAATATGTCCGTTAGGCCCCTTCCCTTGAGATAAATCTGCAAATATCTCGGAAACGAAGCGAGCTATGGCAAAATGTTAAGAGACCTTTTTTGTAGCGAATTAAGTTTCCTACTTTTTACGTTCTATGATATTTTTTGATCAGATGCGTAGTTCTCGAGATATATCAAGATATTTAAAAGTTCCGAAGCCGCACCAACATAATAGAGATACAGAAACACCGTGGCCCCTTTCTTTGAGATAACTCTGCACTATTGCGAGCTGCAAATGCCACTTCCAGCTTAGCTGTGCAGAAGAAGAACAACAAGAAGAAGAAATATCTCGAAATATGTCCGTCAGGCCCCTTCCCTTGAGATAAATCTGCAAATATCTCGGAAACGAAGAGAGCTATGGCAAAATGATAAGAGACCTTTTTTGTAGAGAATTAAGTTTCCTACTTTTTATGTTCTATGATATTTTTTGATCAGATGCGTAGTTCTCGAGATATATCAAGATATTTAAAAGTTCCGAAGCCGCACCAACATAATAGAGATACAGAAACACCGTGGCCCCTTTCTTTGAGATAACTCTGCACTATTGCGAGCTGCAAATGCCACTTCCAGCTTAGCTGTGCAGAGGAAGAACAACAAGAAGAAGAAATATCTCGAAATATGTCCGTCAGGCCAGTTCCTTTGAGCTGAATCTGCAAATATCTCGGAAACGAAGCGAGCTATGGCAAAATGTTAAGAGACGTTTTTTGTAGAGAATTATGTTTCCTACAATTTATGTTCTATGATATTTTTTGATTAGAAGCGTAGTTTTCGAGATATATCGAGATATTTAAATGTTCCGAAGCCGCACCAACATAATAGAGATACAGAAACACCGTGGCCCCTTTCTTTGAGATAACTCTGCACTAGTGCGAGCCGCAAATGCCACTTCCAGCTTAGCTGTGCAGAACAAGAACAACAAGAAGAAGAAATATCTCGAAATATGTCCGTCAGGCCCCTTCCCTTGAGATAAATCTGCAAATATCTCGGAAACGAAGCGAGCTATTGCAAAATGTTAAGAGACCTTTTTTGTAGAGAATTGAGTTTCCTACTTTTTATGTTCTATGATATTTTTTGATCAGATGCGTAGTTCTCGAGATATATCAAGATATTTAAAAGTTCCGAAGCCGCACCAACATAATAGAGATACAGAAACACCGTGGCCCCTTTCGTTGAGATAACTCTGCACTATTGCGAGCCGCAAATGCCACTTCCAGCTTAGCTGTGCAGAAGAAGAACAACAAGAAGAAGAAATATCTCGAAATATGTCCGTCAGGCCCCTTCCCTTGAGATAAATCTGCAAATATCTCGGAAACGAAGCGAGCTATGGCAAAATGTTAAGAGACCTTTTTTGTAGAGAATTAAGTTTCCTACTTTTTATGTTCTATGATATTTTTTGATCAGATGCGTAGTTCTCGAGATATATCAAGATATTCAAAAGTTCCGAAGCCGCACCAACATAATAGAGATACAGAAACACCGTGGCCCCTTTCTTTGAGATAACTCTGCACTATTGCGAGCTGCAAATGCCACTTCCAGCTTAGCTGTGCAGAGGAAGAACAACAAGAAGAAGAAATATCTCGAAATATGTCCGTCAGGCCAGTTCCTTTGAGCTGAATCTGCAAATATCTCGGAAACGAAGCGAGCTATGGCAAAATGTTAAGAGACCTTTTTTGTAGCGAATTAAGTTTCCTACTTTTTATGTTCTATGATATTTTTTGATCAGATGCGTAGTTCTCGAGATATATCAAGATATTTAAAAGTTCCGAAGCCGCACCAACATAATAGAGATACAGAAACACCGTGGCCCCTTTCTTTCAGATAGCTATGCACTATTGCGAGCTGCAAATGCCTCTTCCAGCTTAGCTGTGCAGAAGAAGAACAACAAGAAGAAGAAATATCTCGAAATATGTCCGTCAGGCCCCTTCCCTTGAGATAAATCTGCAAATATCTCGGAAACGAAGAGAGCTATGGCAAAATGTTAAGAGACCTTTTTTGTAGAGAATTAGGTTTCCTACTTTTTATGTTCTATGATATTTTTTGATCAGATGCGCAGTTCTCGAGATATATCAAGATATTTAAAAGTTCCGAAGCCGCACCAACATAATAGAGATACAGAAACACCGTGGCCCCTTTCTTTGAGATAACTCTGCACTATTGCGAGCTGTAAATGCCACTTCCAGTTAAGCTGTGCAGAAGAAGAACAACAAGAAGAAGAAATATCTCGAAATATGTCCGTCAGGCCCCTTCCCTTGAGATATATCTGCAAATATCTCGGAAACGAAGCGAGCTATGGCAAAATGTTAAGAGACCTTTTTTGTAGAGAATTATGTTTCCTACAATTTATGTTCTATGATATTTTTTGTTCAGAAGCGTAGTTTTCGAGATATATCGAGATATTTAAAAGTTCCGAAGCCGCACCAACATAATAGAGATACAGAAACACCGTGGCCCCTTTCGTTGAGATAACTCTGCACTAGTGCGAGCCGCAAATGCCACTTCCAGCTTAGCTGTGCAGAAGAAGAACAACAAGAAGAAGAAATATCTCGAAATATGTCCGTCAGGCCCCTTCCCTTGAGATAAATCTGCAAATATCTCGGAAACGAAGCGAGCTATGGCAAAATGTTAAGAGACCTTTTTTGTAGAGAATTAAGTTTCCTACTTTGTATGTTCTATGATATTTTTTGATCAGACGCGTAGTTCTCGAGATATATCAAGATATTTAAAAGTTCCGAAGCCGCACCAACATAATAGAGATACAGAAACACCGTGGCCCCTTTCTTTAAAATATCTCTGCACTATTGCGAGCTGCAAATGCCACTTCCAGCTTAGCTGCGCAGAAGAAGAACAACAAGAAGAAGAAATATCTCGAAATATGTCCGTCAGGCCCCTTCCCTTGAGATATACCTGCAAATATCTCGGAAACGAAGCGAGCTATGGCAAAATGTTAAGAGACCTTTTTTGTAGAGAATTGAGTTTCCTACTTTTTATGTTCTATGATATTTTTTGATCAGATGCGTAGTTCTCGAGATATATCAAGATGTTTAAAAGTTAAGAAGCCGCACCAACATAATAGAGATACAGAAACACCGTGGCCCCTTTCTTTGAGATAACTCTGCACTATTGCGAGCTGCAAATGCCACTTCCAGCTTAGCTGTGCAGAGGAAGAACAACAAGAAGAAGAAATATCTCGAAATATGTCCGTCAGGCCAGTTCCTTTGAGCTGAATCTGCAAATATCTCGGAAACGAAGCGAGCTATGGCAAAATGTTAAGAGACGTTTTTTGTAGAGAATTATGTTTCCTACAATTTATGTTCTATGATATTTTTTGATTAGAAGCGTAGTTTTCGAGATATATCGAGATATTTAAAAGTTCCGAAGCCGCACCAACATAATAGAGATACAGAAACACCGTGGCCCCTTTCTTTGAGATAACTCTGCACTAGTGCGAGCCGCAAATGCCACTTCCAGCTTAGCTGTGCAGAACAAGAACAACAAGAAGAAGAAATATCTCGAAATATGTCCGTCAGGCCCCTTCCCTTGAGATAAATCTGCAAATATCTCGGAAACGAAGCGAGCAATTGCAAAATGTTAAGAGACCTTTTTTGTAGAGAATTGAGTTTCCTACTTTTTATGTTCTATGATATTTTTTGATCAGATGCGTAGTTCTCGAGATATATCAAGATATTTAAAAGTTAAGAAGCCGCACCAACATAATAGAGATACAGAAACACCGTGGCCCCTTTCTTTGAGATATCTCTGCACTATTGCGAGCTGCAAATGCCACTTCCAGCTTAGCTGCGCAGAAGAAGAACAACAAGAAGAAGAAATATCTCGAAATATGTCCGTCAGGCCCCTGCCCTTGAGATATATCTGCAAATATCTCGGAAACGAAGCGAGCTATGGCAAAATGTTAAGAGACGTTTTTTGTAGAGAATTATGTTTCCTACAATTTATGTTCTATGATATTTTTTGATCAGAAGCGTAGTTTTCGAGATATATCGAGATATTTAAAAGTTCCGAAGCCGCACCAACATAATAGAGATACAGAAACACCGTGGCCCCTTTCTTTGAGATAACTCTGCACTAGTGCGAGCCGCAAATGCCACTTCCAGCTTAGCTGTGCAGAAGAAGAGCAACAAGAAGAAGAAATATGTCGAAATATGTCCGACAGGCCCCTTCCCTTGAGATAAATCTGCAAATATCTCGGAAACGAAGCGAGCTATGGCGAAATGTTAAGAGACCTTTTTTGTAGAGAATTAAGTTTCCTACTTTTTATCTTGTATGATATTTTTTGGTCAGATGCGTAGTTCTCGAGATAGATCAAGATACTTAAAAGTTCCGAAGCCGCACCAACATAATAGAGATACAGAAACACCGTGGCCCCTTTCTTTGAGATAACTCTGCACTATTGCGCGCTGCAAATGCCACTTCCAGCTTAGCTGTGCAGAAGAAGAACAACAAGAAGAAGAAATATCTCGAAATATGTCCGTCAGGCCCCTTCCCTTGAGATAAATCTGCAAATATCTCGGAAACGAAGCGAGCTATGGCAAAATGTTTAGAGACCTTTCTGGTAGAGAATTAAGTTTCCTACTTTTTATGTAGTATGATATTTTTTGATCAGATGCGTAGTTCTCGAGATATATCAAGATATTTAAAAGTTCCGAAGCCGCACCAACATAATAGAGATACAGAAACACCGTGGCCCCTTTCTTTGAGATAACTCTGCACTATTGCGCGCTGCAAATGCCACTTCCAGCTTAGCTGTGCAGAAGAAGAACAACAAGAAGAAGAAATATCTCGAAATATGTCCGTCAGGCCCCTTCCCTTGAGATAAATCTGCAAATATCTCGGAAACGAAGCGAGCTATGGCAAAATGTTTAGAGACCTTTTTTGTAGAGAATTATGTTTCCTACAATTTATGCTGTATGATATTTTTTGATCGGAAGCGTAGTTTTCGAGATATATCGAGATATTTAAAAGTTCCGAAGCCGCACCAACATAATAGAGATACAGAAGCACCGTGGCCCCTTTCTTTGGGATAACTCTGCACTATTGCGAGCTGCAAATGCCACTTCCAGCTTAGCTGTGCAGAAGAAGAACAACAAGAAGAAGAAATATCTCGAAATATGTCCGTCAGGCCACTTCCCTTGAGATAAATCTGCAAATATCTCGGAAACGAAGCGAGCTATGGCAAAATGTTAAGAGACCTTTTTTGTAGAGAATTAAGTTTCCTACTTTTTATGTTCGATGATATTTTTTGATCAGATGCGTAGTTCTCGAGATATATCAAGATATTTACAAGTTCCGAAGCCGCACCAACATAATAGAGATACAGAAACACCGTGGCCCCTTTCTTTGAGATAACTCTGCACTATTGCGGCCTGCAAATGCCACTTCCAGCTCAGCTGTGCAGAAGAAGAACAACAAGAAGAAATATCTCGAAATATGTCCGTCAGGCCCCTTCCCTTGAGATAAATCTGCAAATATCTCGGAAACGAAGCGAGCTATGGCAAAATGTTAAGAGACCTTTTTTGTAGAGAATTAAGTTTCCTATTTTTTATGTTCTATGACATTTTTTGATCAGATGCGTAGTTCTCGAGATATATCAAGATATTTAAAAGTTCCGAAACCGCACCAACATAATAGTGATACAGAAACACCGTGGCCCCTTTCTTTGAGATAACTCTGCACTATTGCGAGCTGGAAATGCCACTTCCAGTTTAGCTGTGCAGAAGAAGAACAACAAGAAGAAGAAATATCTCGAAATATGTCCGTTAGGCCCCTTCCCTTGAGATAAATCTGCAAATATCTCGGAAACGAAGCGAGCTATGGCAAAATGTTAAGAGACCTTTTTTGTAGAGAATTATGTTTCCTACAATTTATGTTCTATGATATTTTTTGTTCAGAAGCGTAGTTTTCGAGATATATCGAGATATTTAAAAGTTCCGAAGCCGCACCAACATAATAGAGATACAGAAACACCGTGGCCCCTTTCGTTGAGATAACTCTGCACTAGTGCGAGCCGCAAATGCCACTTCCAGCTTAGCTGTGCAGAAGAAGAACAACAAGAAGAAGAAATATCTCGAAATATGTCCGTCAGGCCCCTTCCCTTGAGATAAATCTGCAAATATCTCGGAAACGAAGCGAGCTATGGCAAAATGTTAAGAGACCTTTTTTGTAGAGAATTAAGTTTCCTACTTTGTATGTTCTATGATATTTTTTGATCAGACGCGTAGTTCTCGAGATATATCAAGATATTTAAAAGTTCCGAAGCCGCACCAACATAATAGAGATACAGAAACACCGTGGCCCCTTTCTTTAAAATATCTCTGCACTATTGCGAGCTGCAAATGCCACTTCCAGCTTAGCTGCGCAGAAGAAGAACAACAAGAAGAAGAAATATCTCGAAATATGTCCGTCAGGCCCCTTCCCTTGAGATATACCTGCAAATATCTCGGAAACGAAGAGAGCTATGGCAAAATGTTAAGAGACCTTTTTTGTAGAGAATTGAGTTTCCTACTTTTTATGTTCTATGATATTTTTTGATCAGATGCGTAGTTCTCGAGATATATCAAGATGTTTAAAAGTTAAGAAGCCGCACCAACATAATAGAGATACAGAAACACCGTGGCCCCTTTCTTTGAGATAACTCTGCACTATTGCGAGCTGCAAATGCCACTTCCAGCTTAGCTGTGCAGAGGAAGAACAACAAGAAGAAGAAATATCTCGAAATATGTCCGTCAGGCCAGTTCCTTTGAGCTGAATCTGCAAATATCTCGGAAACGAAGCGAGCTATGGCAAAATGTTAAGAGACGTTTTTTGTAGAGAATTATGTTTCCTACAATTTATGTTCTATGATATTTTTTGATCAGAAGCGTAGTTTTCGAGATATATCGAGATATTTAAAAGTTCCGAAGCCGCACCAACATAATAGAGATACAGAAACACCGTGGCCCCTTTCTTTGAGATAACTCTGCACTAGTGCGAGCCGCAAATGCCACTTCCAGCTTAGCTGTGCAGAAGAAGAGCAACAAGAAGAAGAAATATGTCGAAATATGTCCGACAGGCCCCTTCCCTTGAGATAAATCTGCAAATATCTCGGAAACGAAGCGAGCTATGGCGAAATGTTAAGAGACCTTTTTTGTAGAGAATTAAGTTTCCTACTTTTTATCTTGTATGATATTTTTTGGTCAGATGCGTAGTTCTCGAGATAGATCAAGATACTTAAAAGTTCCGAAGCCGCACCAACATAATAGAGATACAGAAACACCGTGGCCCCTTTCTTTGAGATAACTCTGCACTATTGCGCGCTGCAAATGCCACTTCCAGCTTAGCTGTGCAGAAGAAGAACAACAAGAAGAAGAAATATCTCGAAATATGTCCGTCAGGCCCCTTCCCTTGAGATAAATCTGCAAATATCTCGGAAACGAAGCGAGCTATGGCAAAATGTTTAGAGACCTTTCTGGTAGAGAATTAAGTTTCCTACTTTTTATGTAGTATGATATTTTTTGATCAGATGCGTAGTTCTCGAGATATATCAAGATATTTAAAAGTTCCGAAGCCGCACCAACATAATAGAGATACAGAAACACCGTGGCCCCTTTCTTTGAGATAACTCTGCACTATTGCGCGCTGCAAATGCCACTTCCAGCTTAGCTGTGCAGAAGAAGAACAACAAGAAGAAGAAATATCTCGAAATATGTCCGTCAGGCCCCTTCCCTTGAGATAAATCTGCAAATATCTCGGAAACGAAGCGAGCTATGGCAAAATGTTTAGAGACCTTTTTTGTAGAGAATTATGTTTCCTACAATTTATGCTGTATGATATTTTTTGATCGGAAGCGTAGTTTTCGAGATATATCGAGATATTTAAAAGTTCCGAAGCCGCACCAACATAATAGAGATACAGAAGCACCGTGGCCCCTTTCTTTGGGATAACTCTGCACTATTGCGAGCTGCAAATGCCACTTCCAGCTTAGCTGTGCAGAAGAAGAACAACAAGAAGAAGAAATATCTCGAAATATGTCCGTCAGGCCACTTCCCTTGAGATAAATCTGCAAATATCTCGGAAACGAAGCGAGCTATGGCAAAATGTTAAGAGACCTTTTTTGTAGAGAATTAAGTTTCCTACTTTTTATGTTCGATGATATTTTTTGATCAGATGCGTAGTTCTCGAGATATATCAAGATATTTACAAGTTCCGAAGCCGCACCAACATAATAGAGATACAGAAACACCGTGGCCCCTTTCTTTGAGATAACTCTGCACTATTGCGGCCTGCAAATGCCACTTCCAGCTCAGCTGTGCAGAAGAAGAACAACAAGAAGAAATATCTCGAAATATGTCCGTCAGGCCCCTTCCCTTGAGATAAATCTGCAAATATCTCGGAAACGAAGCGAGCTATGGCAAAATGTTAAGAGACCTTTTTTGTAGAGAATTAAGTTTCCTATTTTTTATGTTCTATGACATTTTTTGATCAGATGCGTAGTTCTCGAGATATATCAAGATATTTAAAAGTTCCGAAACCGCACCAACATAATAGTGATACAGAAACACCGTGGCCCCTTTCTTTGAGATAACTCTGCACTATTGCGAGCTGGAAATGCCACTTCCAGTTTAGCTGTGCAGAAGAAGAACAACAAGAAGAAGAAATATCTCGAAATATGTCCGTTAGGCCCCTTCCCTTGAGATAAATCTGCAAATATCTCGGAAACGAAGCGAGCTATGGCAAAATGTTAAGAGACCTTTTTTGTAGAGAATGAAGTTTCCTACTTTTTATGTTCTATGATATTTTTTGATCAGAAGCGTAGTTTTCGAGATATATCGAGATATTTAAAAGTTCCGAAGCCGCACCAACATAATAGAGATACAGAAACACCGTGGCCCCTTTCTTTGAGATAACTCTGCACTATTGCGACCTGCAAATGCCACTTCCAGCTCAGCTGTGCAGAAGAAGAACAACAAGAAGAAGAAATATCACGAAATATGTCCGTCAGGCCCCTTCCCTTGAGATAAATCTAGAAATATCTCGGAAACGAAGCGAGCTATGGCAAAATGTTAAGAGACCTTTTTTGTAGAGAATTAAGTTTCCTACTTTTTATGTTCTATGATATTTTTTGATCAGATGCGTAGTTCTCGAGATATATCAAGATATTTAAAAGTTCCGAAACCGCACCAACATAATAGAGATACCGAAACACCGTGGCCCCTTTCTTTGAGATAACTCTGCACTATTGCGAGCTGGAAATGCCACTTCCAGTTTAGCTGTGCAGAAGAAGAACAACAAGAAGAAGAAATATCTCGAAATATGTCCGTTAGGCCCCTTCCCTTGAGATAAATCTGCAAATATCTCGGAAACGAAGCGAGCTATGGCAAAATGTTAAGAGACCTTTTTTGTAGAGAATTAAGTTTCCTACTTTTTATGTTCTATGATATTTTTTGATCAGAAGCGTAGTTTTCGAGATATATCGAGATATTTAAAAGTTCCGAAGCCGCACCAACATAATAGAGATACAGAAACACCGTGGCCCCTTTCTTTGAGATAACTGTGCACTAGTGCGAGCCGCAAATGCCACTTCCAGCTTAGCTGTGCAGAAGAAGAACAACAAGAAGAAGAAATATCTCGAAATATGTCCGTCAGGCCCCTTCCCTTGAGATAAATATGCAAATATCTCGGAAACGAAGCGAGCTATGGCAAAATGTTAAGAGACCTTTTTTGTAGAGAATTAAGTTTCCTACTTTTTATGTTCTATGACATTTTTTGATCAGATGCGTAGTTCTCGAGATATATCAAGATATTTAAAAGTTCCGAAGCCGCACAAACATAATAGAGATACAGAAACACCGTGGCCCCTTTCTTTAAGATAACTCTGCACTATTGCGAGCTGCAAATGCCACTTCCAGCTTAGCTGTGCAGAGGAAGAACAACAAGAAGAAGAAATATCTCGAAATATGTCCGTCAGGCCAGTTCCTTTGAGCTGAATCTGCAAATATCTCGGAAACGAAGCGAGCTATGGCAAAATGTTAAGAGACCTTTTTTGTAGAGAATTAAGTTTCCTACTTTTCATGTTCTATGATATTTTTTGATCAGATGCGTAGCTCTCGAGATATATCAAGATATTTAAAAGTTCCGAAGCCGCACCAACATAATAGAGGTACAGAAACACCGTGGCCCCTTTCTTTGAGATAACTGTGCACTAGTGCGAGCCGCAAATGCAACTTCCAGCTTAGCTGTGCAGAAGAAGAACAACAAGAAGAAGAAATATCTCGAAATATGTCCGTCAGGCCCCTTCCCTTGAGATATATCTGCAAATATCTCGGAAACGAAGCGAGCTATGGCAAAATGTTAAGAGACCGTTTTTGTAGAGAATTATGTTTCCTACTTTTTATGTTCTATGATATTTTTTGATCAGACGCGTAGTTCTCGAGATATATCAAGATATTTAAAAGTTCCGCAGCTGCACCAACATAATAGAGGTACAGAAACACCGTGGCCTCTTTCTTTGAGATAACTCTGCACTATTGCGAGCTGCAAATGCCGCTTCGAGCTTAGCTGTGCAGAAGAAGAACAACAAGAAGAAGAAATATCTCGAAATATGTCCGTCAGACCCCTTCCCTTGAGATGAATCTGCAAATATCTCGGAAACGAAGCGAGCTATGGCAAAATGTTAAGAGACCTTTTTTGTAGAGAATAATGTTTCCTACAATTTACGTTCTATGATATTTTTTGATCAGAAGCGTAGTTTTCGAGATATATCGAGATATTTACAAGTTCCGAAGCCGCACCAACATAATAGAGATACAGAAACACCGTGGCCCCTTTCTTTGAGATAACTCTGCACTATTGCGACCTGCAAATGCCACTTCCAGCTCAGCTGTGCAGAAGAAGAACAACAAGAAGAAGAAATATCTCGAAATATGTCCGTCAGGCCCCTTCCCTTGAGATAAATCTGCAAATATCTCGGAAACGAAGCGAGCTATGGCAAAACGTTAAGAGACCTTTTTTGTAGAGAATTAAGTTTCCTACTTTTTATGTTCTATGACATTTTTTGATCAGATGCGTAGTTCTCGAGATATATCAAGATATTTAAAAGTTCCGAAGCCGCACCAACATAATAGAGATACAGAAACACCGTGGCCCCTTTCTTTAAGATAACTCTGCACTATTGCGAGCTGCAAATGCCACTTCCAGCTTAGCTGTGCAAAGGAAGAACAACAAGAAGAAGAAATATCTCGAAATATGTCCGTCAGGCCAGTTCCTTTGAGCTGAATCTGCAAATATCTCGGAAACGAAGCGAGCTATGGCAAAATGTTAAGAGAGCTTTTTTGTAGAGAATTAAGTTTCCTACTTTTTATGTTCTATGATATTTTTTGATCAGAAGCGTAGTTTTCGAGATATATAGAGATATTTAAAAGTTCCGAAGCCGCACCAACATAATAGAGGTACAGAAACACCGTGGCCCCTTTCTTTAAGATAACTCTGCACTATTGCGAGCTGCAAATGCCACTTCCAGCTTAGCTGTGCAGAGGAAGAACAACAAGAAGAAGAAATATCTCGAAATATGTCCGTCAGGCCAGTTCCTTTGAGCTGAATCTGCAAATATCTCGGAAACGAAGCGAGCTATGGCAAAATGTTAAGAGACCTTTTTTGTAGAGAATTAAGTTTCCTACTTTTCATGTTCTATGATATTTTTTGATCAGATGCGTAGCTCTCGAGATATATCAAGATATTTAAAAGTTCCGAAGCCGCACCAACATAATAGAGGTACAGAAACACCGTGGCCCCTTTCTTTGAGATAACTGTGCACTAGTGCGAGCCGCAAATGCAACTTCCAGCTTAGCTGTGCAGAAGAAGAACAACAAGAAGAAGAAATATCTCGAAATATGTCCGTCAGGCCCCTTCCCTTGAGATATATCTGCAAATATCTCGGAAACGAAGCGAGCTATGGCAAAATGTTAAGAGACCGTTTTTGTAGAGAATTATGTTTCCTACTTTTTATGTTCTATGATATTTTTTGATCAGACGCGTAGTTCTCGAGATATATCAAGATATTTAAAAGTTCCGAAGGCGCACCAACATAATAGAGATACAGAAACACCGTGGCCTCTTTCTTTGAGATAACTCTGCACTATTGCGAGCTGCAAATGCCACTTCCAGCTTAGCTGTGCAGAAGAAGAACAACAAGAAGAAGAAATATCTCGAAATATGTCCGTCAGGCCCCTTCCCTTGAGATATATCTGCAAATATCTCGGAAACGAAGCGAGCTATGGCAAAATGTTAAGAGACCTTTTTTGTAGAGAATTATGTTTCCTACAATTTAGGTTCTATGATATTTTTTGATCAGAAGCGTAGTTTTCGAGATATATCGAGATATTTAAAAGTTCCGAAGCCGCACCAACATAATAGAGATACAGAAACACCGTGGCCCCTTTCTTTTAGATAACTCTGCACTAGTGCGAGCCGCAAATGCCACTTCCAGCTTAGCTGTGCAGAAGAAGAACAACAAGAAGAAGAAATATCTCGAAATATGTCCGTCAGGCCGCTTCCCTTGAGATATATCTGCAAATATCTCGGAAACAAAGCGAGCTATGGCAAAATGTTAAGAGACCTTTTTTGTAGAGAATTATGCTTCCTACAATTTATGTTCTATGATATTTTTTGAGCAGAAGCGTAGTTTTCGAGATATATCGAGATATTTAAAAGTTCCGAAGCCGCACCAACATAATAGAGATACAGAAACACCGTGGCCCCTTTCGTTGAGATAACTCTGCACTAGTGCGAGCCGCAAATGCCACTTCCAGCTTAGCTGTGCAGAAGAAGAACAACAAGAAGAAGAAATATCTCGAAATATGTCCGTCAGGCCCCTTCCCTTGAGATAAATATGCAAATATCTCGGAAACGAAGCGAGCTATGGCAAAATGTTAAGATACGTTTTTTGTAGAGAATTATGTTTCCTACAATTTATGTTCTATGATATTTTTTGATCAGAAGCGTAGTTTTCGAGATATATCGAGATATTTAAAAGTTCCGAAGCCGCACCAACATAATAGAGATACAGAAACACCGTGGCCCCTTTCTTTGAGATAACTCTGCACTAGTGCGAGCCGCAAATGCCACTTCCAGCTTAGCTGTGCAGAAGAAGAACAACAAGAAGAAGAAATATCTCGAAATATGTCCGTCAGGCCCCTTCCCTTGAGATAAATCTGCAAATATCTGGGAAACGAAGCGAGCTAATGCAAAATGTTAAGAGACCTTTTTTGTAAAGAATTATGTTTCCTACAATTTATGTTCTATGATATTTTTTGATCAGAAGCGTAGTTTTCGAGATATATCGAGATATTTAAAAGTTCCGAAGCCGCACCAACATAATAGAGATACAGAAACACCGTGGCCCCTTTCTTTGAGATAACTCTGCACTATTGCGACCTGCAAATGCCACTTCCAGCTCAGCTGTGCAGAAGAAGAACAACAAGAAGAAGAAATATCTCGAAATATGTCCGTCAGGCCCCTTCCCTTGAGATAAATCTGCAAATATCTCGGAAACGAAGCGAGCTATGGCAAAATGTTAAGAGACCTTTTTTGTAGAGAATTAAGTTTCCTACTTTTTATGTTCTATGATATTTTTTGATCAGATGCGTAGTTCTCGAGATATATCAAGATATTTAAAAGTTCCGAAGCCGCACCAACATAATAGAGATACAGAAACACCGTGGCCCCTTTCTTTGAGATAACTCTGCACTATTGCGAGCTGGAAATGCCACTTCCAGTTTAGCTGTGCAGAAGAAGAACAACAAGAAGAAGAAATATCTCGAAATATGTCCGTTAGGCCCCTTCCCTTGAGATAAATCTGCAAATATCTCGGAAACGAAGCGAGCTATGGCAAAATGTTAAGAGACCTTTTTTGTAGAGAATTAAGTTTCCTACTTTTTATGTTCTATGACATTTTTTGATCAGAAGCGTAGTTTTCGAGATATATCGAGATATTTAAAAGTTCCGAAGCCGCACCGACATAATAGAGATACAGAAACACCGTGGCCCCTTTCTTTGAGATAACTCTGCACTATTGCGAGCTGCAAATGCCACTTCCAGCTTAGCTGTGCAGAAGAAGAACAACAAGAAGAAGAAATATCTCGAAATATGTCCGTCAGGCCCCTTCCCTTGAGATAAATATGCAAATATCTCGGAAACGAAGCGAGCTATGGCAAAATGTTAAGAGACCTTTTTTGTAGAGAATTAAGTTTCCTACTTTTCATGTTCTATGATATTTTTTGATCGGATGCGTAGCTCTCGAGATATATCAAGATATTTAAAAGTTCCGAAGCGGCACCAACATAATAGAGGTACAGAAACACCGTGGCCCCTTTCTTTGAGATAACTCTGCACTATTGCGAGCTGCAAATGCCACTTCCAGCTTAGCTGTGCAGAGGAAGAACAACAAGAAGAAGAAATATCTCGAAATATGTCCGTCAGGCCAGTTCCTTTGAGCTGAATCTGCAAATATCTCGGAAACGAAGCGAGCTATGGCAAAATGTTTAGAGACCTTTTTTGTAGAGAATTATACTTCCTACAATTTACGTTCTATGATATTTTTTGATCAGAAGCGTAGTTTTCGAGATATATCGAGATATTTAAAAGTTCCGAAGCCGCACCAACATAATAGAGATACAGAAACACCGTGGCCCCTTTCTTTGAGATAACTCTGCACTAGTGCGAGCCGCAAATGCCACTTCCAGCTTAGCTGTGCAGAAGAAGAACAACAAGAAGAAGAAATATCTCGAAATATGTCCGTCAGGCCCCTTCCCTTGAGATAAATATGCAAATATCTCGGAAACGAAGCGAGCTATGGCAAAATGTTAAGAGACCTTTTTTGTAGAGAATTAAGTTTCCTACTTTTCATGTTCTATGATATTTTTTGATCAGATGCGTAGCTCTCGAGATATATCAAGATATTTAAAAGTTCCGAAGCGGCACCAACATAATAGAGGTACAGAAACACCGTGGCCCCTTTCTTTGAGATAACTCTGCACTATTGCGAGCTGCAAATGCCACTTCCAGCTTAGCTGTGCAGAGGAAGAACAACAAGAAGAAGAAATATCTCGAAATATGTCCGTCAGGCCAGTTCCTTTGAGCTGAATCTGCAAATATCTCGGAAACGAAGCGAGCTATGGCAAAATGTTTAGAGACCTTTTTTGTAGAGAATTATGTTTCCTACAATTTATGTTCTATGATATTTTTTGATCAGAAGCGTAGTTTTCGAGATATATCGAGATATTTAAAAGTTCCGAAGCCGCACCAACATAATAGAGATACAGAAACACCGTGGCCCCTTTCTTTGAGATAACTCTGCACTAGTGCGAGCCGCAAATGCCACTTCCAGCTTAGCAGTGCAGAAGAAGAACAACAAGAAGAAGAAATATCTCGAAATATGTCCGTCAGGCCCCTTCCCTTGAGATAAATCTGCAAATATCTCGGAAACGAAGCGAGCTATGGCAAAATGTTAAGAGACCTTTTTTGTAAAGAATTATGTTTCCTACAATTTATGTTCTATGATATTTTTTGAGCAGAAGCGTAGTTTTCGAGATATATCGAGATATTTAAAAGTTCCGAAGCCGCACCAACATAATAGAGATACAGAAACACCGTGGCCCCTTTCTTTGAGATAACTCTGCACTATTGCGACCTGCAAATGCCACTTCCAGCTCAGCTGTGCAGAAGAAGAACAACAAGAAGAAGAAATATCTCGAAATATGTCCGTCAGGCCCCTTCCCTTGAGATAAATCTGCAAATATCTCGGAAACGAAGCGAGCTATGGCAAAATGTTAAGAGACCTTTTTTGTAGAGAATTAAGTTTCCTACTTTTTATGTTCTATGATATTTTTTGATCAGATGCGTAGTTCTCGAGATATATCAAGATATTTAAAAGTTCCGAAGCCGCACCAACATAATAGAGATACAGAAACACCGTGGCCCCTTTCTTTGAGATAACTCTGCACTATTGCGAGCTGGAAATGCCACTTCCAGTTTAGCTGTGCAGAAGAAGAACAACAAGAAGAAGAAATATCTTGAAATATGTCCGTTAGGCCCCTTCCCTTGAGATAAATCTGCAAATATCTCGGAAACGAAGCGAGCTATGGCAAAATGTTAAGAGCCCTTTTTTGTAGAGAATTAAGTTTCCTACTTTTTATGTTCTATGATATTTTTTGATCAGAAGCGTAGTTTTCGAGATATATAGCGATATTTAAAAGTTCCGAAGCCGCACCAACATAATAGAGATACAGAAACACCGTGGCCCCTTTCTTTGAGATAACTCTGCACTAGTGCGAGCCGCAAATGCCACTTCCAGCTTAGCTGTGCAGAAGAAGAACAACAAGAAGAAGAAATATCTCGAAATATGTCCGTCAGGCCCCTTCCCTTGAGATAAATATGCAAATATCTCGGAAACGAAGCGAGCTATGGCAAAATGTTTAGAGACCTTTCTGGTAGAGAATTAAGTTTCCTACTTTTTATGTAGTATGATATTTTTTGATCAGATACGTAGTTCTCGAGATATATCAAGATATTTAAAAGTTCCGAAGCCGCACCAACATAATAGAGATACAGAAACACCGTGGCCCCTTTCTTTGAGATAACTCTGCACTATTGCGCGCTGCAAATGCCACTTCCAGCTTAGCTGTGCAGAAGAAGAACAACAAGAAGAAGAAATATCTCGAAATATGTCCGTCAGGCCCCTTCCCTTGAGATAAATCTGCAAATATCTCGGAAACGAAGCGAGCTATGGCAAAATGTTTAGAGACCTTTTTTGTAGAGAATTATGTTTCCTACAATTTATGCTGTATGATATTTTTTGATCGGAAGCGTAGTTTTCGAGATATATCGAGATATTTAAAAGTTCCGAAGCCGCACCAACATAATAGAGATACAGAAGCACCGTGGCCCCTTTCTTTGGGATAACTCTGCACTATTGCGAGCTGCAAATGCCACTTCCAGCTTAGCTGTGCAGAAGAAGAACAACAAGAAGAAGAAATATCTCGAAATATGTCCGTCAGGCCACTTCCCTTGAGATAAATCTGCAAATATCTCGGAAACGAAGCGAGCTATGGCAAAATGTTAAGAGACCTTTTTTGTAGAGAATTAAGTTTCCTACTTTTTATGTTCGATGATATTTTTTGATCAGATGCGTAGTTCTCGAGATATATCAAGATATTTACAAGTTCCGAAGCCGCACCAACATAATAGAGATACAGAAACACCGTGGCCCCTTTCTTTGAGATAACTCTGCACTATTGCGGCCTGCAAATGCCACTTCCAGCTCAGCTGTGCAGAAGAAGAACAACAAGAAGAAATATCTCGAAATATGTCCGTCAGGCCCCTTCCCTTGAGATAAATCTGCAAATATCTCGGAAACGAAGCGAGCTATGGCAAAATGTTAAGAGACCTTTCTTGTAGAGAATTAAGTTTCCTATTTTTTATGTTCTATGACATTTTTTGATCAGATGCGTAGTTCTCGAGATATATCAAGATATTTAAAAGTTCCGAAACCGCACCAACATAATAGAGATACAGAAACACCGTGGCCCCTTTCTTTGAGATAACTCTGCACTATTGCGAGCTGGAAATGCCACTTCCAGTTTAGCTGTGCAGAAGAAGAACAACAAGATGAAGAAATATCTCGAAATATGTCCGTTAGGCCCCTTCCCTTGAGATAAATCTGCAAATATCTCGGAAACGAAGCGAGCTATGGCAAAATGTTAAGAGACCTTTTTTGTAGAGAATTAAGTTTCCTACTTTTTATGTTCTATGATATTTTTTGATCAGAAGCGTAGTTTTCGAGATATATCGAGATATTTAAAAGTTCCGAAGCCGCACCAACATAATAGAGATACAGAAACACCGTGGCCCCTTTCTTTGAGATAACTGTGCACTAGTGCGAGCCGCAAATGCCACTTCCAGCTTAGCTGTGCAGAAGAAGAACAACAAGAAGAAGAAATATCTCGAAATATGTCCGTCAGGCCCCTTCCCTTGAGATAAATATGCAAATATCTCGGAAACGAAGCGAGCTATGGCAAAATGTTAAGAGACCTTTTTTGTAGAGAATTAAGTTTCCTACTTTTTATGTTCTATGACATTTTTTGATCAGATGCGTAGTTCTCGAGATATATCAAGATATTTAAAAGTTCCGAAGCCGCACCAACATAATAGAGATACAGAAACACCGTGGCCCCTTTCTTTAAGATAACTCTGCACTATTGCGAGCTGCAAATGCCACTTCCAGCTTAGCTGTGCAGAGGAAGAACAACAAGAAGAAGAAATATCTCGAAATATGTCCGTCAGGCCAGTTCCTTTGAGCTGAATCTGCAAATATCTCGGAAACGAAGCGAGCTATGGCAAAATGTTAAGAGACCTTTTTTGTAGAGAATTAAGTTTCCTACTTTTCATGTTCTATGATATTTTTTGATCAGATGCGTAGCTCTCGAGATATATCAAGATATTTAAAAGTTCCGAAGCCGCACCAACATAATAGAGGTACAGAAACACCGTGGCCCCTTTCTTTGAGATAACTGTGCACTAGTGCGAGCCGCAAATGCAACTTCCAGCTTAGCTGTGCAGAAGAAGAACAACAAGAAGAAGAAATATCTCGAAATATGTCCGTCAGGCCCCTTCCCTTGAGATATATCTGCAAATATCTCGGAAACGAAGCGAGCTATGGCAAAATGTTAAGAGACCGTTTTTGTAGAGAATTATGTTTCCTACTTTTTATGTTCTATGATATTTTTTGATCAGACGCGTAGTTCTCGAGATATATCAAGATATTTAAAAGTTCCGCAGCTGCACCAACATAATAGAGGTACAGAAACACCGTGGCCTCTTTCTTTGAGATAACTCTGCATTATTGCGAGCTGCAAATGCCGCTTCGAGCTTAGCTGTGCAGAAGAAGAACAACAAGAAGAAGAAATATCTCGAAATATGTCCGTCAGACCCCTTCCCTTGAGATGAATCTGCAAATATCTCGGAAACGAAGCGAGCTATGGCAAAATGTTAAGAGACCTTTTTTGTAGAGAATAATGTTTCCTACAATTTACGTTCTATGATATTTTTTGATCAGAAGCGTAGTTTTCGAGATATATCGAGATATTTACAAGTTCCGAAGCCGCACCAACATAATAGAGATACAGAAACACCGTGGCCCCTTTCTTTGAGATAACTCTGCACTATTGCGACCTGCAAATGCCACTTCCAGCTCAGCTGTGCAGAAGAAGAACAACAAGAAGAAGAAATATCTCGAAATATGTCCGTCAGGCCCCTTCCCTTGAGATAAATCTGCAAATATCTCGGAAACGAAGCGAGCTATGGCAAAATGTTAAGAGACCTTTTTTGTAGAGAATTATGTTTCCTACAATTTAGGTTCTATGATATTTTTTGATCAGAAGCGTAGTTTTCGAGATATATCGAGATATTTAAAAGTTCCGAAGCCGCACCAACATAATAGAGATACAGAAACACCGTGGCCCCTTTCTTTTAGATAACTCTGCACTAGTGCGAGCCGCAAATGCCACTTCCAGCTTAGCTGTGCAGAAGAAGAACAACAAGAAGAAGAAATATCTCGAAATATGTCCGTCAGGCCGCTTCCCTTGAGATATATCTGCAAATATCTCGGAAACAAAGCGAGCTATGGCAAAATGTTAAGAGACCTTTTTTGTAGAGAATTATGCTTCCTACAATTTATGTTCTATGATATTTTTTGAGCAGAAGCGTAGTTTTCGAGATATATCGAGATATTTAAAAGTTCCGAAGCCGCACCAACATAATAGAGATACAGAAACACCGTGGCCCCTTTCGTTGAGATAACTCTGCACTAGTGCGAGCCGCAAATGCCACTTCCAGCTTAGCTGTGCAGAAGAAGAACAACAAGAAGAAGAAATATCTCGAAATATGTCCGTCAGGCCCCTTCCCTTGAGATAAATATGCAAATATCTCGGAAACGAAGCGAGCTATGGCAAAATGTTAAGATACGTTTTTTGTAGAGAATTATGTTTCCTACAATTTATGTTCTATGATATTTTTTGATCAGAAGCGTAGTTTTCGAGATATATCGAGATATTTAAAAGTTCCGAAGCCGCACCAACATAATAGAGATACAGAAACACCGTGGCCCCTTTCTTTGAGATAACTCTGCACTAGTGCGAGCCGCAAATGCCACTTCCAGCTTAGCTGTGCAGAAGAAGAACAACAAGAAGAAGAAATATCTCGAAATATGTCCGTCAGGCCCCTTCCCTTGAGATAAATCTGCAAATATCTGGGAAACGAAGCGAGCTAATGCAAAATGTTAAGAGACCTTTTTTGTAAAGAATTATGTTTCCTACAATTTATGTTCTATGATATTTTTTGATCAGAAGCGTAGTTTTCGAGATATATCGAGATATTTAAAAGTTCCGAAGCCGCACCAACATAATAGAGATACAGAAACACCGTGGCCCCTTTCTTTGAGATAACTCTGCACTATTGCGACCTGCAAATGCCACTTCCAGCTCAGCTGTGCAGAAGAAGAACAACAAGAAGAAGAAATATCTCGAAATATGTCCGTCAGGCCCCTTCCCTTGAGATAAATCTGCAAATATCTCGGAAACGAAGCGAGCTATGGCAAAATGTTAAGAGACCTTTTTTGTAGAGAATTAAGTTTCCTACTTTTTATGTTCTATGATATTTTTTGATCAGATGCGTAGTTCTCGAGATATATCAAGATATTTAAAAGTTCCGAAGCCGCACCAACATAATAGAGATACAGAAACACCGTGGCCCCTTTCTTTGAGATAACTCTGCACTATTGCGAGCTGGAAATGCCACTTCCAGTTTAGCTGTGCAGAAGAAGAACAACAAGAAGAAGAAATATCTCGAAATATGTCCGTTAGGCCCCTTCCCTTGAGATAAATCTGCAAATATCTCGGAAACGAAGCGAGCTATGGCAAAATGTTAAGAGACCTTTTTTGTAGAGAATTAAGTTTCCTACTTTTTATGTTCTATGACATTTTTTGATCAGAAGCGTAGTTTTCGAGATATATCGAGATATTTAAAAGTTCCGAAGCCGCACCAACATAATAGAGATACAGAAACACCGTGGCCCCTTTCTTTGAGATAACTCTGCACTATTGCGAGCTGCAAATGCCACTTCCAGCTTAGCTGTGCAGAAGAAGAACAACAAGAAGAAGAAATATCTCGAAATATGTCCGTCAGGCCCCTTCCCTTGAGATAAATATGCAAATATCTCGGAAACGAAGCGAGCTATGGCAAAATGTTAAGAGACCTTTTTTGTAGAGAATTAAGTTTCCTACTTTTCATGTTCTATGATATTTTTTGATCGGATGCGTAGCTCTCGAGATATATCAAGATATTTAAAAGTTCCGAAGCGGCACCAACATAATAGAGGTACAGAAACACCGTGGCCCCTTTCTTTGAGATAACTCTGCACTATTGCGAGCTGCAAATGCCACTTCCAGCTTAGCTGTGCAGAGGAAGAACAACAAGAAGAAGAAATATCTCGAAATATGTCCGTCAGGCCAGTTCCTTTGAGCTGAATCTGCAAATATCTCGGAAACGAAGCGAGCTATGGCAAAATGTTTAGAGACCTTTTTTGTAGAGAATTATACTTCCTACAATTTACGTTCTATGATATTTTTTGATCAGAAGCGTAGTTTTCGAGATATATCGAGATATTTAAAAGTTCCGAAGCCGCACCAACATAATAGAGATACAGAAACACCGTGGCCCCTTTCGTTGAGATAACTCTGCACTAGTGCGAGCCGCAAATGCCACTTCCAGCTTAGCTGTGCAGAAGAAGAACAACAAGAAGAAGAAATATCTCGAAATATGTCCGTCAGGCCCCTTCCCTTGAGATAAATATGCAAATATCTCGGAAACGAAGCGAGCTATGGCAAAATGTTAAGAGACCTTTTTTGTAGAGAATTAAGTTTCCTACTTTTCATGTTCTATGATATTTTTTGATCAGATGCGTAGCTCTCGAGATATATCAAGATATTTAAAAGTTCCGAAGCGGCACCAACATAATAGAGGTACAGAAACACCGTGGCCCCTTTCTTTGAGATAACTCTGCACTATTGCGAGCTGCAAATGCCACTTCCAGCTTAGCTGTGCAGAGGAAGAACAACAAGAAGAAGAAATATCTCGAAATATGTCCGTCAGGCCAGTTCCTTCGAGCTGAATCTGCAAATATCTCGGAAACGAAGCGAGCTATGGCAAAATGTTTAGAGACCTTTTTTGTAGAGAATTATGTTTCCTACAATTTATGTTCTATGATATTTTTTGATCAGAAGCGTAGTTTTCGAGATATATCGAGATATTTAAAAGTTCCGAAGCCGCACCAACATAATAGAGATACAGAAACACCGTGGCCCCTTTCTTTGAGATAACTCTGCACTAGTGCGAGCCGCAAATGCCACTTCCAGCTTAGCAGTGCAGAAGAAGAACAACAAGAAGAAGAAATATCTCGAAATATGTCCGTCAGGCCCCTTCCCTTGAGATAAATCTGCAAATATCTCGGAAACGAAGCGAGCTATGGCAAAATGTTAAGAGACCTTTTTTGTAAAGAATTATGTTTCCTACAATTTATGTTCTATGATATTTTTTGAGCAGAAGCGTAGTTTTCGAGATATATCGAGATATTTAAAAGTTCCGAAGCCGCACCAACATAATAGAGATACAGAAACACCGTGGCCCCTTTCTTTGAGATAACTCTGCACTATTGCGACCTGCAAATGCCACTTCCAGCTCAGCTGTGCAGAAGATGAACAACAAGAAGAAGAAATATCTCGAAATATGTCCGTCAGGCCCCTTCCCTTGAGATAAATCTGCAAATATCTCGGAAACGAAGCGAGCTATGGCAAAATGTTAAGAGACCTTTTTTGTAGAGAATTAAGTTTCCTACTTTTTATGTTCTATGATATTTTTTGATCAGATGCGTAGTTCTCGAGATATATCAAGATATTTAAAAGTTCCGAAGCCGCACCAACATAATAGAGATACAGAAACACCGTGGCCCCTTTCTTTGAGATAACTCTGCACTATTGCGAGCTGGAAATGCCACTTCCAGTTTAGCTGTGCAGAAGAAGAACAACAAGAAGAAGAAATATCTTGAAATATGTCCGTTAGGCCCCTTCCCTTGAGATAAATCTGCAAATATCTCGGAAACGAAGCGAGCTATGGCAAAATGTTAAGAGCCCTTTTTTGTAGAGAATTAAGTTTCCTACTTTTTATGTTCTATGATATTTTTTGATCAGAAGCGTAGTTTTCGAGATATATAGCGATATTTAAAAGTTCCGAAGCCGCACCAACATAATAGAGATACAGAAACACCGTGGCCCCTTTCTTTGAGATAACTCTGCACTAGTGCGAGCCGCAAATGCCACTTCCAGCTTAGCTGTGCAGAAGAAGAACAACAAGAAGAAGAAATATCTCGAAATATGTCCGTCAGGCCCCTTCCCTTGAGATAAATATGCAAATATCTCGGAAACGAAGCGAGCTATGGCAAAATGTTTAGAGACCTTTCTGGTAGAGAATTAAGTTTCCTACTTTTTATGTAGTATGATATTTTTTGATCAGATGCGTAGTTCTCGAGATATATCAAGATATTTAAAAGTTCCGAAGCCGCACCAACATAATAGAGATACAGAAACACCGTGGCCCCTTTCTTTGAGATAACTCTGCACTATTGCGCGCTGCAAATGCCACTTCCAGCTTAGCTGTGCAGAAGAAGAACAACAAGAAGAAGAAATATCTCGAAATATGTCCGTCAGGCCCCTTCCCTTGAGATAAATCTGCAAATATCTCGGAAACGAAGCGAGCTATGGCAAAATGTTTAGAGACCTTTTTTGTAGAGAATTATGTTTCCTACAATTTATGCTGTATGATATTTTTTGATCGGAAGCGTAGTTTTCGAGATATATCGAGATATTTAAAAGTTCCGAAGCCGCACCAACATAATAGAGATACAGAAGCACCGTGGCACCTTTCTTTGGGATAACTCTGCACTATTGCGAGCTGCAAATGCCACTTCCAGCTTAGCTGTGCAGAAGAAGAACAACAAGAAGAAGAAATATCTCGAAATATGTCCGTCAGGCCACTTCCCTTGAGATAAATCTGCAAATATCTCGGAAACGAAGCGAGCTATGGCAAAATGTTAAGAGACCTTTTTTGTAGAGAATTAAGTTTCCTACTTTTTATGTTCGATGATATTTTTTGATCAGATGCGTAGTTCTCGAGATATATCAAGATATTTACAAGTTCCGAAGCCGCACCAACATAATAGAGATACAGAAACACCGTGGCCCCTTTCTTTGAGATAACTCTGCACTATTGCGGCCTGCAAATGCCACTTCCAGCTCAGCTGTGCAGAAGAAGAACAACAAGAAGAAATATCTCGAAATATGTCCGTCAGGCCCCTTCCCTTGAGATAAATCTGCAAATATCTCGGAAACGAAGCGAGCTATGGCAAAATGTTAAGAGACCTTTTTTGTAGAGAATTAAATTTCCTATTTTTTATGTTCTATGACATTTTTTGATCAGATGCGTAGTTCTCGAGATATATCAGGATATTTAAAAGTTCCGAAACCGCACCAACATAATAGTGATACAGAAACACCGTGGCCCCTTTCTTTGAGATAACTCTGCACTATTGCGAGCTGGAAATGCCACTTCCAGTTTAGCTGTGCAGAAGAAGAACAACAAGAAGAAGAAATATCTCGAAATATGTCCGTTAGGCCCCTTCCCTTGAGATAAATCTGCAAATATCTCGGAAACGAAGCGAGCTATGGCAAAATGTTAAGAGACCTTTTTTGTAGAGAATGAAGTTTCCTACTTTTTATGTTCTATGATATTTTTTGATCAGAAGCGTAGTTTTCGAGATATATCGAGATATTTAAAAGTTCCGAAGCCGCACCAACATAATAGAGATACAGAAGCACCGTGGCCCCTTTCTTTGGGATAACTCTGCACTATTGCGAGCTGCAAATGCCACTTCCAGCTTAGCTGTGCAGAAGAAGAACAACAAGAAGAAGAAATATCTCGAAATATGTCCGTCAGGCCACTTCCCTTGAGATAAATCTGCAAATATCTCGGAAACGAAGCGAGCTATGGCAAAATGTTAAGAGACCTTTTTTGTAGAGAATTAAGTTTCCTACTTTTTATGTTCGATGATATTTTTTGATCAGATGCGTAGTTCTCGAGATATATCAAGATATTTACAAGTTCCGAAGCCGCACCAACATAATAGAGATACAGAAACACCGTGGCCCCTTTCTTTGAGATAACTCTGCACTATTGCGGCCTGCAAATGCCACTTCCAGCTCAGCTGTGCAGAAGAAGAACAACAAGAAGAAATATCTCGAAATATGTCCGTCAGGCCCCTTCCCTTGAGATAAATCTGCAAATATCTCGGAAACGAAGCGAGCTATGGCAAAATGTTAAGAGACCTTTTTTGTAGAGAATTAAGTTTCCTATTTTTTATGTTCTATGACATTTTTTGATCAGATGCGTAGTTCTCGAGATATATCAAGATATTTAAAAGTTCCGAAACCGCACCAACATAATAGTGATACAGAAACACCGTGGCCCCTTTCTTTGAGATAACTCTGCACTATTGCGAGCTGGAAATGCCACTTCCAGTTTAGCTGTGCAGAAGAAGAACAACAAGAAGAAGAAATATCTCGAAATATGTCCGTTAGGCCCCTTCCCTTGAGATAAATCTGCAAATATCTCGGAAACGAAGCGAGCTATGGCAAAATGTTAAGAGACCTTTTTTGTAGAGAATGAAGTTTCCTACTTTTTATGTTCTATGATATTTTTTGATCAGAAGCGTAGTTTTCGAGATATATCGAGATATTTAAAAGTTCCGAAGCCGCACCAACATAATAGAGATACAGAAACACCGTGGCCCCTTTCTTTGAGATAACTCTGCACTATTGCGACCTGCAAATGCCACTTCCAGCTCAGCTGTGCAGAAGAAGAACAACAAGAAGAAGAAATATCACGAAATATGTCCGTCAGGCCCCTTCCCTTGAGATAAATCTAGAAATATCTCGGAAACGAAGCGAGCTATGGCAAAATGTTAAGAGACCTTTTTTGTAGAGAAATAAGTTTCCTACTTTTTATGTTCTATGATATTTTTTGATCAGATGCGTAGTTCTCGAGATATATCAAGATATTTAAAAGTTCCGAAACCGCACCAACATAATAGAGATACAGAAACACCGTGGCCCCTTTCTTTGAGATAACTCTGCACTATTGCGAGCTGGAAATGCCACTTCCAGTTTAGCTGTGCAGAAGAAGAACAACAAGATGAAGAAATATCTCGAAATATGTCCGTTAGGCCCCTTCCCTTGAGATAAATCTGCAAATATCTCGGAAACGAAGCGAGCTATGGCAAAATGTTAAGAGACCTTTTTTGTAGAGAATTAAGTTTCCTACTTTTTATGTTCTATGATATTTTTTGATCAGAAGCGTAGTTTTCGAGATATATCGAGATATTTAAAAGTTCCGAAGCCGCACCAACATAATAGAGATACAGAAACACCGTGGCCCCTTTCTTTGAGATAACTGTGCACTAGTGCGAGCCGCAAATGCCACTTCCAGCTTAGCTGTGCAGAAGAAGAACAACAAGAAGAAGAAATATCTCGAAATATGTCCGTCAGGCCCCTTCCCTTGAGATAAATATGCAAATATCTCGGAAACGAAGCGAGCTATGGCAAAATGTTAAGAGACCTTTTTTGTAGAGAATTAAGCTTCCTACTTTTTATGTTCTATGACATTTTTTGATCAGATGCGTAGTTCTCGAGATATATCAAGATATTTAAAAGTTCCGAAGCCGCACCAACATAATAGAGATACAGAAACACCGTGGCCCCTTTCTTTAAGATAACTCTGCACTATTGCGAGCTGCAAATGCCACTTCCAGCTTAGCTGTGCAGAGGAAGAACAACAAGAAGAAGAAATATCTCGAAATATGTCCGTCAGGCCAGTTCCTTTGAGCTGAATCTGCAAATATCTCGGAAACGAAGCGAGCTATGGCAAAATGTTAAGAGACCTTTTTTGTAGAGAATTAAGTTTCCTACTTTTCATGTTCTATGATATTTTTTGATCAGATGCGTAGCTCTCGAGATATATCAAGATATTTAAAAGTTCCGAAGCCGCACCAACATAATAGAGGTACAGAAACACCGTGGCCCCTTTCTTTGAGATAACTGTGCACTAGTGCGAGCCGCAAATGCAACTTCCAGCTTAGCTGTGCAGAAGAAGAACAACAAGAAGAAGAAATATCTCGAAATATGTCCGTCAGGCCCCTTCCCTTGAGATATATCTGCAAATATCTCGGAAACGAAGCGAGCTATGGCAAAATGTTAAGAGACCGTTTTTGTAGAGAATTATGTTTCCTACTTTTTATGTTCTATGATATTTTTTGATCAGACGCGTAGTTCTCGAGATATATCAAGATATTTAAAAGTTCCGCAGCTGCACCAACATAATAGAGGTACAGAAACACCGTGGCCTCTTTCTTTGAGATAACTCTGCATTATTGCGAGCTGCAAATGCCGCTTCGAGCTTAGCTGTGCAGAAGAAGAACAACAAGAAGAAGAAATATCTCGAAATATGTCCGTCAGACCCCTTCCCTTGAGATGAATCTGCAAATATCTCGGAAACGAAGCGAGCTATGGCAAAATGTTAAGAGACCTTTTTTGTAGAGAATAATGTTTCCTACAATTTACGTTCTATGATATTTTTTGATCAGAAGCGTAGTTTTCGAGATATATCGAGATATTTACAAGTTCCGAAGCCGCACCAACATAATAGAGATACAGAAACACCGTGGCCCCTTTCTTTGAGATAACTCTGCACTATTGCGACCTGCAAATGCCACTTCCAGCTCAGCTGTGCAGAAGAAGAACAACAAGAAGAAGAAATATCTCGAAATATGTCCGTCAGGCCCCTTCCCTTGAGATAAATCTGCAAATATCTCGGAAACGAAGCGAGCTATGGCAAAATGTTAAGAGACCTTTTTTGTAGAGAATTAAGTTTCCTACTTTTTATGTTCTATGACATTTTTTGATCAGATGCGTAGTTCTCGAGATATATCAAGATATTTAAAAGTTCCGAAGCCGCACCAACATAATAGAGATACAGAAACACCGTGGCCCCTTTCTTTAAGATAACTCTGCACTATTGCGAGCTGCAAATGCCACTTCCAGCTTAGCTGTGCAAAGGAAGAACAACAAGAAGAAGAAATATCTCGAAATATGTCCGTCAGGCCAGTTCCTTTGAGCTGAATCTGCAAATATCTCGGAAACGAAGCGAGCTATGGCAAAATGTTAAGAGACCTTTTTTGTAGAGAATTAAGTTTCCTACTTTTTATGTTCTATGATATTTTTTGATCAGAAGCGTAGTTTTCGAGATATATAGAGATATTTAAAAGTTCCGAAGCCGCACCAACATAATAGAGGTACAGAAACACCGTGGCCCCTTTCTTTAAGATAACTCTGCACTATTGCGAGCTGCAAATGCCACTTCCAGCTTAGCTGTGCAGAGGAAGAACAACAAGAAGAAGAAATATCTCGAAATATGTCCGTCAGGCCAGTTCCTTTGAGCTGAATCTGCAAATATCTCGGAAACGAAGCGAGCTATGGCAAAATGTTAAGAGACCTTTTTTGTAGAGAATTAAGTTTCCTACTTTTCATGTTCTATGATATTTTTTGATCAGATGCGTAGCTCTCGAGATATATCAAGATATTTAAAAGTTCCGAAGCCGCACCAACATAATAGAGGTACAGAAACACCGTGGCCCCTTTCTTTGAGATAACTGTGCACTAGTGCGAGCCGCAAATGCAACTTCCAGCTTAGCTGTGCAGAAGAAGAACAACAAGAAGAAGAAATATCTCGAAATATGTCCGTCAGGCCCCTTCCCTTGAGATATATCTGCAAATATCTCGGAAACGAAGCGAGCTATGGCAAAATGTTAAGAGACCGTTTTTGTAGAGAATTATGTTTCCTACTTTTTATGTTCTATGATATTTTTTGATCAGACGCGTAGTTCTCGAGATATATCAAGATATTTAAAAGTTCCGAAGGCGCACCAACATAATAGAGATACAGAAACACCGTGGCCTCTTTCTTTGAGATAACTCTGCACTATTGCGAGCTGCAAATGCCACTTCCAGCTTAGCTGTGCAGAAGAAGAACAACAAGAAGAAGAAATATCTCGAAATATGTCCGTCAGGCCCCTTCCCTTGAGATATATCTGCAAATATCTCGGAAACGAAGCGAGCTATGGCAAAATGTTAAGAGACCTTTTTCGTAGAGAATTATGTTTCCTACAATTTAGGTTCTATGATATTTTTTGATCAGAAGCGTAGTTTTCGAGATATATCGAGATATTTAAAAGTTCCGAAGCCGCACCAACATAATAGAGATACAGAAACACCGTGGCCCCTTTCTTTTAGATAACTCTGCACTAGTGCGAGCCGCAAATGCCACTTCCAGCTTAGCTGTGCAGAGGAAGAACAACAAGAAGAAGAAATATCTCGAAATATGTCCGTCAGGCCGCTTCCCTTGAGATATATCTGCAAATATCTCGGAAACAAAGCGAGCTATGGCAAAATGTTAAGAGACCTTTTTTGTAGAGAATTATGCTTCCTACAATTTATGTTCTATGATATTTTTTGAGCAGAAGCGTAGTTTTCGAGATATATCGAGATATTTAAAAGTTCCGAAGCCGCACCAACATAATAGAGATACAGAAACACCGTGGCCCCTTTCGTTGAGATAACTCTGCACTAGTGCGAGCCGCAAATGCCACTTCCAGCTTAGCTGTGCAGAAGAAGAACAACAAGAAGAAGAAATATCTCGAAATATGTCCGTCAGGCCCCTTCCCTTGAGATAAATATGCAAATATCTCGGAAACGAAGCGAGCTATGGCAAAATGTTAAGATACGTTTTTTGTAGAGAATTATGTTTCCTACAATTTATGTTCTATGATATTTTTTGATCAGAAGCGTAGTTTTCGAGATATATCGAGATATTTAAAAGTTCCGAAGCCGCACCAACATAATAGAGATACAGAAACACCGTGGCCCCTTTCTTTGAGATAACTCTGCACTAGTGCGAGCCGCAAATGCCACTTCCAGCTTAGCTGTGCAGAAGAAGAACAACAAGAAGAAGAAATATCTCGAAATATGTCCGTCAGGCCCCTTCCCTTGAGATAAATCTGCAAATATCTGGGAAACGAAGCGAGCTAATGCAAAATGTTAAGAGACCTTTTTTGTAAAGAATTATGTTTCCTACAATTTATGTTCTATGATATTTTTTGATCAGAAGCGTAGTTTTCGAGATATATCGAGATATTTAAAAGTTCCGAAGCCGCACCAACATAATAGAGATACAGAAACACCGTGGCCCCTTTCTTTGAGATAACTCTGCACTATTGCGAGCTGGAAATGCCACTTCCAGTTTAGCTGTGCAGAAGAAGAACAACAAGAAGAAGAAATATCTCGAAATATGTCCGTTAGGCCCCTTCCCTTGAGATAAATCTGCAAATATCTCGGAAACGAAGCGAGCTATGGCAAAATGTTAAGAGACCTTTTTTGTAGAGAATTAAGTTTCCTACTTTTTATGTTCTATGACATTTTTTGATCAGAAGCGTAGTTTTCGAGATATATCGAGATATTTAAAAGTTCCGAAGCCGCACCAACATAATAGAGATACAGAAACAGCGTGGCCCCTTTCTTTGAGATAACTCTGCACTATTGCGAGCTGCAAATGCCACTTCCAGCTTAGCTGTGCAGAAGAAGAACAACAAGAAGAAGAAATATCTCGAAATATGTCCGTCAGGCCCCTTCCCTTGAGATAAATATGCAAATATCTCGGAAACGAAGCGAGCTATGGCAAAATGTTAAGAGACCTTTTTTGTAGAGAATTAAGTTTCCTACTTTTCATGTTCTATGATATTTTTTGATCGGATGCGTAGCTCTCGAGATATATCAAGATATTTAAAAGTTCCGAAGCGGCACCAACATAATAGAGGTACAGAAACACCGTGGCCCCTTTCTTTGAGATAACTCTGCACTATTGCGAGCTGCAAATGCCACTTCCAGCTTAGCTGTGCAGAGGAAGAACAACAAGAAGAAGAAATATCTCGAAATATGTCCGTCAGGCCAGTTCCTTTGAGCTGAATCTGCAAATATCTCGGAAACGAAGCGAGCTATGGCAAAATGTTTAGAGACCTTTTTTGTAGAGAATTATACTTCCTACAATTTACGTTCTATGATATTTTTTGATCAGAAGCGTAGTTTTCGAGATATATCGAGATATTTAAAAGTTCCGAAGCCGCACCAACATAATAGAGATACAGAAACACCGTGGCCCCTTTCGTTGAGATAACTCTGCACTAGTGCGAGCCGCAAATGCCACTTCCAGCTTAGCTGTGCAGAAGAAGAACAACAAGAAGAAGAAATATCTCGAAATATGTCCGTCAGGCCCCTTCCCTTGAGATAAATATGCAAATATCTCGGAAACGAAGCGAGCTATGGCAAAATGTTAAGAGACCTTTTTTGTAGAGAATTAAGTTTCCTACTTTTCATGTTCTATGATATTTTTTGATCAGATGCGTAGCTCTCGAGATATATCAAGATATTTAAAAGTTCCGAAGCGGCACCAACATAATAGAGGTACAGAAACACCGTGGCCCCTTTCTTTGAGATAACTCTGCACTATTGCGAGCTGCAAATGCCACTTCCAGCTTAGCCGTGCAGAGGAAGAACAACAAGAAGAAGAAATATCTCGAAATATGTCCGTCAGGCCAGTTCCTTTGAGCTGAATCTGCAAATATCTCGGAAACGAAGCGAGCTATGGCAAAATGTTTAGAGACCTTTTTTGTAGAGAATTATGTTTCCTACAATTTATGTTCTATGATATTTTTTGATCAGAAGCGTAGTTTTCGAGATATATCGAGATATTTAAAAGTTCCGAAGCCGCACCAACATAATAGAGATTCAGAAACACCGTGGCCCCTTTCTTTGAGATAACTCTGCACTAGTGCGAGCCGCAAATGCCACTTCCAGCTTAGCAGTGCAGAAGAAGAACAACAAGAAGAAGAAATATCTCGAAATATGTCCGTCAGGCCCCTTCCCTTGAGATAAATCTGCAAATATCTCGGAAACGAAGCGAGCTATGGCAAAATGTTAAGAGACCTTTTTTGTAAAGAATTATGTTTCCTACAATTTACGTTCTATGATATTTTTTGAGCAGAAGCGTAGTTTTCGAGATATATCGAGATATTTAAAAGTTCCGAAGCCGCACCAACATAATAGAGATACAGAAACACCGTGGCCCCTTTCTTTGAGATAACTCTGCACTATTGCGACCTGCAAATGCCACTTCCAGCTCAGCTGTGCAGAAGAAGAACAACAAGAAGAAGAAATATCTCGAAATATGTCCGTCAGGCCCCTTCCCTTGAGATAAATCTGCAAATATCTCGGAAACGAAGCGAGCTATGGCAAAATGTTAAGAGACCTTTTTTGTAGAGAATTAAGTTTCCTACTTTTTATGTTCTATGATATTTTTTGATCAGATGCGTAGTTCTCGAGATATATCAAGATATTTAAAAGTTCCGAAGCCGCACCAACATAATAGAGATACAGAAACACCGTGGCCCCTTTCTTTGAGATAACTCTGCACTATTGCGAGCTGGAAATGCCACTTCCAGTTTAGCTGTGCAGAAGAAGAACAACAAGAAGAAGAAATATCTTGAAATATGTCCGTTAGGCCCCTTCCCGTGAGATAAATCTGCAAATATCTCGGAAACAAAGCGAGCTATGGCAAAATGTTAAGAGACCTTTTTTGTAGAGAATTAAGTTTCCTACTTTTTATGTTCTATGATATTTTTTGATCAGAAGCGTAGTTTTCGAGATATATAGCGATATTTAAAAGTTCCGAAGCCGCACCAACATAATAGAGATACAGAAACACCGTGGCCCCTTTCTTTGAGATAACTCTGCACTAGTGCGAGCCGCAAATGCCACTTCCAGCTTAGCTGTGCAGAAGAAGAACAACAAGAAGAAGAAATATCTCGAAATATGTCCGTCAGGCCCCTTCCCTTGAGATAAATATGCAAATATCTCGGAAACGAAGCGAGCTATGGCAAAATGTTAAGAGACCTTTTTTGTAGAGAATTAAGTTTCCTACTTTTTATGTTCTATGACATTTTTTGATCAGATGCGTAGTTCTCGAGATATATCAAGATATTTAAAAGTTCCGAAGCCGCACCAACATAATAGAGATACAGAAACACCGTGGCCCCTTTCTTTAAGATAACTCTGCACTATTGCGAGCTGCAAATGCCACTTCCAGCTTAGCTGTGCAGAGGAAGAACAACAAGAAGAAGAAATATCTCGAAATATGTCCGTCAGGCCAGTTCCTTTGAGCTGAATCTGCAAATATCTCGGAAACGAAGCGAGCTATGGCAAAATGTTAAGAGACCTTTTTTGTAGAGAATTAAGTTTCCTACTTTTCATGTTCTATGATATTTTTTGATCAGATGCGTAGCTCTCGAGATATATCAAGATATTTAAAAGTTCCGAAGCCGCACCAACATAATAGAGGTACAGAAACACCGTGGCCCCTTTCTTTGAGATAACTGTGCACTAGTGCGAGCCGCAAATGCAACTTCCAGCTTAGCTGTGCAGAAGAAGAACAACAAGAAGAAGAAATATCTCGAAATATGTCCGTCAGGCCCCTTCCCTTGAGATATATCTGCAAATATCTCGGAAACGAAGCGAGCTATGGCAAAATGTTAAGAGACCGTTTTTGTAGAGAATTATGTTTCCTACTTTTTATGTTCTATGATATTTTTTGATCAGAAGCGTAGTTTTCGAGATATATCGAGATATTTAAAAGTTCCGAAGCCGCACCAACATAATAGAGATACAGAAACACCGTGGCCCCTTTCGTTGAGATAACTCTGCACTAGTGCGAGCCGCAAATGCCACTTCCAGCTTAGCTGTGCAGAAGAAGAACAACAAGAAGAAGAAATATCTCGAAATATGTCCGTCAGGCCCCTTCCCTTGAGATAAATATGCAAATATCTCGGAAACGAAGCGAGCTATGGCAAAATGTTAAGAGACCTTTTTTGTAGAGAATTAAGTTTCCTACTTTTCATGTTCTATGATATTTTTTGATCAGATGCGTAGCTCTCGAGATATATCAAGATATTTAAAAGTTCCGAAGCGGCACCAACATAATAGAGGTACAGAAACACCGTGGCCCCTTTCTTTGAGATAACTCTGCACTATTGCGAGCTGCAAATGCCACTTCCAGCTTAGCTGTGCAGAAGAAGAACAACAAGAAGAAGAAATATCTCGAAATATGTCCGTCAGACCCCTTCCCTTGAGATGAATCTGCAAATATCTCGGAAACGAAGCGAGCTATGGCAAAATGTTAAGAGACCTTTTTTGTAGAGAATAATGTTTCCTACAATTTACGTTCTATGATATTTTTTGATCAGAAGCGTAGTTTTCGAGATATATCGAGATATTTAAAAGTTCCGAAGCCGCACCAACATAATAGAGATACAGAAACACCGTGGCCCCTTTCTTTAAGATAACTCTGCACTATTGCGAGCTGCAAATGCCACTTCCAGCTTAGCTGTGCAGAGGAAGAACAACAAGAAGAAGAAATATCTCGAAATATGTCCGTCAGGCCAGTTCCTTTGAGCTGAATCTGCAAATATCTCGGAAACCCAGAGAGCTATGGCAAAATGTTAAGAGACCTTTTTTGTAGAGAATTAAGTTTCCTACTTTTCATGTTCTATGATATTTTTTGATCAGATGCGTAGTTCTCGAGATATATCAAGATATTTAAAAGTTCCGAAACCGCACCAACATAATAGAGATACAGAAACACCGTGGCCCCTTTCTTTGAGATAACTCTGCACTATTGCGAGCTGTAAATGCCACTTCCAGCTTAGCTGTGCAGAAGAAGAACAACAAGAAGAAGAAATATCTCGAAATATGTCCGTCAGGCCCCTGCCCTTGAGATATATCTGCAAATATCTCGGAAACCAAGCGAGCTATGGCAAAATGTTAAGAGACCTTTTTTGTAGAGAATTATGTTTCCTACAATTTATGTTCTATGATATTTTTTGATCAGAAGCGTAGTTTTCGAGATATATCGAGATATTTAAAAGTTACGAAGCCGCACCAACATAATAGAGATACAGAAACACCGTGGCCCCTTTCTTTGAGATAACTCTGCAATAGTGCGAGCCGCAAATGCCACTTCCAGCTTAGCTGTGCAGAAGAAGAACAACAAGAAGAAGAAATATTTCGAAATATGTCCGACAGGCCCCTTCCCTTGAGATAAATCTGCAAATATCTCGGAAACGAAGCGAGCTATGGCGAAATGTTAAGAGATCTTTTTTGTAGAGAATTAAGTTTCCTACTTTTTATCTTCTATGATATTTTTTGATCAGATGCGTAGTTCTCGAGATATATCAAGATATTTAAAAGTGCCGAAGCCGCACCAACATAATACAGATACAGAAACACCGTGGCCCCTTTCTTTGAGATAACTCTGCACTAGTGCGAGCCGCAAATGCCATTTCCAGCTTAGCTGTGCAGAAGAAGAACAACAAGAAGAAGAAATATCTCGAAATATGTCCGTCAGGCCCCTTCCCTTGAGATAAATCTGCAAATATCTCGGAAACGAAGCGAGCTATGGCAAAATGTTAAGAGACCTTTTTTGTAGAGAATTAAGTTTCCTACTTTTTATGTTCTATGATATTTTTTGATCAGATGCGTAGTTCTCGAGATATATCAAGATATTTAAAAGTTCCGAAGCCGCACCAACATAATAGAGATACAGAAACACCGTGGCCCCTTTCTTTGAGATAACTCTGCACTATTGCGAGCTGGAAATGCCACTTCCAGCTTAGCTGTGCAGAAGAAGAACAACAAGAAGAAGAAATATCTCGAAATATGTCCGTCAGGCCACTTCCCTTGAGATGAATCTGCAAATATCTCGGAAACGAAGCGAGCTATGGCAAAATGTTAAGAGACCTTTTTTGTAGAGAATAATGTTTCCTACAATTTACGCTCTATGATATTTTTTGATCAGAAGCGTAGTTTTCAAAATATATCGAGATATTTAAAAGTTCCGAAGCCGCACCAACATTATAGAGATACAGAAACACCGTGGCCCCTTTCTTTGAGATAATTCTGCACTAGTGCGAGCCGCAAATGCCACTTCCAGCTTAGCTGTGCAGAGGAAGAACAACAAGAAGAAGAAATATCTCGAAATATGTCCGTCAGGCCAGTTCCTTTGAGCTGAATCTGCAAATATCTCGGAAACGAAGCGAGCTATGGCAAAATGTTAAGAGACCTTTTTTGTAGAGAATTATGTTTCCTACAATTTATGTTCTATGATATTTTTTGATCAGATGCGTAGTTCTCGAGATATATCAAGATATTTAAAAGTTCCGAAACCGCACCAACATAATAGAGGTACAGAAACACCGTGGCCCCTTTCTTTGAGATAACTCTGCACTATTGCGAGCTGCAAATGCCACTTCCAGCTTAGCTGTGCAGAGGAAGAACAACAAGAAGAAGAAATATCTCGAAATATGTCCGTCAGGCCAGTTCCTTTGAGCTGAATCTGCAAATATCTCGGAAACGAAGCGAGCTATGGCAAAATGTTAAGATACCTTTTTTGTAGAGAATTATGTTTCCTACAATTTATGTTCTATGATATTTTTTGATCAGAAGCGTAGTTTTCGAGATATATCGAGATATTTAAAAGTTCCGAAGCCGCACCAACATAATAGAGATACAGAAACACCGTGGCCCCTTTCTTTGAGATAACTCTGCACTAGTGAGAGGCGCAAATGCCACTTCCAGCTTAGCTGTGCAGAAGAAGAACAACAAGAAGAAGAAATATCTCGAAATATGTCCGTCAGGCCCCTTCCCTTGAGATAAATCTGCAAATATCTCGGAAACGAAGCGAGCTATGGCAAAATGTTAAGAGACCTTTTTTGTAGATAATTAAGTTTCCTACTTTTTATGTTCTATGATATTTTTCGATCAGAGGCGTAGTTCTCGAGATATATCAAGATATTTAAAAGTTGCGAAGCCGCACCAACATAATAGGGATACAGAAACACCGTGGCCCCTTTCTTTGAGATAACTCTGCACTAGTGCGAGCCGCAAATGCCACTTCCAGCTTAGCTGTGCAGAAGAAGAACAACAAGAAGAAGAAATATCTCGAAATATGTCCGTCAGGCCCCTTCCCTTGAGATAAATCTGCAAATATCTCGGAAACGAAGCGAGCTATGGCAAAATGTTAAGAGACCTTTTTTGTAGAGAATAATATTTCCTACAATTTATGTTCTATGATATTTTTTGATCAGAAGCGTAGTTTTCGAGATATATCGAGATATTTAAAAGTTCCGAAGCCGCACCAACATAATAGAGATACAGAAACACCGTGGCCCCTTTCTTTGAGATAACTCTGCACTATTGCGAGCTGTAAATGCCACTTCCAGCTTAGCTGTGCAGAAGAAGAACAACAAGAAGAAGAAATATCTCGAAATATGTCCGTCAGGCCAGTTCCTTTGAGCTGAATCTGCAAATATCTCGGAAACGAAGCGAGCTATGGCAAAATGTTAAGAGACCTTTTTTGTAGAGAATTAAGTTTCCTACTTTTCATGTTCTATGATATTTTTTGATCAGATGCGTAGCTCTCGAGATATATCAAGATATTTAAAAGTTCCGAAGCCGCACCAACATAATAGAGGTACAGAAACACCGTGGCCCCTTTCTTTGAGATAACTCTGCACTATTGCGAGCTGCAAATGCCACTTCCAGCTTAGCTGTGCAGAGGAAGAACAACAAGAAGAAGAAATATCTCGAAATATGTCCGTCAGGCCAGTTCCTTTGAGCTGAATCTGCAAATATCTCGGAAACGAAGCGAGCTATGGCAAAATGTTAAGATACCTTTTTTGTAGAGAATTATGTTTCCTACAATTTATGTTCTATGATATTTTTTGATCAGAAGCGTAGTTTTCGAGATATATCGAGATATTTAAAAGTTCCGAAGCCGCACCAACATAATAGAGATACAGAAACACCGTGGCCCCTTTCTTTGAGATAACTCTGCACTAGTGAGAGGCGCAAATGCCACTTCCAGCTTAGCTGTGCAGAAGAAGAACAACAAGAAGAAGAAATATCTCGAAATATGTCCGTCAGGCCCCTTCCCTTGAGATAAATCTGCAAATATCTCGGAAACGAAGCGAGCTATGGCAAAATCTTAAGAGACCTTTTTTGTAGAGAATTAAGTTTCCTACTTTTTATGTTCTATGATATTTTTTGATCAGAAGCGTAGTTCTCGAGATATATCAAGATATTTAAAAGTTCCGAAGCCGCACCAACATAATAGAGATACAGAAACACCGTGGCCCCTTTCTTTGAGATAACTCTGCACTATTGCGAGCCGCAAATGCCACTTCCAGCTTAGCTGTGCAGAGGAAGAACAACAAGAAGAAGAAGTATCTCGAAATATGTCCGTCAGGCCCGTTCCTTTGAGCTGAATCTGCAAATATCTCGGAAACGAAGCGAGCTATGGCAAAATGTTAAGAGACCTTTTTTGTAGAGAATTATGCTTCCTACAATTTATGTTCTATGATATTTTTTGATCAGAAGCGTAGTTTTCGAGATATATCGAGATATTTAAAAGTTCCGAAGCCGCACCAACATAATAGAGATACAGAAACACCGTGGCCCCTTTCGTTGAGATAACTCTGCACTAGTGCGAGCCGCAAATGCCACTTCCAGCTTAGCTGTGCAGAAGAAGAACAACAAGAAGAAGAAATATCTCGAAATATGTCCGTCAGGCCCCTTCCCTTGAGATAAATATGCAAATATCTCGGAAACGAAGCGAGCTATGGCAAAATGTTAAGAGACCTTTTTTGTAGAGAATTAAGTTTCCTACTTTTTATGTTCTATGACATTTTTTGATCAGATGCGTAGTTCTCGAGATATATCAAGATATTTAAAAGTTCCGAAGCCGCACCAACATAATAGAGATACAGAAACACCGTGGCCCCTTTCTTTAAGATAACTCTGCACTATTGCGAGCTGCAAATGCCACTTCCAGCTTAGCTGTGCAGAGGAAGAACAACAAGAAGAAGAAATATCTCGAAATATGTCCGTCAGGCCAGTTCCTTTGAGCTGAATCTGCAAATATCTCGGAAACGAAGCGAGCTATGGCAAAATGTTAAGATACCTTTTTTGTAGAGAATTATGTTTCCTACAATTTATGTTCTATGATATTTTTTGATCAGAAGCGTAGTTTTCGAGATATATCGAGATATTTAAAAGTTCCGAAGCCGCACCAACATAATAGAGATACAGAAACACCGTGGCCCCTTTCTTTGAGATAACTCTGCACTAGTGAGAGGCGCAAATGCCACTTCCAGCTTAGCTGTGCAGAAGAAGAACAACAAGAAGAAGAAATATCTCGAAATATGTCCGTCAGGCCCCTTCCCTTGAGATAAATCTGCAAATATCTCGGAAACGAAGCGAGCTATGGCAAAATGTTAAGAGACCTTATTTGTGGAGAATTAAGTTTCCTACTTTTTATGTTCTATGATATTATTTGATCAGATGCGTAGTTCTCGAGATATATCAAGATATTTAAAAGTTCCGAAGCCGCACCAACATAATAGAGATACAGAAACACCGTGGCCCCTTTCTTTGAGATAACTCTGCACTATTGCGAGCTGCAAATGCCACTTCCAGCTTAGCTGTGCAGAAGAAGAACAACAAGAAGAAGAAATATCTCGAAATATGTCCGTCAGGCCCCTTCCCTTGAGATAAATCTGCAAATATCACGGAAACGAAGCGAGCTATGGCAAAATGTTAAGAGACCTTTTTTGTAGAGAATTAAGTTTCCCACAATTTAGGTTCTATGATATTTTTTGATCAGAAGCGTAGTTTTCGAGATATATCGAGATATTTAAAAGATCCGAAGCCGCACCAACATAATAGAGATACAGAAACACCGTGGCCCCTTTCTTTGAGATAACTCTGCACCATTGCGAGCTGCAAATGCCACTTCCAGCTTAGCTGTGCAGAAGAAGACCAACAAGAAGAAGAAATATCTCGAAATATGTCCGTCAGGCCCCTTCCCTTGAGATAAATCTGCAAATATCGCGGAAACGAAGCGAGCTATGGCAAAATGTTAAGAGACCTTATTTGTAGAGAATTAAGTTTCCTACTTTTTATGTTCTATGATATTTGTTGATCAGATGCGTAGTTTGTCGAGATATATCAAGATATTTAAAAGTTCCGAAGCCGCACCAACATAATAGAGATACAGAAACACCGTGGCCCCTTTCTTTGAGATAACTCTGCACAATTGCGAGCTGCAAATGCCACTTCCAGCTTTGTTGTGCAGAAGAAGAACAACAAGAAGAAGAAATATCTCGAAATATGTCCGTCAGGCCCCTTCCCTTGAGATAAATCTGCAAATATCTCGGAAACGAAGCGAGCTATGGCAAAATGTTAAGAGACCTTTTTTGTAGAGAATTAAGTTTCCTACTTTTTATGTTCTATGATATTTTTTGATCAGATGCGTAGTTCTCGAGATATATCAAGATATTTAAAAGTTCCGAAGCCGCACCAACATAATAGAGATACAGAAACACCGTGGCCCCTTTCTTTGAGATAACTCTGCACTATTGCGAGCTGTAAATGCCACTTCCAGCTTAGCTGTGCAGAAGAAGAACAACAAGAAGAAGAAATATTTCGAAATATGTCCGTCAGGCCCCTTCCCTTGAGATATATCTGCAAATATCTCGGAAACGAAGCGAGCTATGGCAAAATGTTAAGAGACCTTTTTTGTAGAGAATTATGTTTCCTACAATTTATGTTCTATGATCTTTTTTGATCAGAAGCGTAGTTTTCGAGATATATCGAGATATTTAAAAGTTCCGAAGCCGCACCAACATAATAGAGATACAGAAACACCGTGGCCCCTTTCTTTGAGATAACTCTGCACTAGTGCGAGCCGCAAATGCCACTTCCAGCTTAGCTGTGCAGAAGAAGAACAACAAGAAGAAGAAATATCTCGAAATATGTCCGTCAGGCCCCTTGCCTTGAGATAAATCTGCAAATATCTCGGAAACGAAGCGAGCTATGGCAAAATGTTAAGAGACCTTTTTTGTAGAGAATTAAGTTTCCTACTTTTTATGTTCTATGATATTTTTTGATCAGATGCGTAGTTCTCGAGATATATCAAGATATTTAAAAGTTCCGAAGCCGCACCAACATAATAGAGATACAGAAACACCGTGGCCCCTTTCTTTGAGATAACTCTGCACTATTGCGAGCTGCAAATGCCACTTCCAGCTTAGCTGTGCAGAGGAAGAACAACAAGAAGAAGAAGTATCTCGAAATATGTCCGTCAGGCCAGTTCCTTTGAGCTGAATCTGCAAATATCTCGGAAACGAAGCGAGCTATGGCAAAATGTTAAGAGACGTTTTTTGTAGAGAATTATGTTTCCGACAATTTATGTTCTATGATATTTTTTGATCAGAAGCGTAGTTTTCGAGATATATCGAGATATTTAAAAGTTCCGAAGCCGCACCAACATAATAGGGATACAGAAACACCGTGGCCCCTTTCTTTGAGATAACTCTGCACTAGTGCGAGCCGAAAATGCCACTTCCAGCTTAGCTGTGCAGAAGAAGAACAACAAGAAGAAGAAATATCTCGAAATATGTCCGTCAGGCCACTTCCCTTGAGATAAATCTGCAAATATCTCGGAAACGAAGCGAGCTATGGCAAAATGTTAAGACACGTTTTTTGTAGAGAATTATATTTCCTACAATTTATGTTCTATGATATTTTTTGATCAGAAGCGTAGTTCTCGAGATAGATCAAGATACTTAAAAGTTCCGAAGCCGCACCAAACATAATAGAGATACAGAAACACCGTGGCCCCTCTCTTTGAGATAACTCTGCACTATTGCGAGCTGCAAATGCCACTTCCAGCTTAGCTGTGCAGAAGAAGAACAACAAGAAGAAGAAATATCTCGAAATATGTCCGTCAGGCCCCTTCCCTTGAGATAAATCTGCAAATATCTCGGAAACGAAGCGAGGTATGGCAAAGTGTTAAGAGACCTTTTTTGTAGAGAATTAAGTTTCCTACTTTTTATGTTCTATGATATTTTTTGATCAGATGCGTAGTTCTCGAGATATATCAAGATATTTAAAAGTTCCGAAGCCGCACCAACATAATAGAGATACAGAAACACCGTGGCCCCTTTCTTTGAGATAACTCTGCACTATTGCGAGCTGGAAATGCCACTTCCAGTTTTGCTGTGCAGAAGAAGAACAACAAGAAGAAGTAATATCTCGAAATATGTCCGTCAGGCCCCTTCCCTTGAGATAAATCTGCAAATATCTCGGAAACGAAGCGAGCTATGGCAAAGTGTTAAGAGACCTTTTTTGTAGAGAATTAAGTTTCCTACTTTTTATGTTCTATGATATTTTTTGATCAGATGCGTAGTTCTCGAGATATATCAAGATATTTAAAAGTTCCGAAGCCGCACCAACATAATAGAGATACAGAAACACCGTGGCCCCTTTCTTTGAGATAACTCTGCACTATTGCGACCTGCAAATGCCACTTCCAGCTCAGCTGTGCAGAAGAAGAACAACAAAAAGAAGAAATATCTCGAAATATGTCCGTCAGGCCCCTTCCCTTGAGATAAATCTGCAAATATCTCGGAAACGAAGCGAGCTATGGCAAAGTGTTAAGAGACCTTTTTTGTAGAGAATTAAGTTTCCTACTTTTTATGTTCTATGATATTTTTTGATCAGATGCGTAGTTCTCGAGATATATCAAGATATTTAAAAGTTCCGAAGCCGCACCAACATAATAGGGATACAGAAACACCCTGGCCCCTTTCTTTGAGATAACTCTGCACTAGTGCGAGCCGCAAATGCCACTTCCAGCTTAGCTGTGCAGAAGAAGAACAACAAGAAGAAGAAATATCTCGAAATATGTCCGTCAGGCCACTTCCCTTGAGATAAATCTGCAAATATCTCGGAAACGAAGCGAGCTATGGCAAAATGTTAAGAGACGTTTTTTGTAGAGAATTATATTTCCTACAATTTATGTTCTATGATATTTTTTGATCAGAAGCGTAGTTCTCGAGATAGATCAAGATACTTAAAAGTTCCGAAGCCGCACCAAACATAATAGAGATACAGAAACACCGTGGCCCCTCTCTTTGAGATAACTCTGCACTATTGCGAGCTGCAAATGCCACTTCCAGCTTAGCTGTGCAGAAGAAGAACAACAAGAAGAAGAAATATCTCGAAATATGTCCGTCAGGCCCCTTCCCTTGAGATAAATCTGCAAATATTTCGGAAACGAAGCGAGCTATGGCAAAATGTTAAGAGACCTTTTTTGTAGATAATTAAGTTTCCTACTTTTTATGTTCTATGATATTTTTCGATCAGAGGCGTAGGTCTCGAGATATATCAAGATATTTAAAAGTTGCGAAGCCGCACCAACATAATAGAGATACAGAAACACCGTGGCCCCTTTCTTTGAGATAACTCTGCACGATTGCGAGCTGGAAATGCCACTTCCAGTTTAGCTGTGCAGAAGAAGAACAACAAGAAGAAGAAATATCTCGAAATATGTCCATCAGGACCCTTCCCTTGAGATAAATCTGCAAATATCTCGGAAACGAAGCGAGCTATGGCAAAATGTTAAGAGACCTTTTTTGTAGAGAATAATATTTCCTACAATTTACGTTCTATGATATTTTTTGATCAGAAGTGTAGTTTTCGAGATATATCGAGATATTTAAAAGTTCCGAAGCCGCACCAACATAATAGAGATACAGAACCACCGTGGCCCCTTTCTTTGAGATAACTCTGCACTATTGCGACCTGCAAATGCCACTTCCAGCTCAGCTGTGCAGAAGAAGAACAACAAGAAGAAGAAATATCTCGAAATATGTCCGTCAGGCCCCTTCCCTTGAGATAAATCTGCAAATATCTCGGAAACGAAGCGAGCTATGGCAAAGTGTTAAGAGATCTTTTTTGTAGAGAATTAAGTTTCCTACTTTTTATGTTCTATGATATTTTTTGATCAGAAGCGTAGTTTTCGAGATATATCGAGATATTTAAAAGTTCCGAAGCCGCACCAACATAATAAAGATACAGAAACACCGTGGCCCCTTTCTTTGAGATAACTCTGCACTAGGGCGAGCCGCAAATGCCACTTCCAGCTTAGCTGTGCAGAAGAAGAACAACAAGAAGAAGAAATATCTCGAAATATGTCCGTCAGGCCAGTTCCTTTGAGCTGAATCTGCAAATATCTCGGAAACGAAGCGAGCTATGGCAAAATGTTAAGAGACGTTTTTTGTAGAGAATTATGTTTCCTACAATTTATGTTCTATGATATTTTTTGATCAGAAGCGTAATTTTCGAGATATATCGAGATATTTAAAAGTTCCGAAGCCGCACCAACATAATAGGGATACAGAAACACCGTGGCCCCTTTCTTTGAGATAACTCTGCACTAGTGCGAGCCGCAAATGCCACTTCCAGCTTAGCTGTGCAGAAGAAGAACAACAAGAAGAAGAAATATCTCGAAATATGTCCGTCAGGCCACTTCCCTTGAGATAAATCTGCAAATATCTCGGAAACGAAGCGAGCTATGGCAAAGTGTTAAGAGACCTTTTTTGTAGAGAATTAAGTTTCCTACTTTTTATGTTCTATGATATTTTTTGATCAGATGCGTAGTTCTCGAGATATATCAAGATATTTAAAAGTTCCGAAGCCGCACCAACATAATAGGGATACAGAAACACCGTGGCCCCTTTCTTTGAGATAACTCTGCACTAGTGCGAGCCGCAAATGCCACTTCCAGCTTAGCTGTGCAGAAGAAGAACAACAAGAAGAAGAAATATCTCGAAATATGTCCGTCAGGCCACTTCCCTTGAGATAAATCTGCAAATATCTCGGAAACGAAGCGAGCTATGGCAAAATGTTAAGAGACGTTTTTTGTAGAGAATTATATTTCCTACAATTTATGTTCTATGATATTTTTTGATCAGAAGCGTAGTTCTCGAGATAGATCAAGATACTTAAAAGTTCCGAAGCCGCACCAAACATAATAGAGATACAGAAACACCGTGGCCCCTCTCTTTGAGATAACTCTGCACTATTGCGAGCTGCAAATGCCACTTCCAGCTTAGCTGTGCAGAAGAAGAACAACAAGAAGAAGAAATATCTCGAAATATGTCCGTCAGGCCCCTTCCCTTGAGATAAATCTGCAAATATCTCGGAAACGAAGCGAGCTATGGCAAAATGTTAAGAGACCTTTTTTGTAGATAATTAAGTTTCCTACTTTTTATGTTCTATGATATTTTTCGATCAGAGGCGTAGGTCTCGAGATATATCAAGATATTTAAAAGTTGCGAAGCCGCACCAACATAATAGAGATACAGAAACACCGTGGCCCCTTTCTTTGAGATAACTCTGCACGACTGCGAGCTGGAAATGCCACTTCCAGTTTAGCTGTGCAGAAGAAGAACAACAAGAAGAAGAAATATCTCGAAATATGTCCATCAGGACCCTTCCCTTGAGATAAATCTGCAAATATCTCGGAAACGAAGCGAGCTATGGCAAAATGTTAAGAGACCTTTTTTGTAGAGAATAATATTTCCTACAATTTACGTTCTATGATATTTTTTGATCAGAAGTGTAGTTTTCGAGATATATCGAGATATTTAAAAGTTCCGAAGCCGCACCAACATAATAGAGATACAGAACCACCGTGGCCCCTTTCTTTGAGATAACTCTGCACTATTGCGACCTGCAAATGCCACTTCCAGCTCAGCTGTGCAGAAGAAGAACAACAAGAAGAAGAAATATCTCGAAATATGTCCGTCAGGCCCCTTCCCTTGAGATAAATCTGCAAATATCTCGGAAACGAAGCGAGCTATGGCAAAGTGTTAAGAGACCTTTTTTGTAGAGAATTAAGTTTCCTACTTTTTATGTTCTATGATATTTTTTGATCAGATGCGTAGTTCTCGAGATATATCAAGATATTTAAAAGTTCCGAAGCCGCACCAACATAATAGAGATACAGAAACACCGTGGCCCCTTTCTTTGAGATAACTCTGCACTATTGCGAGCTGGAAATGCCACTTCCAGTTTAGCTGTGCAGAAGAAGAACAACAAGAAGAAGAAATATCTCGAAATATGTCCGTTAGGCCCCTTCCCTTGAGATAAATCTGCAAATATCTCGGAAACGAAGCGAGCTATGGCAAAATGTTAAGAGACCTTTTTTGTAGAGAATTAAGTTTCCTACTTTTTATGTTCTATGATATTTTTTGATCAGAAGCGTAGTTTTCGAGATATATCGAGATATTTAAAAGTTCCGAAGCCGCACCAACATAATAAAGATACAGAAACACCGTGGCCCCTTTCTTTGAGATAACTCTGCACTAGGGCGAGCCGCAAATGCCACTTCCAGCTTAGCTGTGCAGAAGAAGAACAACAAGAAGAAGAAATATCTCGAAATATGTCCGTCAGGCCAGTTCCTTTGAGCTGAATCTGCAAATATCTCGGAAACGAAGCGAGCTATGGCAAAATGTTAAGAGACGTTTTTTGTAGAGAATTATGTTTCCTACAATTTATGTTCTATGATATTTTTTGATCAGAAGCGTAATTTTCGAGATATATCGAGATATTTAAAAGTTCCGAAGCCGCACCAACATAATAGGGATACAGAAACACCGTGGCCCCTTTCTTTGAGATAACTCTGCACTAGTGCGAGCCGCAAATGCCACTTCCAGCTTAGCTGTGCAGAAGAAGAACAACAAGAAGAAGAAATATCTCGAAATATGTCCGTCAGGCCACTTCCCTTGAGATAAATCTGCAAATATCTCGGAAACGAAGCGAGCTATGGCAAAGTGTTAAGAGACCTTTTTTGTAGAGAATTAAGTTTCCTACTTTTTATGTTCTATGATATTTTTTGATCAGATGCGTAGTTCTCGAGATATATCAAGATATTTAAAAGTTCCGAAGCCGCACCAACATAATAGGGATACAGAAACACCGTGGCCCCTTTCTTTGAGATAACTCTGCACTAGTGCGAGCCGCAAATGCCACTTCCAGCTTAGCTGTGCAGAAGAAGAACAACAAGAAGAAGAAATATCTCGAAATATGTCCGTCAGGCCACTTCCCTTGAGATAAATCTGCAAATATCTCGGAAACGAAGCGAGCTATGGCAAAATGTTAAGAGACGTTTTTTGTAGAGAATTATATTTCCTACAATTTATGTTCTATGATATTTTTTGATCAGAAGCGTAGTTCTCGAGATAGATCAAGATACTTAAAAGTTCCGAAGCCGCACCAAACATAATAGAGATACAGAAACACCGTGGCCCCTCTCTTTGAGATAACTCTGCACTATTGCGAGCTGCAAATGCCACTTCCAGCTTAGCTGTGCAGAAGAAGAACAACAAGAAGAAGAAATATCTCGAAATATGTCCGTCAGGCCCCTTCCCTTGAGATAAATCTGCAAATATCTCGGAAACGAAGCGAGCTATGGCAAAATGTTAAGAGACCTTTTTTGTAGATAATTAAGTTTCCTACTTTTTATGTTCTATGATATTTTTCGATCAGAGGCGTAGGTCTCGAGATATATCAAGATATTTAAAAGTTGCGAAGCCGCACCAACATAATAGAGATACAGAAACACCGTGGCCCCTTTCTTTGAGATAACTCTGCACGATTGCGAGCTGGAAATGCCACTTCCAGTTTAGCTGTGCAGAAGAAGAACAACAAGAAGAAGAAATATCTCGAAATATGTCCATCAGGACCCTTCCCTTGAGATAAATCTGCAAATATCTCGGAAACGAAGCGAGCTATGGCAAAATGTTAAGAGACCTTTTTTGTAGAGAATAATATTTCCTACAATTTACGTTCTATGATATTTTTTGATCAGAAGTGTAGTTTTCGAGATATATCGAGATATTTAAAAGTTCCGAAGCCGCACCAACATAATAAAGATACAGAAACACCGTGGCCCCTTTCTTTGAGATAACTCTGCACTAGGGCGAGCCGCAAATGCCACTTCCAGCTTAGCTGTGCAGAAGAAGAACAACAAGAAGAAGAAATATCTCGAAATATGTCCGTCAGGCCAGTTCCTTTGAGCTGAATCTGCAAATATCTCGGAAACGAAGCGAGCTATGGCAAAATGTTAAGAGACGTTTTTTGTAGAGAATTATGTTTCCTACAATTTATGTTCTATGATATTTTTTGATCAGAAGCGTAATTTTCGAGATATATCGAGATATTTAAAAGTTCCGAAGCCGCACCAACATAATAGGGATACAGAAACACCGTGGCCCCTTTCTTTGAGATAACTCTGCACTAGTGCGAGCCGCAAATGCCACTTCCAGCTTAGCTGTGCAGAAGAAGAACAACAAGAAGAAGAAATATCTCGAAATATGTCCGTCAGGCCACTTCCCTTGAGATAAATCTGCAAATATCTCGGAAACGAAGCGAGCTATGGCAAAGTGTTAAGAGACCTTTTTTGTAGAGAATTAAGTTTCCTACTTTTTATGTTCTATGATATTTTTTGATCAGATGCGTAGTTCTCGAGATATATCAAGATATTTAAAAGTTCCGAAGCCGCACCAACATAATAGGGATACAGAAACACCGTGGCCCCTTTCTTTGAGATAACTCTGCACGATTGCGAGCTGGAAATGCCACTTCCAGTTTAGCTGTGCAGAAGAAGAACAACAAGAAGAAGAAATATCTCGAAATATGTCCATCAGGACCCTTCCCTTGAGATAAATCTGCAAATATCTCGGAAACGAAGCGAGCTATGGCAAAATGTTAAGAGACCTTTTTTGTAGAGAATAATATTTCCTACAATTTACGTTCTATGATATTTTTTGATCAGAAGTGTAGTTTTCGAGATATATCGAGATATTTAAAAGTTCCGAAGCCGCACCAACATAATAGAGATACAGAACCACCGTGGCCCCTTTCTTTGAGATAACTCTGCACTATTGCGACCTGCAAATGCCACTTCCAGCTCAGCTGTGCAGAAGAAGAACAACAAGAAGAAGAAATATCTCGAAATATGTCCGTCAGGCCCCTTCCCTTGAGATAAATCTGCAAATATCTCGGAAACGAAGCGAGCTATGGCAAAGTGTTAAGAGACCTTTTTTGTAGAGAATTAAGTTTCCTACTTTTTATGTTCTATGATATTTTTTGATCAGATGCGTAGTTCTCGAGATATATCAAGATATTTAAAAGTTCCGAAGCCGCACCAACATAATAGAGATACAGAAACACCGTGGCCCCTTTCTTTGAGATAACTCTGCACTATTGCGAGCTGGAAATGCCACTTCCAGTTTAGCTGTGCAGAAGAAGAACAACAAGAAGAAGAAATATCTCGAAATATGTCCGTTAGGCCCCTTCCCTTGAGATAAATCTGCAAATATCTCGGAAACGAAGCGAGCTATGGCAAAATGTTAAGAGACCTTTTTTGTAGAGAATTAAGTTTCCTACTTTTTATGTTCTATGATATTTTTTGATCAGAAGCGTAGTTTTCGAGATATATCGAGATATTTAAAAGTTCCGAAGCCGCACCAACATAATAAAGATACAGAAACACCGTGGCCCCTTTCTTTGAGATAACTCTGCACTAGGGCGAGCCGCAAATGCCACTTCCAGCTTAGCTGTGCAGAAGAAGAACAACAAGAAGAAGAAATATCTCGAAATATGTCCGTCAGGCCAGTTCCTTTGAGCTGAATCTGCAAATATCTCGGAAACGAAGCGAGCTATGGCAAAATGTTAAGAGACGTTTTTTGTAGAGAATTATGTTTCCTACAATTTATGTTCTATGATATTTTTTGATCAGAAGCGTAATTTTCGAGATATATCGAGATATTTAAAAGTTCCGAAGCCGCACCAACATAATAGGGATACAGAAACACCGTGGCCCCTTTCTTTGAGATAACTCTGCACTAGTGCGAGCCGCAAATGCCACTTCCAGCTTAGCTGTGCAGAAGAAGAACAACAAGAAGAAGAAATATCTCGAAATATGTCCGTCAGGCCACTTCCCTTGAGATAAATCTGCAAATATCTCGGAAACGAAGCGAGCTATGGCAAAGTGTTAAGAGACCTTTTTTGTAGAGAATTAAGTTTCCTACTTTTTATGTTCTATGATATTTTTTGATCAGATGCGTAGTTCTCGAGATATATCAAGATATTTAAAAGTCCCGAAGCCGCACCAACATAATAGGGATACAGAAACACCGTGGCCCCTTTCTTTGAGATAACTCTGCACTAGTGCGAGCCGCAAATGCCACTTCCAGCTTAGCTGTGCAGAAGAAGAACAACAAGAAGAAGAAATATCTCGAAATATGTCCGTCAGGCCACTTCCCTTGAGATAAATCTGCAAATATCTCGGAAACGAAGCGAGCTATGGCAAAATGTTAAGAGACGTTTTTTGTAGAGAATTATATTTCCTACAATTTATGTTCTATGATATTTTTTGATCAGAAGCGTAGTTCTCGAGATAGATCAAGATACTTAAAAGTTCCGAAGCCGCACCAAACATAATAGAGATACAGAAACACCGTGGCCCCTCTCTTTGAGATAACTCTGCACTATTGCGAGCTGCAAATGCCACTTCCAGCTTAGCTGTGCAGAAGAAGAACAACAAGAAGAAGAAATATCTCGAAATATGTCCGTCAGGCCCCTTCCCTTGAGATAAATCTGCAAATATCTCGGAAACGAAGCGAGCTAGGGCAAAATGTTAAGAGACCTTTTTTGTAGATAATTAAGTTTCCTACTTTTTATGTTCTATGATATTTTTCGATCAGAGGCGTAGGTCTCGAGATATATCAAGATATTTAAAAGTTGCGAAGCCGCACCAACATAATAGAGATACAGAAACACCGTGGCCCCTTTCTTTGAGATAACTCTGCACGATTGCGAGCTGGAAATGCCACTTCCAGTTTAGCTGTGCAGAAGAAGAACAACAAGAAGAAGAAATATCTCGAAATATGTCCATCAGGACCCTTCCCTTGAGATAAATCTGCAAATATCTCGGAAACGAAGCGAGCTATGGCAAAATGTTAAGAGACCTTTTTTGTAGAGAATAATATTTCCTACAATTTACGTTCTATGATATTTTTTGATCAGAAGTGTAGTTTTCGAGATATATCGAGATATTTAAAAGTTCCGAAGCCGCACCAACATAATAGAGATACAGAACCACCGTGGCCCCTTTCTTTGAGATAACTCTGCACTATTGCGACCTGCAAATGCCACTTCCAGCTCAGCTGTGCAGAAGAAGAACAACAAGAAGAAGAAATATCTCGAAATATGTCCGTCAGGCCCCTTCCCTTGAGATAAATCTGCAAATATCTCGGAAACGAAGCGAGCTATGGCAAAGTGTTAAGAGACCTTTTTTGTAGAGAATTAAGTTTCCTACTTTTTATGTTCTATGATATTTTTTGATCAGATGCGTAGTTCTCGAGATATATCAAGATATTTAAAAGTTCCGAAGCCGCACCAACATAATAGAGATACAGAAACACCGTGGCCCCTTTCTTTGAGATAACTCTGCACTATTGCGAGCTGGAAATGCCACTTCCAGTTTAGCTGTGCAGAAGAAGAACAACAAGAAGAAGAAATATCTCGAAATATGTCCGTTAGGCCCCTTCCCTTGAGATAAATCTGCAAATATCTCGGAAACGAAGCGAGCTATGGCAAAATGTTAAGAGACCTTTTTTGTAGAGAATTAAGTTTCCTACTTTTTATGTTCTATGATATTTTTTGATCAGAAGCGTAGTTTTCGAGATATATCGAGATATTTAAAAGTTCCGAAGCCGCACCAACATAATAAAGATACAGAAACACCGTGGCCCCTTTCTTTGAGATAACTCTGCACTAGGGCGAGCCGCAAATGCCACTTCCAGCTTAGCTGTGCAGAAGAAGAACAACAAGAAGAAGAAATATCTCGAAATATGTCCGTCAGGCCAGTTCCTTTGAGATGAATCTGCAAATATCTCGGAAACGAAGCGAGCTATGGCAAAATGTTAAGAGACGTTTTTTGTAGAGAATTATGTTTCCTACAATTTATGTTCTATGATATTTTTTGATCAGAAGCGTAATTTTCGAGATATATCGAGATATTTAAAAGTTCCGAAGCCGCACCAACATAATAGGGATACAGAAACACCGTGGCCCCTTTCTTTGAGATAACTCTGCACTAGTGCGAGCCGCAAATGCCACTTCCAGCTTAGCTGTGCAGAAGAAGAACAACAAGAAGAAGAAATATCTCGAAATATGTCCGTCAGGCCACTTCCCTTGAGATAAATCTGCAAATATCTCGGAAACGAAGCGAGCTATGGCAAAATTTTAAGAGACGTTTTTTGTAGAGAATTATATTTCCTACAATTTATGTTCTATGATATTTTTTGATCAGAAGCGTAGTTCTCGAGATAGATCAAGATACTTAAAAGTTCCGAAGCCGCACCAAACATAATAGAGATACAGAAACACCGTGGCCCCTCTCTTTGAGATAACTCTGCACTATTGCGAGCTGCAAATGCCACTTCCAGCTTAGCTGTGCAGAAGAAGAACAACAAGAAGAAGAAATATCTCGAAATATGTCCGTCAGGCCCCTTCCCTTGAGATAAATCTGCAAATATCTCGGAAACGAAGCGAGCTATGGCAAAATGTTAAGAGACCTTTTTTGTAGATAATTAAGTTTCCTACTTTTTATGTTCTATGATATTTTTCGATCAGAGGCGTAGTTCTCGAGATATATCAAGATATTTAAAAGTTCCGAAGCCGCACCAACATAATAGAGATACAGAAACACCGTGGCCCCTTTCTTTGAGATAACTCTGCACGATTGCGAGCTGGAAATGCCACTTCCAGTTTAGCTGTGCAGAAGAAGAACAACAAGAAGAAGAAATATCTCGAAATATGTCCATCAGGACCCTTCCCTTGAGATAAATCTGCAAATATCTCGGAAACGAAGCGAGCTATGGCAAAACGTTAAGAGACCTTTTTTGTAGAGAATTAAGTTTCCTACTTTTTATGTTCTATGATATTTTTTGATCAGATGCGTAGTTCTCGAGATATATCAAGATATTTAAAAGTTCCGAAGCCGCACCAACATAATAGAGATACAGAAACACCGTGGCCCCTTTCTTTGAGATAACTCTGCACTATTGCGAGCTGCAAATGCCACTTCCAGCTTAGCTGCGCAGAGGAAGAACAACAAGAAGAAGAAATATCTCGAAATATGTCCGTCAGGCCAGTTCCTTTGAGCTGTATCTGCAAATATGTCGGAAACGAAGCGAGCTATGGCAAAATGTTAAGAGACGTTTTTTGTAGAGAATTATGTTTCCTACAATTTATGTTCTATGATATTTTTTGATCAGAAGCGTAGTTTTCGAGATATATCGAGATATTTAAAAGTTCCGAAGACGCACCAACATAATAGAGATACAGAAACACCGTGGCCCCTTTCTTTGAGATAACTGTGCACTAGTGCGAGCCGCAAATGCCACTTCCAGCTTAGCTGTGCAGAAGAAGAACAACAAGAAGAAGAAATATCTCGAAATATGTCCATCAGGACCCTTCCCTTGAGATAAATCTGCAAATATCTCGGAAACGAAGCGAGCTATGGCAAAATGTTAAGAGACCTTTTTTGTAGAGAATTAAGTTTCCTACTTTTTATGATCTATGATATTTTTTGATCAGAAGCGTAGTTTTCGAGATATATCGAGATATTTAAAAGTTCCGAAGCCGCACCAACATAATAAAGATACAGAAACACCGTGGCCCCTTTCTTTGAGATAACTCTGCACTATTGCGAGCTGCAAATGCCACTTCCAGCTTAGCTGCGCAGAGGAAGAACAACAAGAAGAAGAAATATCTCGAAATATGTCCGTCAGGCCAGTTCCTTTGAGCTGTATCTGCAAATATGTCGGAAACGAAGCGAGCTATGGCAAAATGTTAAGAGACGTTTTTTGTAGAGAATTATGTTTCCTACAATTTATGTTCTATGATATTTTTTGATCAGAAGCGTAGTTTTCGAGATATATCGAGATATTTAAAAGTTCCGAAGACGCACCAACATAATAGAGATACAGAAACACCGTGGCCCCTTTCTTTGAGATAACTGTGCACTAGTGCGAGCCGCAAATGCCACTTCCAGCTTAGCTGTGCAGAAGAAGAACAACAAGAAGAAGAAATATCTCGAAATATGTCCGTCAGGCCCCTTCCCTTGAGATATATCTGCAAATATCTCGTAAACGAAGCGAGCTATGGCAAAGTGTTAAGAGACCTTTTTTGTAGAGAATTAAGTTTCCTACTTTTTATGTTCTATGATATTTTTTGATCAGATGCGTAGTTCTCGAGATATATCAAGATATTTAAAAGTTCCGAAGCCGCACCAACATAATAGGGATACAGAAACACCGTGGCCCCTTTCTTTGAGATAACTCTGCACTAGTGCGAGCCGCAAATGCCACTTCCAGCTTAGCTGTGCAGAAGAAGAACAACAAGAAGAAGAAATATCTCGAAATATGTCCGTCAGGCCACTTCCCTTGAGATAAATCTGCAAATATCTCGGAAACGAAGCGAGCTATGGCAAAATGTTAAGAGACGTTTTTTGTAGAGAATTATATTTCCTACAATTTATGTTCTATGATATTTTTTGATCAGAAGCGTAGTTCTCGAGATAGATCAAGATACTTAAAAGTTCCGAAGCCGCACCAAACATAATAGAGATACAGAAACACCGTGGCCCCTCTCTTTGAGATAACTCTGCACTATTGCGAGCTGCAAATGCCACTTCCAGCTTAGCTGTGCAGAAGAAGAACAACAAGAAGAAGAAATATCTCGAAATATGTCCGTCAGGCCCCTTCCCTTGAGATAAATCTGCAAATATCTCGGAAACGAAGCGAGCTATGGCAAAATGTTAAGAGACCTTTTTTGTAGATAATTAAGTTTCCTACTTTTTATGTTCTATGATATTTTTCGATCAGAGGCGTAGGTCTCGAGATATATCAAGATATTTAAAAGTTGCGAAGCCGCACCAACATAATAGAGATACAGAAACACCGTGGCCCCTTTCTTTGAGATAACTCTGCACGATTGCGAGCTGGAAATGCCACTTCCAGTTTAGCTGTGCAGAAGAAGAACAACAAGAAGAAGAAATATCTCGAAATATGTCCATCAGGACCCTTCCCTTGAGATAAATCTGCAAATATCTCGGAAACGAAGCGAGCTATGGCAAAATGTTAAGAGACCTTTTTTGTAGAGAATAATATTTCCTACAATTTACGTTCTATGATATTTTTTGATCAGAAGTGTAGTTTTCGAGATATATCGAGATATTTAAAAGTTCCGAAGCCGCACCAACATAATAGAGATACAGAACCACCGTGGCCCCTTTCTTTGAGATAACTCTGCACTATTGCGACCTGCAAATGCCACTTCCAGCTCAGCTGTGCAGAAGAAGAACAACAAGAAGAAGAAATATCTCGAAATATGTCCGTCAGGCCCCTTCCCTTGAGATAAATCTGCAAATATCTCGGAAACGAAGCGAGCTATGGCAAAGTGTTAAGAGACCTTTTTTGTAGAGAATTAAGTTTCCTACTTTTTATGTTCTATGATATTTTTTGATCAGATGCGTAGTTCTCGAGATATATCAAGATATTTAAAAGTTCCGAAGCCGCACCAACATAATAGAGATACAGAAACACCGTGGCCCCTTTCTTTGAGATAACTCTGCACTATTGCGAGCTGGAAATGCCACTTCCAGTTTAGCTGTGCAGAAGAAGAACAACAAGAAGAAGAAATATCTCGAAATATGTCCGTTAGGCCCCTTCCCTTGAGATAAATCTGCAAATATCTCGGAAACGAAGCGAGCTATGGCAAAATGTTAAGAGACCTTTTTTGTAGAGAATTAAGTTTCCTACTTTTTATGTTCTATGATATTTTTTGATCAGAAGCGTAGTTTTCGAGATATATCGAGATATTTAAAAGTTCCGAAGCCGCACCAACATAATAAAGATACAGAAACACCGTGGCCCCTTTCTTTGAGATAACTCTGCACTAGGGCGAGCCGCAAATGCCACTTCCAGCTTAGCTGTGCAGAAGAAGAACAACAAGAAGAAGAAATATCTCGAAATATGTCCGTCAGGCCAGTTCCTTTGAGCTGAATCTGCAAATATCTCGGAAACGAAGCGAGCTATGGCAAAATGTTAAGAGACGTTTTTTGTAGAGAATTATGTTTCCTACAATTTATGTTCTATGATATTTTTTGATCAGAAGCGTAATTTTCGAGATATATCGAGATATTTAAAAGTTCCGAAGCCGCACCAACATAATAGGGATACAGAAACACCGTGGCCCCTTTCTTTGAGATAACTCTGCACTAGTGCGAGCCGCAAATGCCACTTCCAGCTTAGCTGTGCAGAAGAAGAACAACAAGAAGAAGAAATATCTCGAAATATGTCCGTCAGGCCACTTCCCTTGAGATAAATCTGCAAATATCTCGGAAACGAAGCGAGCTATGGCAAAGTGTTAAGAGACCTTTTTTGTAGAGAATTAAGTTTCCTACTTTTTATGTTCTATGATATTTTTTGATCAGATGCGTAGTTCTCGAGATATATCAAGATATTTAAAAGTCCCGAAGCCGCACCAACATAATAGGGATACAGAAACACCGTGGCCCCTTTCTTTGAGATAACTCTGCACTAGTGCGAGCCGCAAATGCCACTTCCAGCTTAGCTGTGCAGAAGAAGAACAACAAGAAGAAGAAATATCTCGAAATATGTCCGTCAGGCCACTTCCCTTGAGATAAATCTGCAAATATCTCGGAAACGAAGCGAGCTATGGCAAAATGTTAAGAGACGTTTTTTGTAGAGAATTATATTTCCTACAATTTATGTTCTATGATATTTTTTGATCAGAAGCGTAGTTCTCGAGATAGATCAAGATACTTAAAAGTTCCGAAGCCGCACCAAACATAATAGAGATACAGAAACACCGTGGCCCCTCTCTTTGAGATAACTCTGCACTATTGCGAGCTGCAAATGCCACTTCCAGCTTAGCTGTGCAGAAGAAGAACAACAAGAAGAAGAAATATCTCGAAATATGTCCGTCAGGCCCCTTCCCTTGAGATAAATCTGCAAATATCTCGGAAACGAAGCGAGCTAGGGCAAAATGTTAAGAGACCTTTTTTGTAGATAATTAAGTTTCCTACTTTTTATGTTCTATGATATTTTTCGATCAGAGGCGTAGGTCTCGAGATATATCAAGATATTTAAAAGTTGCGAAGCCGCACCAACATAATAGAGATACAGAAACACCGTGGCCCCTTTCTTTGAGATAACTCTGCACGATTGCGAGCTGGAAATGCCACTTCCAGTTTAGCTGTGCAGAAGAAGAACAACAAGAAGAAGAAATATCTCGAAATATGTCCATCAGGACCCTTCCCTTGAGATAAATCTGCAAATATCTCGGAAACGAAGCGAGCTATGGCAAAATGTTAAGAGACCTTTTTTGTAGAGAATAATATTTCCTACAATTTACGTTCTATGATATTTTTTGATCAGAAGTGTAGTTTTCGAGATATATCGAGATATTTAAAAGTTCCGAAGCCGCACCAACATAATAGAGATACAGAACCACCGTGGCCCCTTTCTTTGAGATAACTCTGCACTATTGCGACCTGCAAATGCCACTTCCAGCTCAGCTGTGCAGAAGAAGAACAACAAGAAGAAGAAATATCTCGAAATATGTCCGTCAGGCCCCTTCCCTTGAGATAAATCTGCAAATATCTCGGAAACGAAGCGAGCTATGGCAAAGTGTTAAGAGACCTTTTTTGTAGAGAATTAAGTTTCCTACTTTTTATGTTCTATGATATTTTTTGATCAGATGCGTAGTTCTCGAGATATATCAAGATATTTAAAAGTTCCGAAGCCGCACCAACATAATAGAGATACAGAAACACCGTGGCCCCTTTCTTTGAGATAACTCTGCACTATTGCGAGCTGGAAATGCCACTTCCAGTTTAGCTGTGCAGAAGAAGAACAACAAGAAGAAGAAATATCTCGAAATATGTCCGTTAGGCCCCTTCCCTTGAGATAAATCTGCAAATATCTCGGAAACGAAGCGAGCTATGGCAAAATGTTAAGAGACCTTTTTTGTAGAGAATTAAGTTTCCTACTTTTTATGTTCTATGATATTTTTTGATCAGAAGCGTAGTTTTCGAGATATATCGAGATATTTAAAAGTTCCGAAGCCGCACCAACATAATAAAGATACAGAAACACCGTGGCCCCTTTCTTTGAGATAACTCTGCACTAGGGCGAGCCGCAAATGCCACTTCCAGCTTAGCTGTGCAGAAGAAGAACAACAAGAAGAAGAAATATCTCGAAATATGTCCGTCAGGCCAGTTCCTTTGAGATGAATCTGCAAATATCTCGGAAACGAAGCGAGCTATGGCAAAATGTTAAGAGACGTTTTTTGTAGAGAATTATGTTTCCTACAATTTATGTTCTATGATATTTTTTGATCAGAAGCGTAATTTTCGAGATATATCGAGATATTTAAAAGTTCCGAAGCCGCACCAACATAATAGGGATACAGAAACACCGTGGCCCCTTTCTTTGAGATAACTCTGCACTAGTGCGAGCCGCAAATGCCACTTCCAGCTTAGCTGTGCAGAAGAAGAACAACAAGAAGAAGAAATATCTCGAAATATGTCCGTCAGGCCACTTCCCTTGAGATAAATCTGCAAATATCTCGGAAACGAAGCGAGCTATGGCAAAATTTTAAGAGACGTTTTTTGTAGAGAATTATATTTCCTACAATTTATGTTCTATGATATTTTTTGATCAGAAGCGTAGTTCTCGAGATAGATCAAGATACTTAAAAGTTCCGAAGCCGCACCAAACATAATAGAGATACAGAAACACCGTGGCCCCTCTCTTTGAGATAACTCTGCACTATTGCGAGCTGCAAATGCCACTTCCAGCTTAGCTGTGCAGAAGAAGAACAACAAGAAGAAGAAATATCTCGAAATATGTCCGTCAGGCCCCTTCCCTTGAGATAAATCTGCAAATATCTCGGAAACGAAGCGAGCTATGGCAAAATGTTAAGAGACCTTTTTTGTAGATAATTAAGTTTCCTACTTTTTATGTTCTATGATATTTTTCGATCAGAGGCGTAGTTCTCGAGATATATCAAGATATTTAAAAGTTCCGAAGCCGCACCAACATAATAGAGATACAGAAACACCGTGGCCCCTTTCTTTGAGATAACTCTGCACGATTGCGAGCTGGAAATGCCACTTCCAGTTTAGCTGTGCAGAAGAAGAACAACAAGAAGAAGAAATATCTCGAAATATGTCCATCAGGACCCTTCCCTTGAGATAAATCTGCAAATATCTCGGAAACGAAGCGAGCTATGGCAAAACGTTAAGAGACCTTTTTTGTAGAGAATTAAGTTTCCTACTTTTTATGTTCTATGATATTTTTTGATCAGATGCGTAGTTCTCGAGATATATCAAGATATTTAAAAGTTCCGAAGCCGCACCAACATAATAGAGATACAGAAACACCGTGGCCCCTTTCTTTGAGATAACTCTGCACTATTGCGAGCTGCAAATGCCACTTCCAGCTTAGCTGCGCAGAGGAAGAACAACAAGAAGAAGAAATATCTCGAAATATGTCCGTCAGGCCAGTTCCTTTGAGCTGTATCTGCAAATATGTCGGAAACGAAGCGAGCTATGGCAAAATGTTAAGAGACGTTTTTTGTAGAGAATTATGTTTCCTACAATTTATGTTCTATGATATTTTTTGATCAGAAGCGTAGTTTTCGAGATATATCGAGATATTTAAAAGTTCCGAAGACGCACCAACATAATAGAGATACAGAAACACCGTGGCCCCTTTCTTTGAGATAACTGTGCACTAGTGCGAGCCGCAAATGCCACTTCCAGCTTAGCTGTGCAGAAGAAGAACAACAAGAAGAAGAAATATCTCGAAATATGTCCATCAGGACCCTTCCCTTGAGATAAATCTGCAAATATCTCGGAAACGAAGCGAGCTATGGCAAAATGTTAAGAGACCTTTTTTGTAGAGAATTAAGTTTCCTACTTTTTATGATCTATGATATTTTTTGATCAGAAGCGTAGTTTTCGAGATATATCGAGATATTTAAAAGTTCCGAAGCCGCACCAACATAATAAAGATACAGAAACACCGTGGCCCCTTTCTTTGAGATAACTCTGCACTATTGCGAGCTGCAAATGCCACTTCCAGCTTAGCTGCGCAGAGGAAGAACAACAAGAAGAAGAAATATCTCGAAATATGTCCGTCAGGCCAGTTCCTTTGAGCTGTATCTGCAAATATGTCGGAAACGAAGCGAGCTATGGCAAAATGTTAAGAGACGTTTTTTGTAGAGAATTATGTTTCCTACAATTTATGTTCTATGATATTTTTTGATCAGAAGCGTAGTTTTCGAGATATATCGAGATATTTAAAAGTTCCGAAGACGCACCAACATAATAGAGATACAGAAACACCGTGGCCCCTTTCTTTGAGATAACTGTGCACTAGTGCGAGCCGCAAATGCCACTTCCAGCTTAGCTGTGCAGAAGAAGAACAACAAGAAGAAGAAATATCTCGAAATATGTCCGCCAGGCCCCTTCCCTTGAGATATATCTGCAAATATCTCGTAAACGAAGCGAGCTATGGCAAAATGTTAAGAGACCGTTTTTGTAGAGAATTAAGTTTCCTACTTTTTATGTTCTATGATATTTTTTGATCAGACGCGTAGTTCTCGAGATATATCAAGATATTTAAAAGTTCCGAAGCCGCACCAACATAATAGAGATACAGAAACACCGTGGCCCCTTTCTTTGAGATAACTCTGCACGATTGCGAGCTGGAAATGCCACTTCCAGTTTAGCTGTGCAGAAGAAGAACAACAAGAAGAAGAAATATCTCGAAATATGTCCATCAGGACCCTTCCCTTGAGATAAATCTGCAAATATCTCGGAAACGAAGCGAGCTATGGCAAAATGTTGAGAGACCTTTTTTGTAGAGAATAATATTTCCTATAATTTACGTTGTATGATATTTTTTGATCAGAAGCGTAGTTTTCGAGATATATCGAGATATTTAAAAGTTCCGAAGCCGCACCAACATAATAGAGATACAGAAACACCGTGGCCCCTTTCTTTGAGATAACTCTGCACTATTGCGACCTGCAAATGCCACTTCCAGCTCAGCTGTGCAGAAGAAGAACAACAAGAAGAAGAAATATCTCGAAATATGTCCGTCAGGCCCCTTCCCTTGAGATAAATCTGCAAATATCTCGGAAACGAAGCGAGCTATGGCAAAATGTTAAGAGACCTTTTTTGTAGAGAATTAAGTTTCCTACTTCTTATGTTCTATGATATTTTTTGATCAGATGCGTAGTTCTCGAGATATATCAAGATATTTAAAAGTTGCGAAGCCGCACCAACATAATAGAGATACAGAAACACCGTGGCCCCTTTCTTTGAGATAACTCTGCACTATTGCGAGCTGGAAATGCCACTTCCAGTTTAGCTGTGCAGAAGAAGAACAACAAGAAGAAGAAATATCTCGAAATATGTCCGTTAGGCCCCTTCCCTCGAGATAAATCTGCAAATATCTCGGAAACGAAGCGAGCTATGGCAAAATGTTAAGAGACCTTTTTTGTAGAGAATTAAGTTTCCTACTTTTTATGTTGTATGATATTTTTGATCAGAAGCGTAGTTTTCGAGATATATCGAGATATTTAAAAGTTCCGAAGCCGCACCAACATAATAAAGATACAGAAACACCGTGGCCCCTTTCTTTGAGATAACTCTGCACTAGTGCGAGCCGCAAATGCCACTTCCAGCTTAGCTGTGCAGAAGAAGAACAACAAGAAGAAGAAATATCTCGAAATATGTCCGTCAGGCCCCTTCCCTTGAGATAAATATGCAAATATCTCGGAAACGAAGCGAGCTATCGCAAAATGTTAAGAGACCTTTCTTGTAGAGAATTAAGTTTCCTACTTTTTATGTTCTATGATATTTTTTGATCAGATGCGTAGTTCTCGAGATATATCAAGGTATTTAAAAGTTCCGAAGCCGCACCAACATAATAGAGATACAGAAACACCGTGGCCCCTTTCTTTGAGATAACTCTGCACCATTGCGAGCTGCAAATGCCACTTCCAGCTTAGCTGCGCAGAGAAAGAACAACAAGAAGAAGAAATATCTCGAAATATGTCCGTCAGGCCAGTTCCTTTGAGCTGTATCTGCAAATATCTCGGAAACGAAGCGAGCTATGGCAAAATGTTAAGAGACGTTTTTTGTAGAGAATTATGTTTCCTACAATTTATGTTCTATGATATTTTTTGATCAGAAGCGTAGTTTTCGAGATATATCGAGATATTTAAAAGTTCCGAAGACGCACCAACATAATAGAGATACAGAAACACCGTGGCCCCTTTCTTTGAGATAACTCTGCACTATTGCGACCTGCAAATGCCACTTCCAGCTCAGCTGTGCAGAAGAAGAACAACAAGAAGAAGAAATATCTCGAAATATGTCCGTCAGGCCCCTTCCCTTGAGATAAATCTGCAAATATCTCGGAAACGAAGCGAGCTATGGCAAAGTGTTAAGAGACCTTTTTTGTAGAGAATTAAGTTTCCTACTTTTTATGTTCTATGATATTTTTTGATCAGATGCGTAGTTCTCGAGATATATCAAGATATTTAAAAGTTCCGAAGCCGCACCAACATAATAGAGATACAGAAACACCGTGGCCCCTTTCTTTGAGATAACTCTGCACTATTGCGAGCTGGAAATGCCACTTCCAGTTTAGCTGTGCAGAAGAAGAACAACAAGAAGAAGAAATATCTCGAAATATGTCCGTTAGGCCCCTTCCCTTGAGATAAATCTGCAAATATCTCGGAAACGAAGCGAGCTATGGCAAAATGTTAAGAGACCTTTTTTGTAGAGAATTAAGTTTCCTACTTTTTATGTTCTATGATATTTTTTGATCAGAAGCGTAGTTTTCGAGATATATCGAGATATTTAAAAGTTCCGAAGCCGCACCAACATAATAAAGATACAGAAACACCGTGGCCCCTTTCTTTGAGATAACTCTGCACTAGGGCGAGCCGCAAATGCCACTTCCAGCTTAGCTGTGCAGAAGAAGAACAACAAGAAGAAGAAATATCTCGAAATATGTCCGTCAGGCCAGTTCCTTTGAGCTGAATCTGCAAATATCTCGGAAACGAAGCGAGCTATGGCAAAATGTTAAGAGACGTTTTTTGTAGAGAATTATGTTTCCTACAATTTATGTTCTATGATATTTTTTGATCAGAAGCGTAATTTTCGAGATATATCGAGATATTTAAAAGTTCCGAAGCCGCACCAACATAATAGGGATACAGAAACACCGTGGCCCCTTTCTTTGAGATAACTCTGCACTAGTGCGAGCCGCAAATGCCACTTCCAGCTTAGCTGTGCAGAAGAAGAACAACAAGAAGAAGAAATATCTCGAAATATGTCCGTCAGGCCACTTCCCTTGAGATAAATCTGCAAATATCTCGGAAACGAAGCGAGCTATGGCAAAATGTTAAGAGACGTTTTTTGTAGAGAATTATATTTCCTACAATTTATGTTCTATGATATTTTTTGATCAGAAGCGTAGTTCTCGAGATAGATCAAGATACTTAAAAGTTCCGAAGCCGCACCAAACATAATAGAGATACAGAAACACCGTGGCCCCTCTCTTTGAGATAACTCTGCACTATTGCGAGCTGCAAATGCCACTTCCAGCTTAGCTGTGCAGAAGAAGAACAACAAGAAGAAGAAATATCTCGAAATATGTCCATCAGGCCCCTTCCCTTGAGATAAATATGCAAATATCTCGGAAACGAAGCGAGCTATCGCAAAATGTTGAGAGACCTTTTTTGTAGAGAATTAAGTTTCCTACTTTTTATGTTCTATGATATTTTTTGATCAGATGCGTAGTTCTCGAGATATATCAAGGTATTTAAAAGTTCCGAAGCCGCACCAACATAATAGAGATACAGAAACACCGTGGCCCCTTTCTTTGAGATAACTCTGCACCATTGCGAGCTGCAAATGCCACTTCCAGCTTAGCTGCGCAGAGAAAGAACAACAAGAAGAAGAAATATCTCGAAATATGTCCGTCAGGCCAGTTCCTTTGAGCTGTATCTGCAAATATCTCGGAAACGAAGCGAGCTATGGCAAAATGTTAAGAGACGTTTTTTGTAGAGAATTATGTTTCCTACAATTTATGTTCTATGATATTTTTTGATCAGAAGCGTAGTTTTCGAGATATATCGAGATATTTAAAAGTTCCGAAGACGCACCAACATAATAGAGATACAGAAACACCGTGGCCCCTTTCTTTGATATAACTCTGCACTATTGCGACCTGCAAATGCCACTTCCAGCTCAGCTGTGCAGAAGAAGAACAACAACAAGAAGAAATATCTCGAAATATGTCCGTCAGGCCCCTTCCCTTGAGATAAATCTGCAAATATCTCGGAAACGAAGCGAGCTATGGCAAAATGTTAAGAGACCTTTTTTGTAGAGAATTAAGTTTCCTACTTTTTATGTTCTATGATATTTTTTGATCAGATGCGTAGTTCTCGAGATATATCAAGATATTTAAAAGTTCCGAAGCCGCACCAACATAATAGAGATACAGAAACACCGTGGCCCCTTTCTTTGAGATAACTCTGCACTATTGCGAGCTGGAAATGCCACTTCCAGTTTAGCTGTGCAGAAGAAGAACAACAAGAAGAAGAAATATCTCGAAATATGTCCGTCAGGCCCCTTCCCTTGAGATAAATATGCAAATATCTCGGAAACGAAGCGAGCTATGGCAAAATGTTAAGAGACCTTTTTTGTAGAGAATTAAGTTTCCTACTTTTTATGTTCTATGATATTTTTTGATCAGATGCGTAGTTCTCGAGATATATCAAGGTATTTAAAAGTTCCGAAGCCGCACCAACATAATAGAGATACAGAAACACCGTGGCCCCTTTCTTTGAGATAACTCTGCACCATTGCGAGCTGCAAATGCCACTTCCAGCTTAGCTGCGCAGAGAAAGAACAACAAGAAGAAGAAATATCTCGAAATATGTCCGTCAGGCCAGTTCCTTTGAGCTGTATCTGCAAATATCTCGGAAACGAAGCGAGCTATGGCAAAATGTTAAGAGACGTTTTTTGTAGAGAATTATGTTTCCTACAATTTATGTTCTATGATATTTTTTGATCAGAAGCGTAGTTTTCGAGATATATCGAGATATTTAAAAGTTCCGAAGACGCACCAACATAATAGAGATACAGAAACACCGTGGCCCCTTTCTTTGAGATAACTGTGCACTAGTGCGAGCCGCAAATGCCACTTCCAGCTTAGCTGTGCAGAAGAAGAACAACAAGAAGAAGAAATATCTCGAAATATGTCCGTCAGGCCCCTTCCCTTGAGATAAATCTGCAAATATCTCGGAAACGAAGCGAGCTATGGCAAAATGTTAAGAGACCTTTTTTGTAGAGAATTATATTTCCTACAATTTACGTTCTATGATATTTTTTGATCAGAAGCGTAGTTTTCGAGATATATCGAGATATTTAAAAGTTCCGAAGCCGCACCAACATAATAGAGATACAGAAACACCGTGGCCCCTTTCTTTGAGATAACTCTGCACTATTGCGCGCTGCAAATGCCACTTCCAGCTTAGCTGTGCAGAAGAAGAACAACAAGCAGAAGAAATATCTCGAAATATGTCCGTCAGGCCCCTTCCCTTGAGATAAATCTGCAAATATCTCGGAAACGAAGCGAGCTATGGCAAAATGTTGAGAGACCTTTTTTGTAGATAATTAAGTTTCCTACTTTTTATGTTCTATGATATTTTTCGATCAGATGCGTAGTTCTCGAGATATATCAAGATATTTAAAAGTTCCGAAGCCGCACCAACATAATAGGGATACAGAAACACCGTGGCCCCTTTCTTTGAGATAACTCTGCACTAGTGCGAGCCGCAAATGCCACTTCCAGCTTAGCTGTGCAGAAGAAGAACAACAAGAAGAAGAAATATCTCGAAATATGTCCGTCAGGCCACTTCCCTTGAGATAAATCTGCAAATATCTCGGAAACGAAGCGAGCTATGGCAAAATGTTAAGAGACGTTTTTTGTAGAGAATTATATTTCCTACAATTTATGTTCTATGATATTTTTTGATCAGAAGCGTAGTTCTCGAGATAGATCAAGATACTTAAAAGTTCCGAAGCCGCACCAAACATAATAGAGATACAGAAACACCGTGGCCCCTCTCTTTGAGATAACTCTGCACTATTGCGAGCTGCAAATGCCACTTCCAGCTTAGCTGTGCAGAAGAAGAACAACAAGAAGAAGAAATATCTCGAAATATGTCCGTCAGGCCCCTTCCCTTGAGATAAATCTGCAAATATCTCGGAAACGAAGCGAGCTATGGCAAAGTGTTAAGAGACCTTTTTTGTAGAGAATTAAGTTTCCTACTTTTTATGTTCTATGATATTTTTTGATCAGATGCGTAGTTCTCGAGATATATCAAGATATTTAAAAGTTCCGAAGCCGCACCAACATAATAGAGATACAGAAACACCGTGGCCCCTTTCTTTGAGATAACTCTGCACTATTGCGAGCTGGAAATGCCACTTCCAGTTTAGCTGTGCAGAAGAAGAACAACAAGAAGAAGAAATATCTCGAAATATGTCCGTCAGGCCCCTTCCCTTGAGATAAATATGCAAATATCTCGGAAACGAAGCGAGCTATGGCAAAATGTTAAGAGACCTTTTTTGTAGAGAATTAAGTTTCCTACTTTTTATGTTCTATGATATTTTTTGATCAGATGCGTAGTTCTCGAGATATATCAAGGTATTTAAAAGTTCCGAAGCCGCACCAACATAATAGAGATACAGAAACACCGTGGCCCCTTTCTTTGAGATAACTCTGCACCATTGCGAGCTGCAAATGCCACTTCCAGCTTAGCTGCGCAGAGAAAGAACAACAAGAAGAAGAAATATCTCGAAATATGTCCGTCAGGCCAGTTCCTTTGAGCTGTATCTGCAAATATCTCGGAAACGAAGCGAGCTATGGCAAAATGTTAAGAGACGTTTTTTGTAGAGAATTATGTTTCCTACAATTTATGTTCTATGATATTTTTTGATCAGAAGCGTAGTTTTCGAGATATATCGAGATATTTAAAAGTTCCGAAGACGCACCAACATAATAGAGATACAGAAACACCGTGGCCCCTTTCTTTGAGATAACTGTGCACTAGTGCGAGCCGCAAATGCCACTTCCAGCTTAGCTGTGCAGAAGAAGAACAACAAGAAGAAGAAATATCTCGAAATATGTCCGTCAGGCCCCTTCCCTTGAGATAAATCTGCAAATATCTCGGAAACGAAGCGAGCTATGGCAAAATGTTAAGAGACCTTTTTTGTAGAGAATTATATTTCCTACAATTTACGTTCTATGATATTTTTTGATCAGAAGCGTAGTTTTCGAGATATATCGAGATATTTAAAAGTTCCGAAGCCGCACCAACATAATAGAGATACAGAAACACCGTGGCCCCTTTCTTCGAGATAACTCTGCACTATTGCGCGCTGCAAATGCCACTTCCAGCTTAGCTGTGCAGAAGAAGAACAACAAGCAGAAGAAATATCTCGAAATATGTCCGTCAGGCCCCTTCCCTTGAGATAAATCTGCAAATATCTCGGAAACGAAGCGAGCTATGGCAAAATGTTGAGAGACCTTTTTTGTAGATAATTAAGTTTCCTACTTTTTATGTTCTATGATATTTTTCGATCAGATGCGTAGTTCTCGAGATATATCAAGATATTTAAAAGTTCCGAAGCCGCACCAACATAATAGGGATACAGAAACACCGTGGCCCCTTTCTTTGAGATAACTCTGCACTAGTGCGAGCCGCAAATGCCACTTCCAGCTTAGCTGTGCAGAAGAAGAACAACAAGAAGAAGAAATATCTCGAAATATGTCCGTCAGGCCACTTCCCTTGAGATAAATCTGCAAATATCTCGGAAACGAAGCGAGCTATGGCAAAATGTTAAGAGACGTTTTTTGTAGAGAATTATATTTCCTACAATTTATGTTCTATGATATTTTTTGATCAGAAGCGTAGTTCTCGAGATAGATCAAGATACTTAAAAGTTCCGAAGCCGCACCAAACATAATAGAGATACAGAAACACCGTGGCCCCTCTCTTTGAGATAACTCTGCACTATTGCGAGCTGCAAATGCCACTTCCAGCTTAGCTGTGCAGAAGAAGAACAACAAGAAGAAGAAATATCTCGAAATATGTCCGTCAGGCCCCTTCCCTTGAGATAAATCTGCAAATATCTCGGAAACGAAGCGAGCTATGGCAAAGTGTTAAGAGACCTTTTTTGTAGAGAATTAAGTTTCCTACTTTTTATGTTCTATGATATTTTTTGATCAGATGCGTAGTTCTCGAGATATATCAAGATATTTAAAAGTTCCGAAGCCGCACCAACATAATAGAGATACAGAAACACCGTGGCCCCTTTCTTTGAGATAACTCTGCACTATTGCGAGCTGGAAATGCCACTTCCAGTTTAGCTGTGCAGAAGAAGAACAACAAGAAGAAGAAATATCTCGAAATATGTCCGTTAGGCCCCTTCCCTTCAGATAAATCTGCAAATATCTCGGAAACGAAGCGAGCTATGGCAAAATGTTAAGAGACCTTTTTTGTAGAGAATTAAGTTTCCTACTTTTTATGTTCTATGATATTTTTTGATCAGAAGCGTAGTTTTCGAGATATATCGAGATATTTAAAAGTTCCGATGCCGCACCAACATAATAAAGATACAGAAACACCGTGGCCCCTTTCTTTGAGATAACTCTGCACTAGGGCGAGCCGCAAATGCCACTTCCAGCTTAGCTGTGCAGAAGAAGAACAACAAGAAGAAGAAATATCTCGAAATATGTCCGTCAGGCCAGTTCCTTTGAGCTGAATCTGCAAATATCTCGGAAACGAAGCGAGCTATGGCAAAATGTTAAGAGACGTTTTTTGTAGAGAATTATGTTTCCTACAATTTATGTTCTATGATATTTTTTGATCAGAAGCGTAATTTTCGAGATATATCGAGATATTTAAAAGTTCCGAAGCCGCACCAACATAATAGGGATACAGAAACACCGTGGCCCCTTTCTTTGAGATAACTCTGCACTAGTGCGAGCCGCAAATGCCACTTCCAGCTTAGCTGTGCAGAAGAAGAACAACAAGAAGAAGAAATATCTCGAAATATGTCCGTCAGGCCACTTCGCTTGAGATAAATCTGCAAATATCTCGGAAACGAAGCGAGCTATGGCAAAATGTTAAGAGACGTTTTTTGTAGAGAATTATATTTCCTACAATTTATGTTCTATGATATTTTTTGATCAGAAGCGTAGTTCTCGAGATAGATCAAGATACTTAAAAGTTCCGAAGCCGCACCAAACATAATAGAGATACAGAAACACCGTGGCCCCTCTCTTTGAGATAACTCTGCACTATTGCGAGCTGCAAATGCCACTTCCAGCTTAGCTGTGCAGAAGAAGAACAACAAGAAGAAGAAATATCTCGAAATATGTCCGTCAGGCCCCTTCCCTTGAGATAAATCTGCAAATATCTCGGAAACGAAGCGAGCTATGGCAAAATGTTAAGAGACCTTTTTTGTAGATAATTAAGTTTCCTACTTTTTATGTTCTATGATATTTTTCGATCAGAGGCGTAGTTCTCGAGATATATCAAGATATTTAAAAGTTCCGAAGCCGCACCAACATAATAGAGATACAGAAACACCGTGGCCCCTTTCTTTGAGATAACTCTGCACGATTGCGAGCTGGAAATGCCACTTCCAGTTTAGCTGTGCAGAAGAAGAACAACAAGAAGAAGAAATATCTCGAAATATGTCCATCAGGACCCTTCCCTTGAGATAAATCTGCAAATATCTCGGAAACGAAGCGAGCTATGGCAAAACGTTAAGAGACCTTTTTTGTAGAGAATTAAGTTTCCTACTTTTTATGTTCTATGATATTTTTTGATCAGATGCGTAGTTCTCGAGATATATCAAGATATTTAAAAGTTCCGAAGCCGCACCAACATAATAGAGATACAGAAACACCGTGGCCCCTTTCTTTGAGATAACTCTGCACTATTGCGAGCTGGAAATGCCACTTCCAGCTTAGCTGCGCAGAGGAAGAACAACAAGAAGGAGAAATATCTCGAAATATGTCCGTTAGGCCCCTTCCCTTGAGATAAATCTGCAAATATCTCGGAAACGAAGCGAGCTATGGCAAAATGTTAAGAGACCTTTTTTGTAGAGAATTAAGTTTCCTACTTTTTATGTTCTATGATATTTTTTGATCAGATGCGTAGTTCTCGAGATATATCAAGATATTTAAAAGTTCCGAAGCCGCACCAACATAATAGAGATACAGAAACACCGTGGCCCCTTTCTTTGAGATAACTCTGCACTATTGCGAGCTGCAAATGCCACTTCCAGCTTAGCTGCGCAGAGGAAGAACAACAAGAAGAAGAAATATCTCGAAATATGTCCGTCAGGCCAGTTCCTTTGAGCTGTATCTGCAAATATGTCGGAAACGAAGCGAGCTATGGCAAAATGTTAAGAGACGTTTTTTGTAGAGAATTATGTTTCCTACAATTTATGTTCTATGATATTTTTTGATCAGAAGCGTAGTTTTCGAGATATATCGAGATATTTAAAAGTTCCGAAGACGCACCAACATAATAGAGATACAGAAACACCGTGGCCCCTTTCTTTGAGATAACTGTGCACTAGCGCGAGCCGCAAATGCCACTTCCAGCTTAGCTGTGCAGAAGAAGAACAACAAGAAGAAGAAATATCTCGAAATATGTCCGTCAGGCCCCTTCCCTTGAGATATATCTGCAAATATCTCGGAAACGAAGCGAGCTATGGCAAAATGTTAAGAGACCGTTTTTGTAGAGAATTAAGTTTCCTACTTTTTATGTTCTATGATATTTTTTGATCAGACGCGTAGTTCTCGAGATATATCAAGATATTTAAAAGTTCCGAAGCCGCACCAACATAATAGAGATACAGAAACACCGTGGCCCCTTTCTTTGAGATAACTCTGCACGATTGCGAGCTGGAAATGCCACTTCCAGTTTAGCTGTGCAGAAGAAGAACAACAAGAAGAAGAAATATCTCGAAATATGTCCATCAGGACCCTTCCCTTGAGATAAATCTGCAAATATCTCGGAAACGAAGCGAGCTATGGCAAAATGTTAAGAGACCTTTTTTGTAGAGAATTATGTTTCCTACAATTTATGTTCTATGATATTTTTTGATCAGAAGCGTAGTTTTCGAGATATATCGAGATATTTAAAAGTTCCGAAGCCGCACCAACATAATAGAGATACAGAAACACCGTGGCCCCTTTCTTTGAGATAACTCTGCACTATTGCGAGCTGGAAATGCCACTTCCAGTTTAGCTGTGCAGAAGAAGAACAACAAGAAGAAGACATATCTCGAAATATGTCCGTTAGGCCCCTTCCCTTGAGATAAATCTGCAAATATCTCGGAAACGAAGCGAGCTATGGCAAAATGTTAAGAGACCTTTTTTGTAGAGAATTAAGTTTCCTACTTTTTATGTTCTATGATATTTTTTGATCAGATGCGTAGTTCTCGAGATATATCAAGATATTTAAAAGTTCCGAAGCCGCACCAACATAATAGAGATACAGAAACACCGTGGCCCCTTTTTTTGTGATAACTCTGCACTATTGCGAGCTGCAAATGCCACTTCCAGCTTAGCTGCGCAGAGGAAGAACAACAAGAAGAAGAAATATCTCGAAATATGTCCGTCAGGCCAGTTCCTTTGAGCTGTATCTGCAAATATGTCGGAAACGAAGCGAGCTATGGCAAAATGTTAAGAGACGTTTTTTGTAGAGAATTATGTTTCCTACAATTTATGTTCTATGATATTTTTTGATCAGATGCGTAGTTCTCGAGATATATCAAGATATTTAAAAGTTCCGAAGCCGCACCAACATAATAGGGATACAGAAACACCGTGGCCCCTTTCTTTGAGATAACTCTGCACTAGTGCGAGCTGGAAATGCCACTTCCAGTTTAGCTGTGCAGAAGAAGAACAACAAGAAGAAGAAATATCTCGAAATATGTCCGTTAGGCCCCTTCCCTTGAGATAAATCTGCAAATATCTCGGAAACGAAGCGAGCTATGGCAAAACGTTAAGAGACCTTTTTTGTAGAGAATTAAGTTTCCTACTTTTTATGTTCTATGATATTTTTTGATCAGATGCGTAGTTCTCGAGATATATCAAGATATTTAAAAGTTCCGAAGCCGCACCAACATAATAGAGATACAGAAACACCGTGGCCCCTTTCTTTGAGATAACTCTGCACTATTGCGAGCTGGAAATGCCACTTCCAGCTTAGCTGCGCAGAGGAAGAACAACAAGAAGGAGAAATATCTCGAAATATGTCCGTTAGGCCCCTTCCCTTGAGATAAATCTGCAAATATCTCGGAAACGAAGCGAGCTATGGCAAAATGTTAAGAGACCTTTTTTGTAGAGAATTAAGTTTCCTACTTTTTATGTTCTATGATATTTTTTGATCAGATGCGTAGTTCTCGAGATATATCAAGATATTTAAAAGTTCCGAAGCCGCACCAACATAATAGAGATACAGAAACACCGTGGCCCCTTTCTTTGAGATAACTCTGCACTATTGCGAGCTGCAAATGCCACTTCCAGCTTAGCTGCGCAGAGGAAGAACAACAAGAAGAAGAAATATCTCGAAATATGTCCGTCAGGCCAGTTCCTTTGAGCTGTATCTGCAAATATGTCGGAAACGAAGCGAGCTATGGCAAAATGTTAAGAGACGTTTTTTGTAGAGAATTATGTTTCCTACAATTTATGTTCTATGATATTTTTTGATCAGATGCGTAGTTCTCGAGATATATCAAGATATTTAAAAGTTCCGAAGCCGCACCAACATAATAGGGATACAGAAACACCGTGGCCCCTTTCTTTGAGATAACTCTGCACTAGTGCGAGCCGCAAATGCCACTTCGAGCTTAGCTGTGCAGAAGAAGAACAACAAGAAGAAGAAATATCTCGAAATATGTCCGTCAGACCCCTTCCCTTGAGATGAATCTGCAAATATCTCGGAAACGAAGCGAGCTATGGCAAAATGTTGCGAGACCTTTTTTGTAGAGAATAATATTTCCTACAATTTACGTTCTATGATATTTTTTGATCAGAAGCGTAGTTTTCGAGATATATCGAGATATTTAAAAGTTCCGAAGCCGCACCAACATAATAGAGATACAGAAACACCGTGGCCCCTTTCTTTGAGATAACTCTGCACTATTGCGACCTGCAAATGCCACTTCCAGCTCAGCTGTGCAGAAGAAGAACAACAAGAAGAAGAAATATCTCGAAATATGTCCGTCAGGCCCCTTCCCTTGAGATAAATCTGCAAATATCTCGGAAACGAAGCGAGCTATGGCAAAATGTTAAGAGACCTTTTTTGTAGAGAATTAAGTTTCCTACTTTTTATGTTCGATGATATTTTTTGATCAGATGCGTAGTTCTCGAGATATATCAAGATACTTAAAAGTTCCGAAGCTGCACCAACATAATAGAGGTACAGAAACACCGTGGCCTCTTTCTTTGAGATAACTCTGCACTATTGCGAGCTGCAAATGCCACTTCGAGCTTAGCTGTGCAGAAGAAGAACAACAAGAAGAAGAAATATCTCGAAATATGTCCGTCAGACCCCTTCCCTTGAGATGAATCTGCAAATATCTCGGACACGAAGCGAGCTATGGCAAAATGTTGAGAGACCTTTTTTGTAGAGAATAATATTTCCTACAATTTACGTTGTATGATATTTTTTGATCAGAAGCGTAGTTTTCGAGATATATCGAGATATTTAAAAGTTCCGAAGCCGCACCAACATAATAGAGATACAGAAACACCGTGGCCCCTTTCTTTGAGATAACTCTGCACTATTGCGACCTGCAAATGCCACTTCCAGCTCAGCTGTGCAGAAGAAGAACAACAAGAAGAAGAAATATCTCGAAATATGTCCGTCAGGCCCCTTCCCTTGAGATAAATCTGCAAATATCTCGGAAACGAAGCGAGCTATGGCAAAATGTTAAGAGACCTTTTTTGTAGAGAATTAAGTTTCCTACTTTTTATGTTCTATGATATTTTTTGATCAGATGCGTAGTTCTCGAGATATATCAAGATATTTAAAAGTTCCGAAGCCGCACCAACATAATAGAGATACAGAAACACCGTGGCCCCTTTCTTTGAGATAACTCTGCACTATTGCGAGCTGGAAATGCCACTTCCAGTTTAGCTGTGCAGAAGAAGAACAACAAGAAGAAGAAATATCTCGAAATATGTCCGTTAGGCCCCTTCCCTTGAGATAAATCTGCAAATATCTCGGAAACGAAGCGAGCTATGGCAAAATGTTAAGAGACCTTTTTTGTAGAGAATTAAGTTTCCTACTTTTTATGTTGTATGATATTTTTGATCAGAAGCGTAGTTTTCGAGATATATCGAGATATTTAAAAGTTCCGAAGCCGCACCAACATAATAAAGATACAGAAACACCGTGGCCCCTTTCTTTGAGATAACTCTGCACTAGTGCGAGCCGTAAATGCCACTTCCAGCTTAGCTGTGCAGAAGAAGAACAACAAGAAGAAGAAATATCTCGAAATATGTCCGTCAGGCCCCTTCCCTTGAGATAAATATGCAAATATCTCGGAAACGAAGCGAGCTATCGCAAAATGTTAAGAGACCTTTTTTGTAGAGAATTAAGTTTCCTACTTTTTATGTTCTATGATATTTTTTGATCAGATGCGTAGTTCTCGAGATATATCAAGGTATTTAAAAGTTCCGAAGCCGCACCAACATAATAGAGATACAGAAACACCGTGGCCCCTTTCTTTGAGATAACTCTGCACCATTGCGAGCTGCAAATGCCACTTCCAGCTTAGCTGCGCAGAGAAAGAACAACAAGAAGAAGAAATATCTCGAAATATGTCCGTCAGGCCAGTTCCTTTGAGCTGTATCTGCAAATATCTCGGAAACGAAGCGAGCTATGGCAAAATGTTAAGAGACGTTTTTTGTAGAGAATTATATTTCCTACAATTTATGTTCTATGATATTTTTTGATCAGAAGCGTAGTTTTCGAGATATATCGAGATATTTAAAAGTTCCGAAGACGCACCAACATAATAGAGATACAGAAACACCGTGGCCCCTTTCTTTGAGATAACTGTGCACTAGTGCGAGCCGCAAATGCCACTTCCAGCTTAGCTGTGCAGAAGAAGAACAACAAGAAGAAGAAATATCTCGAAATATGTCCGTCAGGCCCCTTCCCTTGAGATAAATCTGCAAATATCTCGGAAACGAAGCGAGCTATGGCAAAATGTTAAGAGACCTTTTTTGTAGAGAATTAAGTTTCCTACTTTTTATGTTCTATGATATTTTTTGATCAGATGCGTAGTTCTCGAGATATATCAAGGTATTTAAAAGTTCCGAAGCCGCACCAACATAATAGAGATACAGAAACACCGTGGCCCCTTTCTTTGAGATAACTCTGCACTATTGCGAGCTGGAAATGCCACTTCCAGTTTAGCTGTGCAGAAGAAGAACAACAAGAAGAAGAAATATCTCGAAATATGTCCGTTAGGCCCCTTCCCTTGAGATAAATCTGCAAATATCTCGGAAACGAAGCGAGCTATGGCAAAATGTTAAGAGACCTTTTTTGTAGAGAATTAAGTTTCCTACTTTTTATGTTGTATGATATTTTTGATCAGAAGCGTAGTTTTCGAGATATATCGAGATATTTAAAAGTTCCGAAGCCGCACCAACATAATAAAGATACAGAAACACCGTGGCCCCTTTCTTTGAGATAACTCTGCACTAGTGCGAGCCGTAAATGCCACTTCCAGCTTAGCTGTGCAGAAGAAGAACAACAAGAAGAAGAAATATCTCGAAATATGTCCGTCAGGCCCCTTCCCTTGAGATAAATATGCAAATATCTCGGAAACGAAGCGAGCTATCGCAAAATGTTAAGAGACCTTTTTTGTAGAGAATTAAGTTTCCTACTTTTTATGTTCTATGATATTTTTTGATCAGATGCGTAGTTCTCGAGATATATCAAGGTATTTAAAAGTTCCGAAGCCGCACCAACATAATAGAGATACAGAAACACCGTGGCCCCTTTCTTTGAGATAACTCTGCACCATTGCGAGCTGCAAATGCCACTTCCAGCTTAGCTGCGCAGAGAAAGAACAACAAGAAGAAGAAATATCTCGAAATATGTCCGTCAGGCCAGTTCCTTTGAGCTGTATCTGCAAATATCTCGGAAACGAAGCGAGCTATGGCAAAATGTTAAGAGACGTTTTTTGTAGAGAATTATATTTCCTACAATTTATGTTCTATGATATTTTTTGATCAGAAGCGTAGTTTTCGAGATATATCGAGATATTTAAAAGTTCCGAAGACGCACCAACATAATAGAGATACAGAAACACCGTGGCCCCTTTCTTTGAGATAACTGTGCACTAGTGCGAGCCGCAAATGCCACTTCCAGCTTAGCTGTGCAGAAGAAGAACAACAAGAAGAAGAAATATCTCGAAATATGTCCGTCAGGCCCCTTCCCTTGAGATAAATCTGCAAATATCTCGGAAACGAAGCGAGCTATGGCAAAATGTTAAGAAACCTTTTTTGTAGAGAATTAAGTTTCCTACTTTTTATGTTCTATGATATTTTTTGATCAGATGCGTAGTTCTCGAGATATATCAAGGTATTTAAAAGTTCCGAAGCCGCACCAACATAATAGAGATACAGAAACACCGTGGCCCCTTTCATTGAGATAACTCTGCACCATTGCGAGCTGCAAATGCCACTTCCAGCTTAGCTGCGCAGAGAAAGAACAACAAGAAGAAGAAATATCTCGAAATATGTCCGTCAGGCCAGTTCCTTTGAGCTGTATCTGCAAATATCTCGGAAACGAAGCGAGCTATGGCAAAATGTTAAGAGACGTTTTTTGTAGAGAATTATATTTCCTACAATTTATGTTCTATGATATTTTTTGATCAGAAGCGTAGTTTTCGAGATATATCGAGATATTTAAAAGTTCCGAAGACGCACCAACATAATAGAGATACAGAAACACCGTGGCCCCTTTCTTTGAGATAACTGTGCACTAGTGCGAGCCGCAAATGCCACTTCCAGCTTAGCTGTGCAGAAGAAGAACAACAAGAAGAAGAAATATCTCGAAATATGTCCGTCAGGCCCCTTCCCTTGAGATAAATCTGCAAATATCTCGGAAACGAAGCGAGCTATGGCAAAATGTTAAGAGACCTTTTTTGTAGAGAATTATGTTTCCTACAATTTATGTTCTATGATATTTTTTGATCAGAAGCGTAGTTCTCGAGATATATCAAGATATTTAAAAGTTCCGAAGCCGCACCAACATAATAGAGATACAGAAACACCGTGGCCCCTTTCTTTGAGATAACTCTGCACTATTGCGAGCTGCAAATGCCACTTCCAGCTTAGCTGTGCAGAAGAAGAACAACAAGAAGAAGAAATATCTCGAAATATGTCCGTCAGGCCCCTTCCCTTGAGATAAATCTGCAAATATCTCGGAAACGAAGAGAGCTATGGCAAAATGTTAAGAGACCTTTTTTGTAGACAATAATATTTCCTACAATTTACGTTCTATGATATTTTTTGATCAGAAGCGTAGTTTTCGAGATATATCGAGATATTTAAAAGTTCCGAAGCCGCACCAACATAATAGAGATACAGAAACACCGTGGCCCCTTTCTTTGAGATAACTCTGCACTATTGCGCGCTGCAAATGCCACTTCCAGCTTAGCTGTGCAGAAGAAGAACAACAAGCAGAAGAAATATCTCGAAATATGTCCGTCAGGCCCCTTCCCTTGAGATAAATCTGCAAATATCTCGGAAACGAAGCGAGCTATGGCAAAATGTTGAGAGACCTTTTTTGTAGATAATTAAGTTTCCTACTTTTTATGTTCTATGATATTTTTCGATCAGAGGCGTAGTTCTCGAGATATATCAAGATATTTAAAAGTTCCGAAGCCGCACCAACATAATAGAGATACAGAAACACCGTGGCCCCTTTCTTTGAGATAACTCTGCACGATTGCGAGCTGGAAATGCCACTTCCAGTTTAGCTGTGCAGAAGAAGAACAACAAGAAGAAGAAATATCTCGAAATATGTCCATCAGGACCCTTCCCTTGAGATAAATCTGCAAATATCTCGGAAACGAAGCGAGCTATGGCAAAATGTTAAGAGACCTTTTTTGTAGAGAATTATGTTTCCTACAATTTATGTTCTATGATATTTTTTGATCAGAAGCGTAGTTTTCGAGATATATCGAGATATTTAAAAGTTCCGAAGCCGCACCAACATAATAGAGATACAGAAACACCGTGGCCCCTTTCTTTGGGATAACTCTGCACTATTGCGAGCTGCAAATGCCACTTCCAGCTTAGCTGTGCAGAAGAAGAACAACAAGAAGAAGAAATATCTCGAAATATGTCCGTCAGGCCACTTCCCTTGAGATCAATCTGCAAATATCTCGGAAACGAAGCGAGCTATGGCAAAATGTTAAGAGACCTTTTTTGTAGAGAATTAAGTTTCCTACTTTTTATGTTCGATGATATTTTTTGATCAGATGCGTAGTTCTCGAGATATATCAAGATATTTAAAAGCTCCGAAGCTGCACCAACATAATAGAGGTACAGAAACACCGTGGCCTCTTTCTTTGAGATAACTCTGCACTATTGCGAGCTGCAAATGCCACTTCGAGCTTAGCTGTGCAGAAGAAGAACAACAAGAAGAAGAAATATCTCGAAATATGTCCGTCAGACCCCTTCCCTTGAGATGAATCTGCAAATATCTCGGAAACGAAGCGAGCTATGGCAAAATGTTGAGAGATCTTTTTTGTAGAGAATAATATCTCCTACAATTTACGTTCTATGATATTTTTTGATCAGAAGCGTAGTTTTCGAGATATATCGAGATATTTAAAAGTTCCGAAGCCGCACCAACATAATAGAGATACAGAAACACCGTGGCCCCTTTCTTTGAGATAACTCTGCACTATTGCGACCTGCAAATGCCACTTCCAGCTCAGCTGTGCAGAAGAAGAACAACAAGACGAAGAAATATCTCGAAATATGTCCGTCAGGCCCCTTCCCTTGAGATAAATCTGCAAATATCTCGGAAACGAAGCGAGCTATGGCAAAATGTTAAGAGACCTTTTTTGTAGAGAATTAAGTTTCCTACTTTTTATGTTCTATGATATTTTTTGATCAGATGCGTAGTTCTCGAGATATATCAAGATATTTAAAAGTTCCGAAGCCGCACCAACATAATAGAGATACAGAAACACCGTGGCCCCTTTCTTTGAGATAACTCTGCACTATTGCGAGCTGGAAATGCCACTTCCAGTTTAGCTGTGCAGAAGAAGAACAACAAGAAGAAGAAATATCTCGAAATATGTCCGTTAGGCCCCTTCCCTTGAGATAAATCTGCAAATATCTCGGAAACGAAGCGAGCTATGGCAAAATGTTAAGAGACCTTTTTTGTAGAGAATTAAGTTTCCTACTTTTTATGTTGTATGATATTTTTGATCAGAAGCGTAGTTTTCGAGATATATCGAGATATTTAAAAGTTCCGAAGCCGCACCAACATAATAAAGATACAGAAACACCGTGGCCCCTTTCTTTGAGATAACTCTGCACTAGTGCGAGCCGCAAATGCCACTTCCAGCTTAGCTGTGCAGAAGAAGAACAACAAGAAGAAGAAATATCTCGAAATATGTCCGTCAGGCCCCTTCCCTTGAGATAAATCTGCAAATATCTCGGAAACGAAGCGAGCTATGGCAAAATGTTAAGAGACCTTTTTTGTAGAGAATTATGTTTCCTACAATTTATGTTCTATGATATTTTTTGATCAGAAGCGTAGTTCTCGAGATATATCAAGATATTTAAAAGTTCCGAAGCCGCACCAACATAATAGAGATACAGAAACACCGTGGCCCCTTTCTTTGAGATAACTCTGCACTATTGCGAGCTGCAAATGCCACTTCCAGCTTAGCTGTGCAGAAGAAGAACAACAAGAAGAAGAAATATCTCGAAATATGTCCGTCAGGCCCCTTCCCTTGAGATAAATCTGCAAATATCTCGGAAACGAAGAGAGCTATGGCAAAATGTTAAGAGACCTTTTTTGTAGACAATAATATTTCCTACAATTTACGTTCTATGATATTTTTTGATCAGAAGCGTAGTTTTCGAGATATATCGAGATATTTAAAAGTTCCGAAGCCGCACCAACATAATAGAGATACAGAAACACCGTGGCCCCTTTCTTTGAGATAACTCTGCACTATTGCGCGCTGCAAATGCCACTTCCAGCTTAGCTGTGCAGAAGAAGAACAACAAGCAGAAGAAATATCTCGAAATATGTCCGTCAGGCCCCTTCCCTTGAGATAAATCTGCAAATATCTCGGAAACGAAGCGAGCTATGGCAAAATGTTGAGAGACCTTTTTTGTAGATAATTAAGTTTCCTACTTTTTATGTTCTATGATATTTTTCGATCAGAGGCGTAGTTCTCGAGATATATCAAGATATTTAAAAGTTCCGAAGCCGCACCAACATAATAGAGATACAGAAACACCGTGGCCCCTTTCTTTGAGATAACTCTGCACGATTGCGAGCTGGAAATGCCACTTCCAGTTTAGCTGTGCAGAAGAAGAACAACAAGAAGAAGAAATATCTCGAAATATGTCCATCAGGACCCTTCCCTTGAGATAAATCTGCAAATATCTCGGAAACGAAGCGAGCTATGGCAAAATGTTAAGAGACCTTTTTTGTAGAGAATTATGTTTCCTACAATTTATGTTCTATGATATTTTTTGATCAGAAGCGTAGTTTTCGAGATATATCGAGATATTTAAAAGTTCCGAAGCCGCACCAACATAATAGAGATACAGAAACACCGTGGCCCCTTTCTTTGGGATAACTCTGCACTATTGCGAGCTGCAAATGCCACTTCCAGCTTAGCTGTGCAGAAGAAGAACAACAAGAAGAAGAAATATCTCGAAATATGTCCGTCAGGCCACTTCCCTTGAGATCAATCTGCAAATATCTCGGAAACGAAGCGAGCTATGGCAAAATGTTAAGAGACCTTTTTTGTAGAGAATTAAGTTTCCTACTTTTTATGTTCGATGATATTTTTTGATCAGATGCGTAGTTCTCGAGATATATCAAGATATTTAAAAGCTCCGAAGCTGCACCAACATAATAGAGGTACAGAAACACCGTGGCCTCTTTCTTTGAGATAACTCTGCACTATTGCGAGCTGCAAATGCCACTTCGAGCTTAGCTGTGCAGAAGAAGAACAACAAGAAGAAGAAATATCTCGAAATATGTCCGTCAGACCCCTTCCCTTGAGATAAATCTGCAAATATCTCGGAAACGAAGCGAGCTATGGCAAAATGTTGAGAGATCTTTTTTGTAGAGAATAATATTTCCTACAATTTACGTTCTATGATATTTTTTGATCAGAAGCGTAGTTTTCGAGATATATCGAGATATTTAAAAGTTCCGAAGCCGCACCAACATAATAGAGATACAGAAACACCGTGGCCCCTTTCTTTGAGATAACTCTGCACTATTGCGACCTGCAAATGCCACTTCCAGCTCAGCTGTGCAGAAGAAGAACAACAAGACGAAGAAATATCTCGAAATATGTCCGTCAGGCCCCTTCCCTTGAGATAAATCTGCAAATATCTCGGAAACGAAGCGAGCTATGGCAAAATGTTAAGAGACCTTTTTTGTAGAGAATTAAGTTTCCTACTTTTTATGTTCTATGATATTTTTTGATCAGATGCGTAGTTCTCGAGATATATCAAGATATTTAAAAGTTCCGAAGCCGCACCAACATAATAGAGATACAGAAACACCGTGGCCCCTTTCTTTGAGATAACTCTGCACTATTGCGAGCTGGAAATGCCACTTCCAGTTTAGCTGTGCAGAAGAAGAACAACAAGAAGAAGAAATATCTCGAAATATGTCCGTTAGGCCCCTTCCCTTGAGATAAATCTGCAAATATCTCGGAAACGAAGCGAGCTATGGCAAAATGTTAAGAGACCTTTTTTGTAGAGAATTAAGTTTCCTACTTTTTATGTTGTATGATATTTTTGATCAGAAGCGTAGTTTTCGAGATATATCGAGATATTTAAAAGTTCCGAAGCCGCACCAACATAATAAAGATACAGAAACACCGTGGCCCCTTTCTTTGAGATAACTCTGCACTAGTGCGAGCCGCAAATGCCACTTCCAGCTTAGCTGTGCAGAAGAAGAACAACAAGAAGAAGAAATATCTCGAAATATGTCCGTCAGGCCCCTTCCCTTGAGATAAATCTGCAAATATCTCGGAAACGAAGCGAGCTATGGCAAAATGTTAAGAGACCTTTTTTGTAGAGAATTATGTTTCCTACAATTTATGTTCTATGATATTTTTTGATCAGAAGCGTAGTTCTCGAGATATATCAAGATATTTAAAAGTTCCGAAGCCGCACCAACATAATAGAGATACAGAAACACCGTGGCCCCTTTCTTTGAGATAACTCTGCACTATTGCGAGCTGCAAATGCCACTTCCAGCTTAGCTGTGCAGAAGAAGAACAACAAGCAGAAGAAATATCTCGAAATATGTCCGTCAGGCCCCTTCCCTTGAGATAAATCTGCAAATATCTCGGAAACGAAGCGAGCTATGGCAAAATGTTGAGAGACCTTTTTTGTAGATAATTAAGTTTCCTACTTTTTATGTTCTATGATATTTTTCGATCAGAGGCGTAGTTCTCGAGATATATCAAGATATTTAAAAGTTCCGAAGCCGCACCAACATAATAGAGATACAGAAACACCGTGGCCCCTTTCTTTGAGATAACTCTGCACGATTGCGAGCTGTAAATGCCACTTCCAGTTTAGCTGTGCAGAAGAAGAACAACAAGAAGAAGAAATATCTCGAAATATGTCCATCAGGACCCTTCCCTTGAGATAAATCTGCAAATATCTCGGAAACGAAGCGAGCTATGGCAAAATGTTAAGAGACCTTTTTTGTAGAGAATTATGTTTCCTACAATTTATGTTCTATGATATTTTTTGATCAGAAGCGTAGTTTTCGAGATATATCGAGATATTTAAAAGTTCCGAAGCCGCACCAACATAATAGAGATACAGAAACACCGTGGCCCCTTTTTTTGGGATAACTCTGCACTATTGCGAGCTGCAAATGCCACTTCCAGCTTAGCTGTGCAGAAGAAGAACAACAAGAAGAAGAAATATCTCGAAATATGTCCGTCAGGCCACTTCCCTTGAGATCAATCTGCAAATATCTCGGAAACGAAGCGAGCTATGGCAAAATGTTAAGAGACCTTTTTTGTAGAGAATTAAGTTTCCTACTTTTTATGTTCGATGATATTTTTTGATCAGATGCGTAGTTCTCGAGATATATCAAGATATTTAAAAGCTCCGAAGCTGCACCAACATAATAGAGGTACAGAAACACCGTGGCCTCTTTCTTTGAGATAACTCTGCACTATTGCGAGCTGCAAATGCCACTTCGAGCTTAGCTGTGCAGAAGAAGAACAACAAGAAGAAGAAATATCTCGAAATATGTCCGTCAGACCCCTTCCCTTGAGATGAATCTGCAAATATCTCGGAAACGAAGCGAGCTATGGCAAAATGTTGAGAGACCTTTTTTGTAGAGAATAATATTTCCTACAATTTATGTTCTATGATATTTTTTGATCAGAAGCGTAGTTTTCGAGATATATCGAGATATTTAAAAGTTCCGAAGCCGCACCAACATAATAGAGATACAGAAACACCGTGGCCCCTTTCTTTGAGATAACTCTGCACTATTGCGACCTGCAAATGCCACTTCCAGCTCAGCTGTGCAGAAGAAGAACAACAAGAAGAAGAAATATCTCGAAATATGTCCGTCAGGCCCCTTCCCTTGAGATAAATCTGCAAATATCTCGGAAACGAAGCGAGCTATGGCAAAATGTTAAGAGACCTTTTTTGTAGAGAATTAAGCTTCCTACTTTTTATGTTCTATGATATTTTTTGATCAGATGCGTAGTTCACGAGATATATCAAGATATTTAAAAGTTCCGAAGCCGCACCAACATAATAGAGGTACAGAAACACCGTGGCCCCTTTCTTTGAGATAGCTCTGCACTGTTGCGAGCTGCAAATGCCACTTCCAGCTTAGCTGTGCACAGGAAGAACAACAAGAAGAAGAAATATCTCGAAATATGTCCGTCAGGCCAGTTCCTTTGAGCTGAATCTGCAAATATCTCGGAAACGAAGCGAGCTATGGCAAAATGTTAAGAGACGTTTTTTGTAGAGAATTATGTTTCCTACAATTTATGTTCTATGATATTTTTTGATCAGAAGCGTAGTTTTCGAGATATATCGAGATATTTAAAAGTTCCGAAGACGCACCAACATAATAGAGATACAGAAACACCGTGGCCCCTTTCTTTGAGATAACTGTGCACCAGTGCGAGCCGCAAATGCCACTTCCAGCTTAGCTGTGCAGAAGAAGAACAACAAGAAGAAGAAATATCTCGAAATATGTCCGTCAGACCCCTTCCCTTGAGATGAATCTGCAAATATCTCGGAAACGAAGCGAGCTATGGCAAAATGTTGAGAGACCTTTTTTGTAGAGAATAATATTTCCTACAATTTACGTTCTATGATATTTTTTGATCAGAAGCGTAGTTTTCGAGATATATCGAGATATTTAAAAGTTCCGAAGCCGCACCAACATAATAGAGATACAGAAACACCGTGGGCCCTTTCTTTGAGATAACTGTGCACTAGTGCGAGCCGCAAATGCTACTTCCAGCTTAGCTGTGCAGAAGAAGAACAACAAGAAGAAGAAATATCTCGAAATATGTCCGTCAGGCCCCTTCCCTTGAGATAAATCTGCAAATATCTCGGAAACGAAGAGAGCTATGGCAAAATGTTAAGAGACCTTTTTTGTAGAGAATAATATTTCCTACAATTTACGTTCTATGATATTTTTTGATCAGAAGCGTAGTTTTCGAGATATATCGAGATATTTAAAAGTTCCGAAGCCGCACCAACATAATAGAGATACAGAAACACCGTGGCCCCTTTCTTTGAGATAACTCTGCACTATTGCGCGCTGCAAATGCCACTTCCAGCTTAGCTGTGCAGAAGAAGAACAACAAGCAGAAGAAATATCTCGAAATATGTCCGTCAGGCCCCTTCCCTTGAGATAAATCTGCAAATATCTCGGAAACGAAGCGAGCTATGGCAAAATGTTAAGAGACCTTTTTTGTAGAGAATTATGTTTCCTACTTTTTATGTTCTATGATATTTTTTGATCAGACGCGTAGTTCTCGAGATATATCAAGATATTTAAAAGTTCCGAAGCCGCACCAACATAATAGAGATACAGAAACACCGTGGCCCCTTTCTTTGAGATATCTCTGCACTATCGCGAGCCGCAAATGCCACTTCCAGCTTAGCTGTGCAGAAGAAGAACAACAAGAAGAAGAAATATCTCGAAATATGTCCGTTAGGCCCCTTCCCTTGAGATAAATCTGCAAATATCTCGGAAACGAAGCGAGCTATGGCAAAATGTTAAGAAACCTTTTTTGTAGAGAATTAAGTTTCCTACTTTTTATGTTCTATGATATTTTTTGATCAGATGCGTAGTTCTCGAGATATATCAAGATATTTAAAAGTTCCGAAGCCGCACCATCATAATAGAGATACAGAAACACCGTGGCCCCTTTCTTTGAGATAACTCTGCACTATTGCGAGCTGCAAATGCCACTTCCAGCTTAGCTGTGCAGAGGAAGTACAACAAGAAGAAGAAATATCTCGAAATATGTCCGTCAGGCCAGTTCCTTTGAGCTGAATCTGCAAATATCTCGGAAACGAAGCGAGCTATGGCAAAATGTTAAGAGATGTTTTTTGTAGAGAATTATGTTTCCTACAATTTATCTTCTATGATATTTTTTGATCAGAAGCGTAGTTTTCGAGATATATCGGGATACTTAAACGTTCCGAAGCCGCACCAACATAATAGAGATACAGAAACACCGTGGCCCCTTTCTTTGAGATAACTGTGCACTAGTGCGAGCCGCAAATGCCACTTCCAGCTTAGCTGTGCAGAAGAAGAACAACAAGAAGAAGAAATATCTCGAAATATGTCCGTGAGGCCCCTTCCCTTGAGATAAATCTGCAAATATCTCGGAAACGAAGCGAGCTATGGCAAAATGTTAAGAGACCTTTTTTGTAGAGAATTAAGTTTCCTACTTTTTATGTTCTATGATATGTTTTGATCAGAAGCGTAGTTTTCGAGATATATCGAGATATTTAAAAGTTCCGAAGCCGCAACAACATAATAGAGATACAGAAACAACGTGGCCCCTTTCTTTGAGATAACTCTGCACTAGTGCGAGCCGCAAATGCCACTTCCAGCTTAGCTGTGCAGAAGAAGAACAACAAGAAGAAGAAATATCTCGAAATATGTCCGTCAGGCCCCTTCCCTTGAAATAAATATGCAAATATCTCGGAAACGAAGCGAGCTATGGCAAAATGTTAAGAGACCTTTTTTGTAGAGAATTAAGTTTCCTAATTTTTATGTTCTATGATATTTTTTGATCAGATGCGTAGTTCTCGAGATATATCAAGATATTTAAAAGTTCCGAAGCCGCACCAACATAATAGAGATACAGAAACACCGTGGCCCCTTTCTTTGAGATAACTCTGCACTATTGCGAGCTGCAAATGCCACTTCCAGCTTAGCTGTGCAGAGGAAGAACAACAAGAAGAAGAAATATCTCAAAATATGTCCGTCAGGCCAGTTCCTTTGAGCTGAATCTGCAAATATCTCGGAAACGAAGCGAGCTATGGCAAAATGTTAAGAGACGTTTTTTGTAGAGAATTATGTTTCCTACAATTTATGTTCTATGATATTTTTTGATCAGAAGCGTAGTTTTCGAGATATATCGAGATACTTAAAAGTTCCGAAGCCGCACCAACATAATAGAGATACAGAAACACCGTGGCCCCTTTCTTTGAGATAACTGTGCACTAGTGCGAGCCGCAAATGCCACTTCCAGCTTAGCTGTGCAGAAGAAGAACAACAAGAAGAAGAAATATCTCGAAATATGTCCGTCAGGCCCCTTCCGTTGAGATATATCTGCAAATATCTCGGAAACGAAGCGAGCTATGGCAAAATGTTAAGAGACCGTTTTTGTAGAGAATTATGTTTCCTACTTTTTATGTTCTATGATATTTTTTGATCAGACGCGTAGTTCTCGAGATATATCAAGATATTTAAAAGTTCCGAAGCCGCACCAACATAATAGAGATACAGAAACACCGTGGCCTCTTTCTTTGAGATAACTCTGCACTATTGCGAGCTGCAAATGCCACTTCCAGCTTAGCTGTGCAGAAGAAGAACAACAAGAAGAAGAAATATCTCGAAATATGTCCGTCAGGCCCCTTCCCTTGAGATATATCTGCAAATATCTCGGAAACGAAGTGAGCTATGGCAAAATGTTAAGAGACCTTTTTTGTAGAGAATTATGTTTCCTACAATTTATGTTCTATGGTATTTTTTGATCAGAAGCGTAGTTTTCGAGATATATCGAGATATTTAAAAGTTCCGAAGCCGCACCAACATAATAGAGATACAGAAACACCGTGGCCCCTTTCTTTGAGATAACTCTGCACTATTGCGAGCTGCAAATGCCACTTCCAGCTTAGCTGTGCAGAGGAAGAACAACAAGAAGAAGAAATATCTCGAAATATGTCCGTCAGGCCAGTTCCTTTGAGCTGAATCTGCAAATATCTCGGAAACGAAGCGAGCTATGGCAAAATGTTAATAGACGTTTTTTGTAGAGAATTATGTTTCCTACAATTTATGTTCTATGATATTTTTTGATCAGAAGTGTAGTTTTCGAGATATATCGAGATATTTAAAAGTTCCGAAGACGCACCAACATAATAGAGATACAGAAACACCGTGGCCCCATTCTTTGAGATAACTGTGCACTAGTGCGAGCCGCAAATGCCACTTCCAGCTTAGCTGTGCCGAAGAAGAACAACAAGAAGAAGAAATATCTCGAAATATGTCCGTCAGGCCCCTTCCCTTGAGATATATCTGCAAATATCTCGGAAACGAAGCGAGCTATGGCAAAATGTTAAGAGACCTTTTTTGTAGAGAATTAAGTTTCCTACTTTTTATGTTCTATGATATTTTTTGATCAGATGCGTAGTTCTCGAGATATATCAAGATATTTAAAAGTTCCGAAGCCGCACCAACATAATAGAGATACAGAAACACCGTGGCCCCTTTCTTTGAGATAACTCTGCACTATTGCGAGCTGCAAATGCCACTTCCAGCTTAGCTGTGCAGAGGAAGAACAACAAGAAGAAGAAATATCTCGAAATATGTCCGTCAGGCCAGTTCCTTTGAGCTGAATCTGCAAATATCTCGGAAACGAAGCGAGCTATGGCAAAATGTTAAGAGACGTTTTTTGTAGAGAATTATGATTCCTACAATTTACGTTCTATGATATTTTTTGATCAGAAGCGTAGTTTTCGAGATATATCGAGATACTTAAAAGTTCCAAAGCCGCACCAACATAATAGAGATACAGAAACACCGTGGCCCCTTTCTTTGAGATAACTGTGCACTAGTGCGAGCCGCAAATGCCACTTCCAGCTTAGCTGTGCAGAAGAAGAACAACAAGAAGAAGAAATATCTCGAAATATGTCCGTCAGGCCCCTTCCCTTGAGATAAATCTGCAAATATCTCGGAAACGAAGCGAGCTATGGCAAAATGTTAAGAGACCTTTTTTGTAGAGAATTATGTTTCCTACTTTTTATGTTCTATGATATTTTTTGATCAGACGCGTAGTTCTCGAGATATATCAAGATACTTAAAAGTTCCGAAGCCGCACCAACATAATAGAGATACAGAAACACCGTGGCCCCTTTCTTTGAGATATCTCTGCACTATTGCGAGCTGCAAATGCCACTTCCAGCTTAGCTGTGCAGAAGAAGAACAACAAGAAGAAGAAATATCTCGAAATATGTCCGTGAGGCCCCTTCCCTTGAGATAAATCTGCAAATATCTCGGAAACGAAGCGAGCTATGGCAAAATGTTAAGAGACCTTTTTTGTAGAGAATTAAGTTTCCTACTTTTTATGTTCTATGATATGTTTTGATCAGAAGCGTAGTTTTCGAGATATATCGAGATATTTAAAAGTTCCGAAGCCGCAACAACATAATAGAGATACAGAAACAACGTGGCCCCTTTCTTTGAGATAACTCTGCACTAGTGCGAGCCGCAAATGCCACTTCCAGCTTAGCTGTGCAGAAGAAGAACAACAAGAAGAAGAAATATCTCGAAATATGTCCGTCAGGCCCCTTCCCTTGAAATAAATATGCAAATATCTCGGAAACGAAGCGAGCTATGGCAAAATGTTAAGAGACCTTTTTTGTAGAGAATTAAGTTTCCTAATTTTTATGTTCTATGATATTTTTTGATCAGATGCGTAGTTCTCGAGATATATCAAGATATTTAAAAGTTCCGAAGCCGCACCAACATAATAGAGATACAGAAACACCGTGGCCCCTTTCTTTGAGATAACTCTGCACTATTGCGAGCTGCAAATGCCACTTCCAGCTGAGCTGTGCAGAGGAAGAACAACAAGAAGAAGAAATATCTCAAAATATGTCCGTCAGGCCAGTTCCTTTGAGCTGAATCTGCAAATATCTCGGAAACGAAGCTAGCTATGGCAAAATGTTAAGAGACGTTTTTTGTAGAGAATTATGTTTCCTACAATTTATGTTCTATGATATTTTTTGATCAGAAGCGTAGTTTTCGAGATATATCGAGATACTTAAAAGTTCCGAAGCCGCACCAACATAATAGAGATACAGAAACACCGTGGCCCCTTTCTTTGAGATAACTGTGCACTAGTGCGAGCCGCAAATGCCACTTCCAGCTTAGCTGTGCAGAAGAAGAACAACAAGAAGAAGAAATATCTCGAAATATGTCCGTCAGGCCCCTTCCGTTGAGATATATCTGCAAATATCTCGGAAACGAAGCGAGCTATGGCAAAATGTTAAGAGACCGTTTTTGTAGAGAATTATGTTTCCTACTTTTTATGTTCTATGATATTTTTTGATCAGACGCGTAGTTCTCGAGATATATCAAGATATTTAAAAGTTCCGAAGCCGCACCAACATAATAGAGATACAGAAACACCGTGGCCTCTTTCTTTGAGATAACTCTGCACTATTGCGAGCTGCAAATGCCACTTCCAGCTTAGCTGTGCAGAAGAAGAACAACAAGAAGAAGAAATATCTCGAAATATGTCCGTCAGGCCCCTTCCCTTGAGATAAATCTGCAAATATCTCGGAAACGAAGAGAGCTATGGCAAAAGGTTAAGAGACCTTTTTTGTAGAGAATTAAGTTTCCTACTTTTCATGTTCTATGATATTTTTTGATCAGATGCGTAGTTCTCGAGATATATCAAGATATTTAAAAGTTCCGAAGCCGCACCAACATAATAGAGATACAGAAACACCGTGGCCCCTTTCTTTGAGATAACTCTGCACTATTGCGAGCTGTAAATGTCACTTCCAGCTTAGCTGTGCAGAAGAAGAACAACAAGAAGAAGAAATATCTCGAAATATGTCCGTCAGGCCCCTTCCCTTGAGATATATCTGCAAATATCTCGGAAACGAAGTGAGCTATGGCAAAATGTTAAGAGACCTTTTTTGTAGAGAATTATGTTTCCTACAATTTATGTTCTATGATATTTTTTGATCAGAAGCGTAGTTTTCGAGATATATCGAGATATTTAAAAGTTCCGAAGCCGCACCAACATAATAGAGATACAGAAACACCGTGGCCCCTTTCTTTGAGATAACTCTGCACTATTGCGAGCTGCAAATGCCACTTCCAGCTTAGCTGTGCAGAGGAAGAACAACAAGAAGAAGAAATATCTCGAAATATGTCCGTCAGGCCAGTTCCTTTGAGCTGAATCTGCAAATATCTCGGAAACGAAGCGAGCTATGGCAAAATGTTAATAGACGTTTTTTGTAGAGAATTATGTTTCCTACAATTTATGTTCTATGATATTTTTTGATCAGAAGCGTAGTTTTCGAGATATATCGAGATATTTAAAAGTTCCGAAGACGCACCAACATAATAGAGATACAGAAACACCGTGGCCCCATTCTTTGAGATAACTGTGCACTAGTGCGAGCCGCAAATGCCACTTCCAGCTTAGCTGTGCCGAAGAAGAACAACAAGAAGAAGAAATATCTCGAAATATGTCCGTCAGGCCCCTTCCCTTGAGATATATCTGCAAATATCTCGGAAACGAAGCGAGCTGTGGCAAAATGTTAAGAGACCGTTTTTGTAGAGAATTATGTTTCCTACTTTTTATGTTCTATGATATTTTTTGATCAGACGCGTAGTTCTCGAGATATATCGAGATATTTAAAAGTTCCGAAGCCGCAACAACATAATAGAGATACAGAAACACCGTGGCCCCTTTCTTTGAGATAACTCTGCACTATTGCGAGCTGCAAATGCCACTTCCAGCTTAGCTGTGCAGAGGAAGAACAACAAGAAGAAGAAATATCTCAAAATATGTCCGTCAGGCCAGTTCCTTTGAGCTGAATCTGCAAATATCTCGGAAACGAAGCGAGCTATGGCAAAATGTTAAGAGACGTTTTTTGTAGAGAATTATGTTTCCTACAATTTATGTTCTATGATATTTTTTGATCAGAAGCGTAGTTTTCGAGATATATCGAGATACTTAAAAGTTCCGAAGCCGCACCAACATAATAGAGATACAGAAACACCGTGGCCCCATTCTTTGAGATAACTGTGCACTAGTGCGAGCCGCAAATGCCACTTCCAGCTTAGCTGTGCAGAAGAAGAACAACAAGAAGAAGAAATATCTCGAAATATGTCCGTCAGGCCCCTTCCGTTGAGATATATCTGCAAATATCTCGGAAACGAAGCGAGCTATGGCAAAATCTTAAGAGACCGTTTTTGTAGAGAATTATGTTTCCTACTTTTTATGTTCTATGATATTTTTTGATCAGACGCGTAGTTCTCGAGATATATCAAGATATTTAAAAGTTCCGAAGCCGCACCAACATAATAGAGATACAGAAACACCGTGGCCTCTTTCTTTGAGATAACTCTGCACTATTGCGAGCTGCAAATGCCACTTCCAGCTTAGCTGTGCAGAAGAAGAACAACAAGAAGAAGAAATATCTCGAAATATGTCCGTCAGGCCCCTTCCCTTGAGATAAATCTGCAAATATCTCGGAAACGAAGAGAGCTATGGCAAAATGTTAAGAGACCTTTTTTGTAGAGAATTAAGTTTCCTACTTTTCATGTTCTATGATATTTTTTGATCAGATGCGTAGTTCTCGAGATATATCAAGATATTTAAAAGTTCCGAAGCCGCACCAACATAATAGAGATACAGAAACACCGTGGCCCCTTTCTTTGAGATAACTCTGCACTATTGCGAGCTGTAAATGTCACTTCCAGCTTAGCTGTGCAGAAGAAGAACAACAAGAAGAAGAAATATCTCGAAATATGTCCGTCAGGCCCCTTCCCTTGAGATATATCTGCAAATATCTCGGAAACGAAGTGAGCTATGGCAAAATGTTAAGAGACCTTTTTTGTAGAGAATTATGTTTCCTACAATTTATGTTCTATGATATTTTTTGATCAGAAGCGTAGTTTTCGAGATATATCGAGATATTTAAAAGTTCCGAAGCCGCACCAACATAATAGAGATACAGAAACACCGTGGCCCCTTTCTTTGAGATAACTCTGCACTATTGCGAGCTGCAAATGCCACTTCCAGCTTAGCTGTGCAGAGGAAGAACAACAAGAAGAAGAAATATCTCGAAATATGTCCGTCAGGCCAGTTCCTTTGAGCTGAATCTGCAAATATCTCGGAAACGAAGCGAGCTATGGCAAAATGTTAATAGACGTTTTTTGTAGAGAATTATGTTTCCTACAATTTATGTTCTATGATATTTTTTGATCAGAAGTGTAGTTTTCGAGATATATCGAGATATTTAAAAGTTCCGAAGACGCACCAACATAATAGAGATACAGAAACACCGTGGCCCCATTCTTTGAGATAACTGTGCACTAGTGCGAGCCGCAAATGCCACTTCCAGCTTAGCTGTGCCGAAGAAGAACAACAAGAAGAAGAAATATCTCGAAATATGTCCGTCAGGCCCCTTCCCTTGAGATATATCTGCAAATATCTCGGAAACGAAGCGAGCTATGGCAAAATGTTAAGAGACCGTTTTTGTAGAGAATTATGTTTCCTACTTTTTATGTTCTATGATATTTTTTGATCAGACGCGTAGTTCTCGAGATATATCAAGATATTTAAAAGTTCCGAAGCCGCACCAACATAATAGAGATGCAGAAACACCGTGGCCTCTTTCTTTGAGATAACTCTGCACTATTGCGAGCTGCAAATGCCACTTCCAGCTTAGCTGTGCAGAAGAAGAACAACAAGAAGAAGAAATATCTCGAAATATGTCCGTCAGGCCCCTGCCCTTGAGATATATCTGCAAATATCTCGGAAACGAAGCGAGCTATGGCAAAATGTTAAGAGACCTTTTTTGTAGAGAATTATGTTTCCTACAATTTATGTTCTATGATATTTTTTGATCAGAAGCGTAGTTTTCGAGATATATCGAGATATTTAAAAGTTACGAAGCCGCACCAACATAATAGAGATACAGAAACACCGTGGCCCCTTTCTTTGAGATAACTCTGCAACAGTGCGAGCCGCAAATGCCACTTCCAGCTTAGCTGTGGAGAAGAAGAACAACAAGAAGAAGAAATATCTCGAAATATGTCCGTCAGGCCCCTTCCCTTGAGATAAATCTGCAAATATCTCGGAAACGAAGCGAGCTATGGCAAAATCTTAAGAGACCTTTTGTGTAGAGAATTAAGTTTCCTACTTTTTATGTTCTATGATATTTTTTGATCAGAAGTGTAGTTTTCGAGATATATCGAGATATTTAAAAGTTCCGAAGACGCACCAACATAATAGAGATACAGAAACACCGTGGCCCCATTCTTTGAGATAACTGTGCACTAGTGCGAGCCGCAAATGCCACTTCCAGCTTAGCTGTGCCGAAGAAGAACAACAAGAAGAAGAAATATCTCGAAATATGTCCGTTAGGCCCCTTCCCTTGAGATATATCTGCAAATATCTCGGAAACGAAGTGAGCTATGGCAAAATGTTAAGAGACCTTTTTTGTAGAGAATTATGTTTCCTACAATTTATGTTCTATGATATTTTTTGATCAGAAGCGTAGTTTTCGAGATATATCGAGATATTTAAAAGTTCCGAAGCCGCACCAACATAATAGAGATACAGAAACACCGTGGCCCCTTTCTTTGAGATAACTCTGCACTATTGCGAGCTGCAAATGCCACTTCCAGCTTAGCTGTGCAGAGGAAGAACAACAAGAAGAAGAAATATCTCGAAATATGTCCGTCAGGCCAGTTCCTTTGAGCTGAATCTGCAAATATCTCGGAAACGAAGCGAGCTATGGCAAAATGTTAATAGACGTTTTTTGTAGAGAATTATGTTTCCTACAATTTATGTTCTATGATATTTTTTGATCAGAAGTGTAGTTTTCGAGATATATCGAGATATTGAAAAGTTCCGAAGACGCACCAACATAATAGAGATACAGAAACACCGTGGCCCCATTCTTTGAGATAACTATGCACTAGTGCGAGCCCCAAATGCCACTTCCAGCTTAGCTGTGCCGAAGAAGAACAACAAGAAGAAGAAATATCTCGAAATATGTCCGTCAGGCCCCTTCCCTTGAGATATATCTGCAAATATCTCGGAAACGAAGCGAGCTATGGCAAAATGTTAAGAGACCGTTTTTGTAGAGAATTATGTTTCCTACTTTTTATGTTCTATGATATTTTTTGATCAGACGCGTAGTTCTCGAGATATATCAAGATATTTAAAAGTTCCGAAGCCGCACCAACATAATAGAGATGCAGAAACACCGTGGCCTCTTTCTTTGAGATAACTCTGCACTATTGCGAGCTGCAAATGCCACTTCCAGCTTAGCTGTGCAGAAGAAGAACAACAAGAAGAAGAAATATCTCGAAATATGTCCGTCAGGCCCCTGCCCTTGAGATATATCTGCAAATATCTCGGAAACGAAGCGAGCTATGGCAAAATCTTAAGAGACCTTTTTTGTAGAGAATTAAGTTTCCTACTTTTTATGTTCTATGATATTTTTTGATCAGATGCGTAGTTCTCGAGATATAACAAGATATTTAAAAGTTCCGAAGCCGCACCAACATAATAGAGATACAGAAACACCGTGGCCCCTTTCTTTGAGATAACTCTGCACTAGTGCGAGCCGCAAATGCCACTTCCAGCTTAGCTGTGCAGAAGAAGAACAACAAGAAGAAGAACAACAAGAAGAAGAAATATCTCGAAATATGTCCGTTAGGCCCCTTCCCTTGAGATAAATCTGCAAATATCTCGGAAACGAAGTGAGCTATGGCAAAATGTTAAGAGACCTTTTTTGTAGAGAATTATGTTTCCTACAATTTATGTTCTATGATATTTTTTGATCAGAAGCGTAGTTTTCGAGATATATCGAGATATTTAAAAGTTCCGAAGCCGCACCAACATAATAGAGATACAGAAACACCGTGGCCCCTTTCTTTGAGATAACTCTGCACTATTGCGAGCTGCAAATGCCACTTCCAGCTTAGCTGTGCAGAGGAAGAACAACAAGAAGAAGAAATATCTCGAAATATGTCCGTCAGGCCAGTTCCTTTGAGCTGAATCTGCAAATATCTCGGAAACGAAGCGAGCTATGGCAAAATGTTAATAGACGTTTTTTGTAGAGAATTATGTTTCCTACAATTTATGTTCTATGATATTTTTTGATCAGAAGTGTAGTTTTCGAGATATATCGAGATATTGAAAAGTTCCGAAGACGCACCAACATAATAGAGATACAGAAACACCGTGGCCCCATTCTTTGAGATAACTATGCACTAGTGCGAGCCCCAAATGCCACTTCCAGCTTAGCTGTGCCGAAGAAGAACAACAAGAAGAAGAAATATCTCGAAATATGTCCGTCAGGCCCCTTCCCTTGAGATATATCTGCAAATATCTCGGAAACGAAGCGAGCTATGGCAAAATGTTAAGAGACCGTTTTTGTAGAGAATTATGTTTCCTACTTTTTATGTTCTATGATATTTTTTGATCAGACGCGTAGTTCTCGAGATATATCAAGATATTTAAAAGTTCCGAAGCCGCACCAACATAATAGAGATGCAGAAACACCGTGGCCTCTTTCTTTGAGATAACTCTGCACTATTGCGAGCTGCAAATGCCACTTCCAGCTTAGCTGTGCAGAAGAAGAACAACAAGAAGAAGAAATATCTCGAAATATGTCCGTCAGGCCCCTGCCCTTGAGATATATCTGCAAATATCTCGGAAACGAAGCGAGCTATGGCAAAATCTTAAGAGACCTTTTTTGTAGAGAATTAAGTTTCCTACTTTTTATGTTCTATGATATTTTTTGATCAGATGCGTAGTTCTCGAGATATAACAAGATATTTAAAAGTTCCGAAGCCGCACCAACATAATAGAGATACAGAAACACCGTGGCCCCTTTCTTTGAGATAACTCTGCACTAGTGCGAGCCGCAAATGCCACTTCCAGCTTAGCTGTGCAGAAGAAGAACAACAAGAAGAAGAACAACAAGAAGAAGAAATATCTCGAAATATGTCCGTTAGGCCCCTTCCCTTGAGATAAATCTGCAAATATCTCGGAAACGAAGCGAGCTATGGCAAAATGTTAAGAGACCTTTTTTGTAGAGAATTAAGTTTCCTACTTTTTATGTTCTATGATATTTTTTGATCAGATGCGCAGTTCTCGAGATATATCAAGATACTTAAAAGTTCCGAAGCCGCACCAACATAATAGAGATACCGAAACACCGTGGCCCCTTTCTTTGAGAAAGCTCTGCACTATTGCGAGCTGCAAATGCCACTTCCAGCTTAGCTGTGCAGAAGAAGAACAACAAGAAGAAGAAATATCTCGAAATATGTCCGTTAGGCCCCTTCCCTTGAGATAAATCTGCAAATATCTCGGAAACGAAGCGAGCTATGGTAAAATGTTAAGAGACCTTTTTTGTAGAGAATAATGTTTCCTACAATTTATGTTCTATGATATTTTTTGATCAGAAGCGTAGTTTTCGAGATATATCGAGATATTTAAAAGTTCCGAAGCCGCACCAACATAATAGAGATACAGAAACACCGTGGCCCCTTTCTTTGAGATAACTCTGCACTATTGCGAGCTGTAAATGCCACTTCCAGCTTAGCTGTGCAGAAGAAGAACAACAAGAAGAAGAAATATCTCGAAATATGTCCGTCAGGCCCCTGCCCTTGAGATATATCTGCAAATATCTCGGAAACGAAGCGAGCTATGGCAAAATGTTAAGAGACCTTTTTTGTAGAGAATTAAGTTTCCTACTTTTTATGTTCCATGATATTTTTTGATCAGATGCGCAGTTCTCGAGATATATCAAGATACTTAAAAGTTCCGAAGCCGCACCAACATAATAGAGATACCGAAACACCGTGGCCCCTTTCTTTGAGAAAGCTCTGCACTATTGCGAGCTGCAAATGCCACTTCCAGCTTAGCTGTGCAGAAGAAGAACAACAAGAAGAAGAAATATCTCGAAATATGTCCGTTAGGCCCCTTCAGTTGAGATAAATCTGCAAATATCTCGGAAACGAAGCGAGCTATGGTAAAATGTTAAGAGACCTTTTTTGTAGAGAATTATGTTTTCTACAATTTATGTTCTATGATATTTTTTGATCAGAAGCGTGGTTTTCGAGATATATCGAGATATTTAAAAGTTCCGAAGCCGCACCAACATAATAGAGATACAGAAACACCGTGGCCCCTTTCTTTGAGATAACTCTGCACTATTGCGAGCTGTAAATGCCACTTCCAGCTTAGCTGTGCAGAAGAAGAACAACAAGAAGAAGAAATATCTCGAAATATGTCCGTCAGGCCCCTGCCCTTGAGATATATCTGCAAATATCTCGGAAACGAAGCGAGCTATGGCAAAATGTTAAGAGACCTTTTTTGTAGAGAATTATGTTTCCTACAATTTATGTTCTATGATATTTTTTGATCAGAAGCGTAGTTTTCGGGATATATCGAGATATTGAAAAGTTCCGAAGCCGCACCAACATAATAGAGATACAGAAACACCGTGGCCCCTTTCTTTGAGATAACTCCGCAATAGTGTGAGCCGCAAATGCCACTTCCAGCTTAGCTGTGCAGAAGAAGAACAACAAGAAGAAGAAATATCTCGAAATATGTCCGTCAGGCCCCTGCCCTTGAGATATATCTGCAAATATCTCGGAAACGAAGCGAGCTATGGCAAAATGTTAAGAGACCTTTTTTGTAGAGAATTAAGTTTCCTACTTTTTATGTTCCATGATATTTTTTGATCAGATGCGCAGTTCTCGAGATATATCAAGATACTTAAAAGTTCCGAAGCCGCACCAACATAATAGAGATACCGAAACACCGTGGCCCCTTTCTTTGAGAAAGCTCTGCACTATTGCGAGCTGCAAATGCCACTTCCAGCTTAGCTGTGCAGAAGAAGAACAACAAGAAGAAGAAATATCTCGAAATATGTCCGTTAGGCCCCTTCAGTTGAGATAAATCTGCAAATATCTCGGAAACGAAGCGAGCTATGGTAAAATGTTAAGAGACCTTTTTTGTAGAGAATTATGTTTTCTACAATTTATGTTCTATGATATTTTTTGATCAGAAGCGTGGTTTTCGAGATATATCGAGATATTTAAAAGTTCCGAAGCCGCACCAACATAATAGAGATACAGAAACACCGTGGCCCCTTTCTTTGAGATAACTCTGCACTATTGCGAGCTGTAAATGCCACTTCCAGCTTAGCTGTGCAGAAGAAGAACAACAAGAAGAAGAAATATCTCGAAATATGTCCGTCAGGCCCCTGCCCTTGAGATATATCTGCAAATATCTCGGAAACGAAGCGAGCTATGGCAAAATGTTAAGAGACCTTTTTTGTAGAGAATTATGTTTCCTACAATTTATGTTCTATGATATTTTTTGATCAGAAGCGTAGTTTTCGGGATATATCGAGATATTGAAAAGTTCCGAAGCCGCACCAACATAATAGAGATACAGAAACACCGTGGCCCCTTTCTTTGAGATAACTCCGCAATAGTGTGAGCCGCAAATGCCACTTCCAGCTTAGCTGTGCAGAAGAAGAACAACAAGAAGAAGAAATATCTCGAAATATGTCCGTCAGGCCCCTTCCCTTGAGATATATCTGCAAATATCTCGGAAACGAAGCGAGCTATGGCAAAATGTTAAGAGACCTTTTTTGTAGAGAATTAAGTTTCCTACTTTTTATGTTCTATGATATCTTTTGATCAGATGCGTAGTTCTCGAGATATATCAAGATATTTAAAAGTTCCGAAGCCGCACCAACATAATAGAGATACAGAAACACCGTGGCCCCTTTCTTTGAGATAACTCTGCACTATTGCGAGCTGTAAATGCCACTTCCAGCTTAGCTGTGCAGAAGAAGAACAACAAGAAGAAGAAATATCTCGAAATATGTCCGTCAGGCCCCTTCCCTTGAGATAAATCTGCAAATATCTCGGAAACGAAGCGAGCTATGGCAAAATGTTAAGAGACCTTTTTTGTAGAGAATTAAGTTTCCTACTTTTTATCTTCTATGATATTTTTTGATCAGATGCGTAGTTCTCGAGATATATCAAGATATTTAAAAGTTCCGAAGCCGCACCAACATAATAGAGATACAGAAACACCGTGGCCCCTCTCTTTGAGATAACTCTGCACTATTGCGAGCTGGAAATGCCACTTCCAGTTTAGCTGTGCAGAAGAAGAACAACAAGAAGAAGAAATATCTCGAAATATGTCCGTTAGGCCCCTTCCCTTGAGATAAATGTGCAAATATCTCGGAAACGAAGCGAGCTATGGCAAAATGTTAAGAGACCTTTTTTGTAGAGAATTAAGTTTCCTACTTTTTATGCTCTATGATATTTTTTGATCAGATGCGTAGTTCTCGAGATATATCAAGATATTTAAAAGTTCCGAAGCCGCACCAACATAATAGAGATACAGAAACACCGTGGCCCCTTTCTTTGAGATAACTCTGCACTATTGCGAGCTGCAAATGCCACTTCCAGCTTAGCTGTGCAGAAGAAGAACAACAAGAAGAAGAAATATCTCGAAATATGTCCGTCAGGCCCCTTCCCTTGAGATAAATCTGCAAATATCTCGGAAACGAAGAGAGCTATGGCAAAATGTTAAGAGACCTTTTTTGTAGAGAATTATGTTTCCTACAATTTATGTTCTATGATATTTTTTGATCAGAAGCGTAGTTTTCGAGATATATCGAGATATTTAAAAGTTCCGAAGCCGCACCAACATAATAGAGATACAGAAACACCGTGGCCCCTTTCTTTGAGATAACTCTGCACTATTGCGAGCTGCAAATGCCACTTCCAGCTTAGCTGTGCAGAAGAAAAACAACAAGAAGCAGAAATATCTCGAAATATGTCCGTTAGGCCCCTTCCCTTGAGATAAATCTGCAAATATCTCGGAAACAAAGCGAGATATGGCAAAATGTTAAGAGACCTTTTTGGTAGAGAATTAAGTTTCCTACTTTTTATGTTCTATGATATTTTTTGATCAGATGCGTAGTTCTCGAGATATATCAAGATATTTAAAAGTTCCGAAGCCGCACCAACATAATAGAGATACAGAAACACCGTGGCCCCTTTCTTTGAGATAACTCTGCACTATTGCGAGCTGTAAATGCCACTTCCAGCTTAGCTGTGCAGAAGAAGAACAACAAGAAGAAGAAATATCTCGAAATATGTCCGTCAGGCCCCTTCCCTTGAGATATATCTGCAAATATCTCGGAAACGAAGCGAGCTATGGCAAAATGTTAAGAGACCTTTTTTGTAGAGAATTATGTTTCCTACAATTTATGTTCTATGATATTTTTTGATCAGAAGCGTAGTTTTCGAGATATATCGAGATATTTAAAAGTTCCGATGCCGCACCAACATAATAGAGATACAGAAACACCGTGGCCCCTTTCTTTGAGATAACTCTGCACTAGTGCGAGCCGCAAATGCCACTTCCAGCTTAGCTGTGCAGAAGAAGAACAACAAGAAGAAGAAATATCTCGAAATATGTCCGTCAGGCCCCTTCCCTTGAGATAAATCTGCAAATATCTCGGAAACGAAGCGAGCTATGGCAAAATGTTAAGAGACCTTTTTTGTAGAGAATTAAGTTTCCTACTTTTTACCTTCTATGATATTTTTTGATCAGATGCGTAGTTCTCGAGATATATCAAGATATTTAAAAGTTCCGAAGCCGCACCAACATAATAGAGATACAGAAACACCGTGGCCCCTCTCTTTGAGATAACTCTGCACTATTGCGAGCTGGAAATGCCACTTCCAGCTTAGCTGTGCAGAAGAAGAACAACAAGAAGAAGAAATATCTCGAAATATGTCCGTCAGGCCCCTTCCCTTGAGATATATCTGCAAATATCTCGGAAACGAAGTGAGCTATGGCAAAATGTTGAGAGACCTTTTTTGTAGAGAATTATGTTTCCTACAATTTATGTTCTATGATATTTTTTGATCAGAAGCGTAGTTTTCGAGATATATCGAGATATTTAAAAGTTCCGAAGCCGCAGCAACATAATAGAGATACAGAAACACCGTGGCCCCTTTCTTTGAGATAACTCTGCACTAGTGCGAGCCGCAAATGCCACTTCCAGCTTAGCTGTGCATAAGAAGAACAACAAGAAGAAGAAATATCTCGAAATATGTCCGTCAGGCCCCTTCCCTTGAGATATATCTGCAAATATCTCGGAAACGAAGCGAGCTATGGCAAAATGTTAAGAGACCTTTTTTGTAGAGAATTAAGTTTCCTACTTTTTATGTTCTATGATATCTTTTGATCAGATGCGTAGTTCTCGAGATATATCAAGATATTTAAAAGTTCCGAAGCCGCACCAACATAATAGAGATACAGAAACACCGTGGCCCCTTTCTTTGAGATAACTCTGCACTATTGCGAGCTGTAAATGCCACTTCCAGCTTAGCTGTGCAGAAGAAGAACAACAAGAAGAAGAAATATCTCGAAATATGTCCGTCAGGCCCCTTCCCTTGAGATAAATGTGCAAATATCTCGGAAACGAAGCGAGCTATGGCAAAATGTTAAGAGACCTTTTTTGTAGAGAATTAAGTTTCCTACTTTTTATCTTCTATGATATTTTTTGATCAGATGCGTAGTTCTCGAGATATATCAAGATATTTAAAAGTTCCGAAGCCGCACCAACATAATAGAGATACAGAAACACCGTGGCCCCTTTCTTTGAGATAACTCTGCACTATTGCGAGCTGTAAATGCCACTTCCAGCTTAGCTGTGCAGAAGAAGAACAACAAGAAGAAGAAATATCTCGAAATATGTCCGTCAGGCCCCTTCCCTTGAGATAAATCTGCAAATATCTCGGAAACGAAGCGAGCTATGGCAAAATGTTAAGAGACCTTTTTTGTAGAGAATTATGTTTCCTACAATTTATGTTCTATGATATTTTTTGATCAGAAGCGTAGTTTTCGAGATATATCGAGATATTTAAAAGTTCCGAAGCCGCACCAACATAATAGAGATACAGAAACACCGTGGCCCCTTTCTTTGAGATAACTCTGCACTATTGCGAGCTGCAAATGCCACTTCCAGCTTAGCTGTGCAGAAGAAGAACAACAAGAAGCAGAAATATCTCGAAATATGTCCGTTAGGCCCCTTCCCTTGAGATAAATCTGCAAATATCTCGGAAACGAAGCGAGATATGGCAAAATGTTAAGAGACCTTTTTTGTAGAGAATTAAGTTTCCTACTTTTTATGTTCTATGATATTTTTTGAGCAGATGCGTAGTTCTCGAGATATATCAAGATATTTAAAAGTTCCGATGCCGCACCAACATAATAGAGATACAGAAACACCGTGGCCCCTCTCTTTGAGATAACTCTGCACTATTGCGAGCTGGAAATGCCACGTCCAGTTTAGCTGTGCAGAAGAAGAACAACAAGAAGAAGAAATATCTCGAAATATGTCAGTTAGGCCCCTTCCCTTGAGATAAATCTGCAAATATCTCGGAAACGAAGCGAGCTATGGCAAAATGTTAAGAGACCTTTTTTGTAGCGAATTAAGTTTCCTACTTTTTATGTTCTATGATATTTTTTGATCAGACGCGTAGTTCTCGAGATATATCAAGATATTTAAAAGTTCCGAAGCCGCACCAACATAATAGAGATACTGAAACACCGTGGCCCCTTTCTTTGAGATAACTCTGCACTATTGCGAGCTGCAAATGCCACTTCCAGCTTAGCTGTGCAGAAGAAGAACAACAAGAAGAAGAAATATCTCGAAATATGTCCGTCAGGCCCCTTCCCTTGAGATAAATCTGCAAATATCTCGGAAACGAAGCGAGCTATTGCAAAATGTTAAGAGACCTTTTTTGTAGAGAATTGAGTTTCCTACTTTTTATGTTCTATGATATTTTTTGATCAGATGCGTAGTTCTCGAGATATATCAAGATATTTAAAAGTTCCGAAGCCGCACCAACATAATAGAGATACAGAAACAGGGTGGCCCCTTTCATTGAGATAACTCTGCACTATTGCGAGCTGCAAATGCCACTTCCAGCGTAGCTGTGCAGAAGAAGAACAACAAGAAGAAGAAATATCTCGAAATATGTCCGTCAGGCCCCTTCCCTTGAGATAAATCTGGAAATATCTCGGAAACGAAGAGAGCTATGGCAAAATGTTAAGAGACCTTTTTGGTAGAGAATTAAGTTTCCTACTTTTTATGTTCTATGATATTTTTTGATCAGATGCGTAGTTCTCGAGATATATCAAGATATTTAAAAGTTCCGAAGCCGCACCAACATAATAGAGATACAGAAACACCGTGGCCCCTTTCTTTGAGATAACTCTGCACTATTGCGAGCTGTAAATGCCACTTCCAGCTTAGCTGTGCAGAAGAAGAACAACAAGAAGAAGAAATATCTCGAAATATGTCCGTCAGGCCCCTTCCCTTGAGATATATCTGCAAATATCTCGGAAACGAAGCGAGCTATGGCAAAATGTTAAGAGACCTTTTTTGTAGAGAATTATGTTTCCTACAATTTATGTTCTATGATATTTTTTGATCAGAAGCGTAGTTTTCGAGATATATCGAGATATTTAAAAGTTCCGATGCCGCACCAACATAATAGAGATACAGAAACACCGTGGCCCCTTTCTTTGAGATAACTCTGCACTAGTGCGAGCCGCAAATGCCACTTCCAGCTTAGCTGTGCAGAAGAAGAACAACAAGAAGAAGAAATATCTCGAAATATGTCCGTCAGGCCCCTTCCCTTGAGATAAATCTGCAAATATCTCGGAAACGAAGCGAGCTATGGCAAAATGTTAAGAGACCTTTTTTGTAGAGAATTAAGTTTCCTACTTTTTACCTTCTATGATATTTTTTGATCAGATGCGTAGTTCTCGAGATATATCAAGATATTTAAAAGTTCCGAAGCCGCACCAACATAATAGAGATACAGAAACACCGTGGCCCCTCTCTTTGAGATAACTCTGCACTATTGCGAGCTGGAAATGCCACTTCCAGCTTAGCTGTGCAGAAGAAGAACAACAAGAAGAAGAAATATCTCGAAATATGTCCGTCAGGCCCCTTCCCTTGAGATATATCTGCAAATATCTCGGAAACGAAGTGAGCTATGGCAAAATGTTGAGAGACCTTTTTTGTAGAGAATTATGTTTCCTACAATTTATGTTCTATGATATTTTTTGATCAGAAGCGTAGTTTTCGAGATATATCGAGATATTTAAAAGTTCCGAAGCCGCAGCAACATAATAGAGATACAGAAACACCGTGGCCCCTTTCTTTGAGATAACTCTGCACTAGTGCGAGCCGCAAATGCCACTTCCAGCTTAGCTGTGCAGAAGAAGAACAACAAGAAGAAGAAATGTCTCGAAATATGTCCGTCAGGCCCCTTCCCTTGAGATAAATCTGCAAATATCTCGGAAACGAAGCGAGCTATGGCAAAATGTTAAGAGACCTTTTTTGTAGAGAATTAAGTTTCCTACTTTTTACCTTCTATGATATTTTTTGATCAGATGCGTAGTTCTCGAGATATATCAAGATATTTAAAAGTTCCGAAGCCGCACCAACATAATAGAGATACAGAAACACCGTGGCCCCTCTCTTTGAGATAACTCTGCACTATTGCGAGCTGGAAATGCCACTTCCAGCTTAGCTGTGCAGAAGAAGAACAACAAGAAGAAGAAATATCTCGAAATATGTCCGTCAGGCCCCTTCCCTTGAGATATATCTGCAAATATCTCGGAAACGAAGTGAGCTATGGCAAAATGTTGAGAGACCTTTTTTGTAGAGAATTATGTTTCCTACAATTTATGTTCTATGATATTTTTTGATCAGAAGCGTAGTTTTCGAGATATATCGAGATATTTAAAAGTTCCGAAGCCGCAGCAACATAATAGAGATACAGAAACACCGTGGCCCCTTTCTTTGAGATAACTCTGCACTAGTGCGAGCCGCAAATGCCACTTCCAGCTTAGCTGTGCAGAAGAAGAACAACAAGAAGAAGAAATGTCTCGAAATATGTCCGTCAGGCCCCTTCCCTTGAGATAAATCTGCAAATATCTCGGAAACGAAGCGAGCTATGGCAAAATGTTAAGAGACCTTTTTTGTAGAGAATTAAGTTTCCTACTTTTTACCTTCTATGATATTTTTTGATCAGATGCGTAGTTCTCGAGATATATCAAGATATTTAAAAGTTCCGAAGCCGCACCAACATAATAGAGATACAGAAACACCGTGGCCCCTCTCTTTGAGATAACTCTGCACTATTGCGAGCTGGAAATGCCACTTCCAGCTTAGCTGTGCAGAAGAAGAACAACAAGAAGAAGAAATATCTCGAAATATGTCCGTCAGGCCCCTTCCCTTGAGATATATCTGCAAATATCTCGGAAACGAAGTGAGCTATGGCAAAATGTTGAGAGACCTTTTTTGTAGAGAATTATGTTTCCTACAATTTATGTTCTATGATATTTTTTGATCAGAAGCGTAGTTTTCGAGATATATCGAGATATTTAAAAGTTCCGAAGCCGCAGCAACATAATAGAGATACAGAAACACCGTGGCCCCTTTCTTTGAGATAACTCTGCACTAGTGCGACCCGCAAATGCCACTTCCAGCTTAGCTGTGCAGAAGAAGAACAACAAGAAGAAGAAATATCTCGAAATATGTCCGTCAGGCCCCTTCCCTTGAGATAAATCTGCAAATATCTCGGAAACGAAGCGAGCTATGGCAAAATGTTAAGAGACCTTTTTTGTAGAGAATTATGTTTCCTACAATTTATGTTCTATGATATTTTTTGATCAGAAGCGTAGTTTTCGAGATATATCGAGATATTTAAAAGTTCCGAAGCCGCACCAACATAATAGAGATACAGAAACACCGTGGCCCCTTTCTTTGAGATAACTCTGCAATAGTGCGAGCCGCTAATGCCACTTCCAGCTTAGCTGTGCAGAAGAAGAACAACAAGAAGAAGAAATATCTCGAAATATGTCCGTCAGGCCCCTTCCCTTGAGATATATCTGCAAATATCTCGGAAACGAAGCGAGCTATGGCAAAATGTTAAGAGACCTTTTTTGTAGAGAATTAAGTTTCCTACTTTTTATGTTCTATGATATCTTTTGATCAGATGCGTAGTTCTCGAGATATATCAAGATATTTAAAAGTTCCGAAGCCGCACCAACATAATAGAGATACAGAAACACCGTGGCCCCTTTCTTTGAGATAACTCTGCACTATTGCGAGCTGTAAATGCCACTTCCAGCTTAGCTGTGCAGAAGAAGAACAACAAGAAGAAGAAATATCTCGAAATATGTCCGTCAGGCCCCTTCCCTTGAGATAAATGTGCAAATATCTCGGAAACGAAGCGAGCTATGGCAAAATGTTAAGAGACCTTTTTTGTAGAGAATTAAGTTTCCTACTTTTTATCTTCTATGATATTTTTTGATCAGATGCGTAGTTCTCGAGATATATCAAGATATTTAAAAGTTCCGAAGCCGCACCAACATAATAGAGATACAGAAACACCGTGGCCCCTCTCTTTGAGATAACTCTGCACTATTGCGAGCTGGAAATGCCACTTCCAGCTTAGCTGTGCAGAAGAAGAACAACAAGAAGAAGAAATATCTCGAAATATGTCCGTCAGGCCCCTTCCCTTGAGATATATCTGCAAATATCTCGGAAACGAAGTGAGCTATGGCAAAATGTTGAGAGACCTTTTTTGTAGAGAATTATGTTTCCTACAATTTATGTTCTATGATATTTTTTGATCAGAAGCGTAGTTTTCGAGATATATCAAGATATTTAAAAGTTCCGAAGCCGCAGCAACATAATAGAGATACAGAAACACCGTGGCCCCTTTCTTTGAGATAACTCTGCACTAGTGCGAGCCGCAAATGCCACTTCCAGCTTAGCTGTGCAGAAGAAGAACAACAAGAAGAAGAAATGTCTCGAAATATGTCCGTCAGGCCCCTTCCCTTGAGATAAATCTGCAAATATCTCGGAAACGAAGCGAGCTATGGCAAAATGTTAGGAGACCTTTTTTGTAGAGAATTAAGTTTCCTACTTTTTATGTTCTATGATATTTTTTGATCAGATGCGTAGTTCTCGAGATATATCAAGATATTTAAAAGTTCCGAAGCCGCACCAACATAATAGAGATACAGAAACACCGTGGCCCCTTTCTTTGAGATAACTCTGCACTAGTGCGAGCCGCAAATGCCACTTCCAGCTTAGCTGTGCAGAAGAAGAACAACAAGAAGAAGAAATATCTCGAAATATGTCCGTCAGGCCCCTTCCCTTGAGATAAATCTGCAAATATCTCGGAAACGAAGCGGGCTATGGCAAAATGATAAGAGACCGTTTTTGTAGAGAATTAAGTTTCCTACTTTTTATGTTCTATGATATTTTTTGATCAGATGCGTAGTTCTCGAGATATATCAAGATAGTTAAAAGTTCCGAAGCCGCACCAACATAATAGAGATACAGAAACACCGTGGCCCCTTTCTTTGAGATAACTCTGCACTATTGCGAGCTGCAAATGCCACTTCCAGCTTAGCTGTGCAGAAGAAGAACAACAAGAATAAGAAATATCTCGAAATATGTCCGTCAGGCCCCTTCCCTTGAGATAAATCTGCAAATATCTCGGAAACGAAGAGAGCTATGGCAAAATGTTAAGAGACCTTTTCTGTAGAGAATTAAGTTTCCTACTTTTTATGTTCTATGATATTTTTTGATCAGATGCGTAGTTCTCGAGATATATCAAGATATTTAAAAGTTCCGAAGCCGCACCAACATAATAGAGATACAGAAACACCGTGGCCCCCTTCTTTGAGATAGCTCTGCACTATTGCGAGCTGCAAATGCCACTTCCAGCTTAGCTGTGCAGAAGAAGAACAACAAGAAGAAGAAATATCTCGAAATATGTCCGTCAGGCCCCTTCCCTTGAGATAAATCTGCAAATATCTCGGAAACGAAGCGAGCTATGGCAAAATGTTAAGAGACCTTTTTTGTAGAGAATTAAGTTTCCTACTTTTTATGTTCTATGATATTTTTTGATCAGATGCGTAGTTCTCGAGATATATCAAGATATTTAAAAGTTCCGAAGCCGCACCAACATAATAGAGATACAGAAACACCGTGGCCCCTTTCTTTGAGATAACTGTGCACTAGTGCGAGCCGCAAATGCCACTTCCAGGTTAGCTGTGCAGAAGAAGAACAACAAGAAGAAGAAATATCTCGAAATATGTCCGTCAGGCCCCTTCCCTTGAGATAAATCTGCAAATATCTCGGAAACGAAGCGAGCTATGGCAAAATGTTAAGAGACCGTTTTTGTAGAGAATTAAGTTTCCTACTTTTTCTGTTCTATGATATTTTTTGATCAGATGCGTAGTTCTCGAGATATATCAAGATATTTAAAAGTTCCGAAGCCGCACCAACATAATAGAGATACAGAAACACCGTGGCCCCTTTCTTTGAGATAACTCTGCACTATTGCGAGCTGCAAATGCCACTTCCAGCTTAGCTGTGCAGAAGAAGAACAACAAGAATAAGAAATATCTCGAAATATGTCCGTCAGGCCCCTTCCCTTGAGATAAATCTGCAAATATCTCGGAAACGAAGAGAGCTATGGCAAAATGTTAAGAGACCTTTTCTGTAGAGAATCAAGTTTCCTACTTTTTATGTTCTATGATATTTTTTGATCAGATGCGTAGTTCTCGAGATATATCAAGATATTTAAAAGTTCCGAAGCCGCACCAACATAATAGAGATACAGAAACACCGTGGCCCCCTTCTTTGAGATAACTCTGCACTATTGCGAGCTGCAAATGCCACTTCCAGCTTAGCTGTGCAGAAGAAGAACAACAAGAAGAAGAAATATCTCGAAATATGTCCGTCAGGCCCCTTCCCTTGAGATAAATCTGCAAATATCTCGGAAACGAAGCGAGCTATGGCAAAATGTTAAGAGACCTTTTTTGTAGAGAATTAAGTTTCCTACTTTTTATGTTCTATGATATTTTTTGATCAGATGCGTAGTTCTCGAGATATATCAAGATATTTAAAAGTTCCGAAGCCGCACCAACATAATAGAGATACAGAAACACCGTGGCCCCTTTCTTTGAGATAACTCTGCACTATTGCGAGCTGCAAATGCCACTTCCAGGTTAGCTGTGCAGAAGAAGAACAACAAGAAGAAGAAATATCTCGAAATATTTCCGTCAGGCCCCTTCCCTTGAGATATATCTGCAAATATCTCGGAAACGAAGCGAGCTATGGCAAAATGTTAAGAGAACTTTTTTGTAGAGAATTATGTTTCCTACAATTTATGTTCTATGATATTTTTTGATCAGGTGCGTAGTTTTCGAGATATATCGAGATATTTAAAAGTTCCGAAGCCGCACCAACATAATAGAGATACAGAAACACCGTGGCCCCTTTCTTTGAGATAACTCTGCACTATTGCGAGCTGCAAATGCCACTTCCAGCTTAGCTGTGCAGAAGAAGAACAACAAGAATAAGAAATATCTCGAAATATGTCCGTCAGGCCCCTTCCCTTGAGATAAATCTGCAAATATCTCGGAAACGAAGAGAGCTATGGCAAAATGTTGAGAGACCTTTTTTGTAGAGAATTAAGTTTCCTACTATTTATGTTCTATGATATTTTTTGATCAGATGCGTAGTTCTCGAGATATATCAAGATATTTAAAAGTTCCGAAGCCGCACCAAGATAATAGAGATACAGAAACACCGTGGCCCCTTTCTTTGAGATAACTCTGCACTAGTGCGAGCCGCAAATGCCACTTCCAGCTTAGCTGTGCAGAAGAAGAACAACAAGAAGAAGAAATATCTCGAAATATGTCCGTCAGGCCCCTTGCCTTGAGATAAATCTGCAAATATCTCGGAAACGAAGCGAGCTATGGCAAAATGTTAAGAGACCGTTTTTGTAGACAATTAAGTTTCCTACTTTTTATGTTCTATGATATTTTTTGATCAGAAGCGTAGTTTTCGAGATATATCAAGATATTTAAAAGTTCCGAAGCCGCACCAACATAATAGAGATACAGAAACACCGTGGCCCCTTTCTTTGAGATAACTCTGCACTATTGCGAGCTGCAAATGCCACTTCCAGCTTAGCTGTGCAGAAGAAGAACAACAAGAATAAGAAATATCTCGAAATATGTCCGTCAGGCCCCTTCCCTTGAGATAAATCTGCAAATATCTCGGAAACGAAGAGAGCTATGGCAAAATGTTAAGAGAGCTTTTCTGTAGAGAATTAAGTTTCCTACTTTTTATGTTCTATGATATTTTTTGATCAGATGCGTAGTTCTCGAGATATATCAAGATATTTAAAAGTTCCGAAGCCGCACCAACATAATAGAGATACAGAAACACCGTGGCCCCCTTCTTTGAGATAACTCTGCACTATTGCGAGCTGCAAATGCCACTTCCAGCTTAGCTGTGCAGAAGAAGAACAACAAGAAGAAGAAATATCTCGAAATATGTCCGTCAGGCCCCTTCCCTTGAGATAAATCTGCAAATATCTCGGAAACGAAGCGAGCTATGGCAAAATGTTAAGAGACCTTTTTTGTAGAGAATTAAGTTTCCTACTTTTTATGTTCTATGATATTTTTTGATCAGATGCGTAGTTCTCGAGATATATCAAGATATTTAAAAGTTCTGAAGCCGCACCAACATAATAGAGATACAGAAACACCGTGGCCCCTTTCTTTGAGATAACTCTGCACTATTGCGAGCTGCAAATGCCACTTCCAGGTTAGCTGTGCAGAAGAAGAACAACAAGAAGAAGAAATATCTCGAAATATTTCCGTCAGGCCCCTTCCCTTGAGATATATCTGCAAATATCTCGGAAACGAAGCGAGCTATGGCAAAATGTTAAGAGAACTTTTTTGTAGAGAATTATGTTTCCTACAATTTATGTTCTATGATATTTTTTGATCAGATGCGTAGTTTTCGAGATATATCGAGATATTTAAAAGTTCCGAAGCCGCACCAACATAATAGAGATACAGAAACACCGTGGCCCCTTTCTTTGAGATAACTCTGCACTATTGCGAGCTGCAAATGCCACTTCCAGCTTAGCTGTGCAGAAGAAGAACAACAAGAATAAGAAATATCTCGAAATATGTCCGTCAGGCCCCTTCCCTTGAGATAAATCTGCAAATATCTCGGAAACGAAGAGAGCTATGGCAAAATGTTGAGAGACCTTTTTTGTAGAGAATTAAGTTTCCTACTATTTATGTTCTATGATATTTTTTGATCAGATGCGTAGTTCTCGAGATATATCAAGATATTTAAAAGTTCCGAAGCCGCACAAGATAATAGAGATACAGAAACACCGTGGCCCCTTTCTTTGAGATAACTCTGCACTAGTGCGAGCCGCAAATGCCACTTCCAGCTTAGCTGTGCAGAAGAAGAACAACAAGAAGAAGAAATATCTCGAAATATGTCCGTCAGGCCCCTTGCCTTGAGATAAATCTGCAAATATCTCGGAAACGAAGCGAGCTATGGCAAAATGTTAAGAGACCGTTTTTGTAGACAATTAAGTTTCCTACTTTTTATGTTCTATGATATTTTTTGATCAGAAGCGTAGTTTTCGAGATATATCGAGATATTTAAAAGTTCCGAAGCCGCACCAACATAATAGAGATACAGAAACACCGTGGCCCCTTTCTTTGAGATAACGCTGCACTAGTGCGAGCCGCAAATGCCACTTCCAGCTTAGCTGTGCAGAAGAAGAACAACAAGAAGAAGAAATATCTCGAAATATGTCCGTCAGGCCCCTTCCCTTGAGATAAATCTGCAAATATCTCGGAAACGAAGCGAGCTATGGCAAAATGATAAGAGACCGTTTTTGTAGAGAATTAAGTTTCCTACTTTTTATGTTCTATGACATTTTTTGATCAGATGCGTAGTTCTCGAGATATATCAAGATAGTTAAAAGTTCCGAAGCCGCACCAACATAATAGAGATACAGAAACACCGTGGCCCCTTTCTTTGAGATAATTCTGCACTATTGCGAGCTGCAAATGCCACTTCCAGCTTAGCTGTGCAGAAGAAGAACAACAAGAATAAGAAATATCTCGAAATATGTCCGTCAGGCCCCTTCCCTTGAGATAAATCTGCAAATATCTCGGAAACGAAGAGAGCTATGGCAAAATGTTGAGAGACCTTTTTTGTGGAGAATTAAGTTTCCTACTTTTTATGTTCTATGATATTTTTTGATCAGATGCGTAGTTCTCGAGATATATCAAGATATTTAAAAGTTCCGAAGCCGCACCAACATAATAGAGATACAGAAACACCGTGGCCCCTTTCTTTGAGATAACTCTGCACTATTGCGAGCTGCAAATGCCACTTCCAGCTTAGCTGTGCAGAAGAAGAACAACAAGAAGAAGAAATATCTCGAAATATGTCCGTCAGGCCCCTTCCCTTGAGATAAATCTGCAAATATCTCGGAAACGAAGAGAGCTATGGCAAAATGTTAAGAGACCTTTTCTGTAGAGAATTAAGTTTCCTACTTTTTATGTTCTATGATATTTTTTGATCAGATGCGTAGTTCTCGAGATATATCAAGATATTTAAAAGTTCCGAAGCCGCACCAACATAATAGAGATACAGAAACACCGTGGCCCCCTTCTTTGAGATAACTCTGCACTATTGCGAGCTGCAAATGCCACTTCCAGCTTAGCTGTGCAGAAGAAGAACAACAAGAAGAAGAAATATCTCGAAATATGTCCGTCAGGCCCCTTCTCTTGAGATATATCTGCAAATATCTCCGAAACGAAGCGAGCTATGGCAAAATGTTAAGAGGACTTTTTTGTAGAGAATTATGTTTCCTACAATCTATGTTCTATGATATTTTTTGATCAGAAGCGTAGTTTTCGAGATATATCGAGATATTTAAAAGTTCCGAAGCCGCACCAACATAATAGAGATACAGAAACACCGTGGCCCCTTTCTTTGAGATAACTCTGCACTAGTGCGAGCCGCAAATGCCACTTCCAGCTTAGCTGTGCAGAAGAAGAACAACAAGAAGAAGAAATATCTCGAAATATGTCCGTCAGGCCCCTTCCCTTGAGATAAATCTGCAAATATCTCGGAAACGAAGAGAGCTATGGCAAAATGTTAAGAGACCTTTTCTGTAGAGAATTAAGTTTCCTACTTTTTATGTTCTATGATATTTTTTGATCAGATGCGTAGTTCTCGAGATATATCAAGATATTTAAAAGTTCCGAAGCCGCACCAACATAATAGAGATACAGAAACACCGTGGCCCCCTTCTTTGAGATAACTCTGCACTATTGCGAGCTGCAAATGCCACTTCCAGCTTAGCTGTGCAGAAGAAGAACAACAAGAAGAAGAAATATCTCGAAATATGTCCGTCAGGCCCCTTCTCTTGAGATATATCTGCAAATATCTCGGAAACGAAGCGAGCTATGGCAAAATGTTAAGAGAACTTTTTTGTAGAGAATTATGTTTCCTACAATTTATGTTCTATGATATTTTTTGATCAGAAGCGTAGTTTTCGAGATATATCGAGATATTTAAAAGTTCTGAAGCCGCACCAACATAATAGAGATACAGAAACACCGTGGCCCCTTTCTTTGAGATAACTCTGCACTAGTGCGAGCCGCAAATGCCACTTCCAGCTTAGCTGTGCAGAAGAAGAACAACAAGAAGAAGAAATATCTCGAAATATGTCCGTCAGGCCCCTTCCCTTGAGATAAATCTGCAAATATCTCGGAAACGAAGAGAGCTATGGCAAAATGTTAAGAGACCTTTTCTGTAGAGAATTAAGTTTCCTACTTTTTATGTTCTATGATATTTTTTGATCAGATGCGTAGTTCTCGAGATATATCAAGATATTTAAAAGTTCCGAAGCCGCACCAACATAATAGAGATACAGAAACACCGTGGCCCCCTTCTTTGAGATAACTCTGCACTATTGCGAGCTGCAAATGCCACTTCCAGCTTAGCTGTGCAGAAGAAGAACAACAAGAAGAAGAAATATCTCGAAATATGTCCGTCAGGCCCCTTCTCTTGAGATATATCTGCAAATATCTCCGAAACGAAGCGAGCTATGGCAAAATGTTAAGAGAACTTTTTTGTAGAGAATTAAGTTTCCTACTTTTTATGTTCTATGATATTTTTTGATCAGATGCGTAGTTTTCGAGATATATCGAGATATTTAAAAGTTCCGAAGCCGCACCAACATAATAGAGATACAGAAACACCGTGGCCCCTTTCTTTGAGATAACTGTGCACTAGTGCGAGCCGCAAATGCCACTTCCAGCTTAGCTGTGCAGAAGAAGAACAACAAGAAGAAGAAATATCTCGAAATATGTCCGTCAGGCCCCTTCCCTTGAGATAAATCTGCAAATATCTCGGAAACGAAGCGAGCTATGGCAAAATGTTAAGAGACCGTTTTTGTAGAGAATTATGTTTCCTACTTTTTATGTTCTATGATATTTTTTGATCAGATGCGTAGTTCTCGAGATATATCAAGATATTTAAAAGTTCCGAAGCCGCACCAACATAATAGAGATACAGAAACACCGTGGCCCCTTTCTTTGAGATAACTCTGCACTATTGCGAGCTGCAAATGCCACTTCCAGCTTAGCTGTGCAGAAGAAGAACAACAAGAATAAGAAATATCTCGAAATATGTCCGTCAGGCCCCTTCCCTTGAGATAAATCTGCAAATATCTCGGAAACGAAGAGAGCTATGGCAAAATCTTAAGAGACCTTTTCTGTAGAGAATTAAGTTTCCTACTTTTTATGTTCTATGATATTTTTTGATCAGATGCGTAGTTCTCGAGATATATCAAGATATTTAAAAGTTCCGAAGCCGCACCAACATAATAGAGATACAGAAACACCGTGGCCCCCTTCTTTGAGATAACTCTGCACTATTGCGAGCTGCAAATGCCACTTCCAGCTTAGCTGTGCAGAAGAAGAACAACAAGAAGAAGAAATATCTCGAAATATGTCCGTCAGGCCCCTTCCCTTGAGATAAATCTGCAAATATCTCGGAAACGAAGCGAGCTATGGCAAAATGTTAAGAGACCTTTTTTGTAGAGAATTAAGTTTCCTACTTTTTATGTTCTATGATATTTTTTGATCAGATGCGTAGTTCTCGAGATATATCAAGATATTTAAAAGTTCCGAAGCCGCACCAACATAATAGAGATACAGAAACACCGTGGCCCCTTTCTTTGAGATAACTCTGCACTATTGCGAGCTGCAAATGCCACTTCCAGGTTAGCTGTGCAGAAGAAGAACAACAAGAAGAAGAAATATCTCGAAATATGTCCGTCAGGCCCCTTCCCTTGAGATATATCTGCAAATATCTCGGAAACGAAGCGAGCTATGGCAAAATGTTAAGAGAACTTTTTTGTAGAGAATTATGTTTCCTACAATTTATGTTCTATGATATTTTTTGATCAGATGCGTAGTTTTCGAGATATATCGAGATATTTAAAAGTTCCGAAGCCGCACCAACATAATAGAGATACAGAAACACCGTGGCCCCTTTCTTTGAGATAACTCTGCACTATTGCGAGCTGCAAATGCCACTTCCAGCTTAGCTGTGCAGAAGAAGAACAACAAGAATAAGAAATATCTCGAAATATGTCCGTCAGGCCCCTTCCCTTGAGATAAATCTGCAAATATCTCGGAAACGAAGAGAGCTATGGCAAAATGTTGAGAGACCTTTTTTGTAGAGAATTAAGTTTCCTACTATTTATGTTCTATGATATTTTTTGATCAGATGCGTAGTTCTCGAGATATATCAAGATATTTAAAAGTTCCGAAGCCGCACAAAGATAATAGAGATACAGAAACACCGTGGCCCCTTTCTTTGAGATAACTCTGCACTAGTGCGAGCCGCAAATGCCACTTCCAGCTTAGCTGTGCAGAAGAAGAACAACAAGAAGAAGAAATATCTCGAAATATGTCCGTCAGGCCCCTTGCCTTGAGATAAATCTGGAAATATCTCGGAAACGAAGCGAGCTATGGCAAAATGTTAAGAGACCCTTTTTGTAGAGAATTAAGTTTCCTACTTTTTATATTCTATGATATTTTTTGATCAGAAGCGTAGTTTTCGAGATATATCGAGATATCTAAAAGTTCCGAAGCCGCACCAACATAATAGAGATACAGAAACACCGTGGCCCCTTTCTTTGAGATAACTGTGCACTAGTGCGAGCCGCAAATGCCACTTCCAGCTTAGCTGTGCAGAAGAAGAACAACAAGAAGAAGAAATATCTCGAAATATGTCCGTCAGGCCCCTTCCCTTGAGATAAATCTGCAAATATCTCGGAAACGAAGAGAGCTATGGCAAAATGTTAAGAGACCTTTTCTGTAGAGAATTAAGTTTCCTACTTTTTATGTTCTATCATATTTTTTGATCAGATGCGTAGTTCTCGAGATATATCAAGATATTTAAAAGTTCCGAAGCCGCACCAACATAATAGAGATACAGAAACACCGTGGCCCCTTTCTTTGAGATAACGCTGCACTAGTGCGAGCCGCAAATGCCACTTCCAGCTTAGCTGTGCAGAAGAAGAACAACAAGAAGAAGAAATATCCCGAAATAAGTCCGTCAGGCCCCTTCCCTTGAGATAAATCTGCAAATATCTCGGAAACGAAGCGAGCTATGGCAAAATGTTAAGAGACCTTTTTTGTAGAGAATTAAGTTTCCTACAATTTATGTTCTATGATATTTTTTGATCAGAAGCGTAGTTTTCGAGATATATCGAGATATTTAAAAGTTCCGAAGCCGCACCAACATAATAGAGATACAGAAACACCGTGGCCCCTTTCTTTGAGATAATTCTGCACTATTGCGAGCTGCAAATGCCACTTCCAGCTTAGCTGTGCAGAAGAAGAACAACAAGAATAAGAAATATCTCGAAATATGTCCGTCAGGCCCCTTCCCTTGAGATAAATCTGCAAATATCTCGGAAACGAAGAGAGCTATGGCAAAATGTTGAGAGACCTTTTTTGTAGAGAATTAAGTTTCCTACTATTTATGTTCTATGATATTTTTTGATCAGATGCGTAGTTCTCGAGATATATCAAGATATTTAAAAGTTCCGAAGCCGCACCAATATAATAGAGATACAGAAACACCGTGGCCCCTTTCTTTGAGATAACCCAGCACTAGTGCGAGCCGCAAATGCCACTTCCAGCTTAGCTGTGCAGAAGAAGAACAACAAGAAGAAGAAATATCTCGAAATATGTCCGTCAGGCCCCTTCCCTTGAGATAAATCTGCAAATATCTCGCAAACGAAGCGAGCTATGGCAAAATGATAAGAGACCGTTTTTTGTAGAGAATTAAGTTTCCTACTTTTTATGTTGTATGATATTTTTTGATCAGATGCGTAGTTCTCGAGATATATCAAGATATTTAAAAGTTCCGAAGCCGCACCAACATAATAGAGATACAGAAACACCGTGGCCCCTTTCTTTGAGATAACTCTGCACTAGTGCGAGCCGCAAATGCCACTTCCAGCTTAGCTGTGCAGAAGAAGAGCAACAAGAAGAAGAAATATCTCGAAATATGTCCGTCAGGCCCCTTGCCTTGAGATAAATCTGCAAATATCTCGGAAACGAAGCGAGCTATGGCAAAATGTTAAGAGACCTTTTTTGTAGAGAATTATGTTTCCTACTTTTTATGTTCTATGATATTTTTTGATCAGATGCGTAGTTCTCGAGATATATCAAGATATTTAAAAGTTCCGAAGCCGCACCAACATAATAGAGATACAGAAACACCGTGGCCCCTTTCTTTGAGATAACTCTGCACTATTGCGAGCTGCAAATGCCACTTCCAGCTTAGCTGTGCAGAAGAAGAACAACAAGAATAAGAAATATCTCGAAATATGTCCGTCAGGCCCCTTCCCTTGAGATAAATCTGCAAATATCTCGGAAACGAAGAGAGCTATGGCAAAATGTTAAGAGACCTTTTCTGTAGAGAATTAAGTTTCCTACTTTTTATGTTCTATGATATTTTTTGATGAGATGCGTAGTTCTCGAGATATATCAAGATATTTAAAAGTTCCGAAGCCGCACCAACATAATAGAGATACAGAAACACCGTGGCCCCCTTCTTTGAGATAACTCTGCACTATTGCGAGCTGCAAATGCCACTTCCAGCTTAGCTGTGCAGAAGAAGAACAACAAGAAGAAGAAATATCTCGAAATATGTCCGTCATGCCCCTTCCCTTGAGATAAATCTGCAAATATCTCGGAAACGAAGCGAGCTATGGCAAAATGTTAAGAGACCTTTTTTGTAGAGAATTAAGTTTCCTACTTTTTATGTTCTATCATATTTTTTGATCAGATGCGTAGTTCTCGAGATATATCAAGATATTTAAAAGTTCCGAAGCCGCACCAACATAATAGAGATACAGAAACACCGTGGCCCCTTTCTTTGAGATAACGCTGCACTAGTGCGAGCCGCAAATGCCACTTCCAGCTTAGCTGTGCAGAAGAAGAACAACAAGAAGAAGAAATATCCCGAAATAAGTCCGTCAGGCCCCTTCCCTTGAGATAAATCTGCAAATATCTCGGAAACGAAGCGAGCTATGGCAAAATGTTAAGAGACCTTTTTTGTAGAGAATTAAGTTTCCTACTTTTTATGTTCTATGATATTTTTTGATCAGATGCGTAGTTCTCGAGATATATCAAGATATTTAAAAGTTCCGAAGCCGCACCAACATAATAGAGATACAGAAACACCGTGGCCCCTTTCTTTGAGATAACTCTGCACTATTGCGAGCTGCAAATGCCACTTCCAGGTTAGCTGTGCAGAAGAAGAACAACAAGAAGAAGAAATATCTCGAAATATGTCCGTCAGGCCCCTTCCCTTGAGATATATCTGCAAATATCTCGGAAACGAAGCGAGCTATGGCAAAATGTTAGGAGAACTTTTTTGTAGAGAATTATGTTTCCTACAATTCATGTTCTATGATATTTTTTGATCAGATGCGTAGTTTTCGAGATTTATCGAGATATTTAAAAGTTCCGAAGCCGCACCAACATAATAGAGATACAGAAACACCGTGGCCCCTTTCTTTGAGATAACTCTGCACTATTGCGAGCTGCAAATGCCACTTCCAGCTTAGCTGTGCAGAAGAAGAACAACAAGAAGAAGAAATATCTCGAAATATGTCCGTCATGCCCCTTCCCTTGAGATAAATCTGCAAATATCTCGGAAACGAAGCGAGCTATGGCAAAATGTTAAGAGACCTTTTTTGTAGAGAATTAAGTTTCCTACTTTTTATGTTCTATCATATTTTTTGATCAGATGCGTAGTTCTCGAGATATATCAAGATATTTAAAAGTTCCGAAGCCGCACCAACATAATAGAGATACAGAAACACCGTGGCCCCTTTCTTTGAGATAACGCTGCACTAGTGCGAGCCGCAAATGCCACTTCCAGCTTAGCTGTGCAGAAGAAGAACAACAAGAAGAAGAAATATCCCGAAATAAGTCCGTCAGGCCCCTTCCCTTGAGATAAATCTGCAAATATCTCGGAAACGAAGCGAGCTATGGCAAAATGTTAAGAGACCTTTTTTGTAGAGAATTAAGTTTCCTACTTTTTATGTTCTATGATATTTTTTGATCAGATGCGTAGTTCTCGAGATATATCAAGATATTTAAAAGTTCCGAAGCCGCACCAACATAATAGAGATACAGAAACACCGTGGCCCCTTTCTTTGAGATAACTCTGCACTAGTGCGAGCCGCAAATGCCACTTCCAGCTTAGCTGTGCAGAAGAAGAACAACAAGAAGAAGAAATATCTCGAAATATGTCCGTTAGGCCCCTTCCCTTGAGATAAACCTGCAAATATCTCGGAAACGAAGCGAGCTATGGCAAAATGTTAAGAGACCTTTTTTGTAGAGAATTAAGTTTCCTACTTTTTATGTTCTATGATATTTTTTGATCAGATGCGTAGTTCTCGAGATATATCAAGATATTTAAAAGTTCCGAAGCCGCACCAACATAATAGAGATACAGAAACACCGTGGCCCCTTTCTTTGAGATAACTCTGCACTATTGCGAGCTGCAAATGCCACTTCCAGCTTAGCTGTGCAGAAGAAGAACAACAAGAAGAAGAAATATCTCGAAATATGTCCGTCAGGCCCCTTCCCTTGAGATAAATCTGCAAATATCTCGGAAACGAAGCGAGCTATGGCAAAATGATAAGAGACCGTTTTTGTAGAGAATTAAGTTTCCTACTTTTTATGTTCTATGATATTTTTTGATCAGATGCGTAGTTCTCGAGATATATCAAGATAGTTAAAAGTTCCGAAGCCGCACCAACATAATAGAGATACAGAAACACCGTGGCCCCTTTCTTTGAGATAATTCTGCACTATTGCGAGCTGCAAATGCCACTTCCAGCTTAGCTGTGCAGAAGAAGAACAACAAGAAGAAGAAATATCTCGAAATATGTCCGTCAGGCCCCTTCCCTTGAGATAAATCTGCAAATATCTCGGAAACGAAGCGAGCTATGGCAAAATGTTAAGAGACCTTTTTTGTAGAGAATTAAGTTTCCTACTTATTATGTTCTATGATATTTTTTGATCAGATGCGTAGTTCTCGAGATATATCAAGATATTTAAAAGTTCCGAAGCCGCACCAACATAATAGAGATAAAGAAACACCGTGGCCCCTTTCTTTGAGATAACTCTGCACTATTGCGAGCTGCAAATGCCACTTCCAGCTTAGCTGTGCAGAAGAAGAACAACAAGAAGAAGAAATATCTCGAAATATGTCCGTCAGGCCCCTTCCCTTGAGATAAATCTGCAAATATCTCGGAAACGAAGAGAGCTATGGCAAAATGTTAAGAGACCTTTTCTGTAGAGAATTAAGTTTCCTACTTTTTATGTTCTATGATATTTTTTGATCAGATGCGTAGTTCTCGAGATATATCAAGATATTTAAAAGTTCCGAAGCCGCACCAACATAATAGAGATACAGAAACACCGTGGCCCCCTTCTTTGAGATAACTCTGCACTATTGCGAGCTGCAAATGCCACTTCCAGCTTAGCTGTGCAGAAGAAGAACAACAAGAATAAGAAATATCTCGAAATATGTCCGTCAGGCCCCTTCCCTTGAGATAAATCTGCAAATATCTCGGAAACGAAGAGAGCTATGGCAAAATCTTAAGAGACCTTTTCTGTAGAGAATTAAGTTTCCTACTTTTTATGTTCTATGATATTTTTTGATCAGATGCGTAGTTCTCGAGATATATCAAGATATTTAAAAGTTCCGAAGCCGCACCAACATAATAGAGATACAGAAACACCGTGGCCCCCTTCTTTGAGATAACTCTGCACTATTGCGAGCTGCAAATGCCACTTCCAGCTTAGCTGTGCAGAAGAAGAACAACAAGAAGAAGAAATATCTCGAAATATGTCCGTCAGGCCCCTTCCCTTGAGATAAATCTGCAAATATCTCGGAAACGAAGCGAGCTATGGCAAAATGTTAAGAGACCTTTTTTGTAGAGAATTAAGTTTCCTACTTTTTATGTTCTATGATATTTTTTGATCAGATGCGTAGTTCTCGAGATATATCAAGATATTTAAAAGTTCCGAAGCCGCACCAACATAATAGAGATACAGAAACACCGTGGCCCCTTTCTTTGAGATAACTCTGCACTATTGCGAGCTGCAAATGCCACTTCCAGGTTAGCTGTGCAGAAGAAGAACAACAAGAAGAAGAAATATCTCGAAATATGTCCGTCAGGCCCCTTCCCTTGAGATATATCTGCAAATATCTCGGAAACGAAGCGAGCTATGGCAAAATGTTAAGAGAACTTTTTTGTAGAGAATTATGTTTCCTACAATTTATGTTCTATGATATTTTTTGATCAGATGCGTAGTTTTCGAGATATATCGAGATATTTAAAAGTTCCGAAGCCGCACCAACATAATAGAGATACAGAAACACCGTGGCCCCTTTCTTTGAGATAACTCTGCACTATTGCGAGCTGCAAATGCCACTTCCAGCTTAGCTGTGCAGAAGAAGAACAACAAGAATAAGAAATATCTCGAAATATGTCCCTCAGGCCCCTTCCCTTGAGATAAATCTGCAAATATCTCGGAAACGAAGAGAGCTATGGCAAAATGTTGAGAGACCTTTTTTGTAGAGAATTAAGTTTCCTACTATTTATGTTCTATGATATTTTTTGATCAGATGCGTAGTTCTCGAGATATATCAAGATATTTAAAAGTTCCGAAGCCGCACCAAGATAATAGAGATACAGAAACACCGTGGCCCCTTTCTTTGAGATAACTCTGCACTAGTGCGAGCCGCAAATGCCACTTCCAGCTTAGCTGTGCAGAAGAAGAACAACAAGAAGAAGAAATATCTCGAAATATGTCCGTCAGGCCCCTTGCCTTGAGATAAATCTGGAAATATCTCGGAAACGAAGCGAGCTATGGCAAAATGTTAAGAGACCGTTTTTGTAGAGAATTAAGTTTCCTACTTTTTATGTTCTATGATATTTTTTGATCAGAAGCGTAGTTTTCGAGATATATCGAGATATTTAAAAGTTCCGAAGCCGCACCAACATAATAGAGATACAGAAACACCGTGGCCCCTTTCTTTGAGATAACTGTGCACTAGTGCGAGCCGCAAATGCCACTTCCAGCTTAGCTGTGCAGAAGAAGAACAACAAGAAGAAGAAATATCTCGAAATATGTCCGTCAGGCCCCTTCCCTTGAGATAAATCTGCAAATATCTCGGAAACGAAGAGAGCTATGGCAAAATGTTAAGAGACCTTTTCTGTAGAGAATTAAGTTTCCTACTTTTTATGTTCTATCATATTTTTTGATCAGATGCGTAGTTCTCGAGATATATCAAGATATTTAAAAGTTCCGAAGCCGCACCAACATAATAGAGATACAGAAACACCGTGGCCCCTTTCTTTGAGATAACGCTGCACTAGTGCGAGCCGCAAATGCCACTTCCAGCTTAGCTGTGCAGAAGAAGAACAACAAGAAGAAGAAATATCCCGAAATAAGTCCGTCAGGCCCCTTCCCTTGAGATAAATCTGCAAATATCTCGGAAACGAAGCGAGCTATGGCAAAATGTTAAGAGACCTTTTTTGTAGAGAATTAAGTTTCCTACAATTTATGTTCTATGATATTTTTTGATCAGAAGCGTAGTTTTCGAGATATATCGAGATATTTAAAAGTTCCGAAGCCGCACCAACATAATAGAGATACAGAAACACCGTGGCCCCTTTCTTTGAGATAACTCTGCACTAGTGCGAGCCGCAAATGCCACTTCCAGCTTAGCTGTGCAGAAGAAGAACAACAAGAAGAAGAAATATCTCGAAATATGTCCGTCAGGCCCCTTGCCTTGAGATAAATCTGCAAATATCTCGGAAACGAAGCGAGCTATGGCAAAATGTTAAGAGACCTTTTTTGTAGAGAATTAAGTTTCCTACTTTTTATGTTCTATGATATTTTTTGATCAGATGCGTAGTTCTCGAGATATATCAAGATATTTAAAAGTTCCGAAGCCGCACCAACATAATAGAGATACAGAAACACCGTGGCCCCTTTCTTTGAGATAACTCTGCACTATTGCGAGCTGCAAATGCCACTTCCAGCTTAGCTGTGCAGAGGAAGAACAACAAGAAGAAGAAATATCTCGAAATATGTCCGTCAGGCCAGTTCCTTTGAGCTGAATCTGCAAATATCTCGGAAACGAAGCGAGCTATGGCAAAATGTTAAGAGACGTTTTTTGTAGAGAATTATGTTTCCTACAATTTTTGTTCTATGATATTTTTTGATCAGAAGCGTAGTTTTCGAGATATATCGAGATATTTAAAAGTTCCGAAGCCGCACCAACATAATAGGGATACAGAAACACCGTGGCCCCTTTCTTTGAGATAACTCTGCACTAGTGCGAGCCGCAAATGCCACTTCCAGCTTAGCTGTGCAGAAGAAGAACAACAAGAAGAAGAAATATCTCGAAATATGTCCGTCAGGCCCCTTCCCTTGAGATAAATCTGCAAATATCTCGGAAACGAAGCGAGCTATGGCAAAATGTTAAGAGACCTTTTTTGTAGAGAATAATATTTCCTACAATTTATGTTCTATGATATTTTTTGATCAGAAGCGTAGTTTTCGAGATATATCGAGATATTTAAAAGTTCCGAAGCCGCACCAACATAATAGAGATACAGAAACACCGTGGCCCCTTTCTTTGAGATAACTCTGCACTATTGCGACCTGCAAATGCCACTTCCAGCTCAGCTGTGCAGAAGAAGAACAACAAGAAGAAGAAATATCTCGAAATATGTCCGTCAGGCCCCTTCCCTTGAGATAAATCTGCAAATATCTCGGAAACGAAGCGAGGTATGGCAAAGTGTTAAGAGACCTTTTTTGTAGAGAATTAAGTTTCCTACTTTTTATGTTCTATGATATTTTTTGATCAGATGCGTAGTTCTCGAGATATATCAAGATATTTAAAAGTTCCGAAGCCGCACCAACATAATAGAGATACAGAAACACCGTGGCCCCTTTCTTTGAGATAACTCTGCACTATTGCGAGCTGGAAATGCCACTTCCAGTTTTGCTGTGCAGAAGAAGAACAACAAGAAGAAGAAATATCTCGAAATATGTCCGTCAGGCCCCTTCCCTTGAGATAAATCTGCAAATATCTCGGAAACGAAGCGAGCTATGGCAAAGTGTTAAGAGACCTTTTTTGTAGAGAATTAAGTTTGCTACTTTTTATGTTCTATGATATTTTTTGATCAGATGCGTAGTTCTCGAGATATATCAAGATATTTAAAAGTTCCGAAGCCGCACCAACATAATAGAGATACAGAAACACCGTGGCCCCTTTCTTTGAGATAACTCTGCACTATTGCGACCTGCAAATGCCACTTCCAGCTCAGCTGTGCAGAAGAAGAACAACAAAAAGAAGAAATATCTCGACATATGTCCGTCAGGCCCCTTCCCTTGAGATAAATCTGCAAATATCTCGGAAACGAAGCGAGCTATGGCAAAGTGTTAAGAGACCTTTTTTGTAGAGAATTAAGTTTCCTACTTTTTATGTTCTATGATATTTTTTGATCAGATGCGTAGTTCTCGAGATATATCAAGATATTTAAAAGTTCCGAAGCCGCACCAACATAATAGGGATACAGAAACACCGTGGCCCCTTTCTTTGAGATAACTCTGCACTAGTGCGAGCCGCAAATGCCACTTCCAGCTTAGCTGTGCAGAAGAAGAACAACAAGAAGAAGAAATATCTCGAAATATGTCCGTCAGGCCACTTCCCTTGAGATAAATCTGCAAATATCTCGGAAACGAAGCGAGCTATGGCAAAATGTTAAGAGACGTTTTTTGTAGAGAATTATATTTCCTACAATTTATGTTCTATGATATTTTTTGATCAGAAGCGTAGTTCTCGAGATAGATCAAGATACTTAAAAGTTCCGAAGCCGCACCAAACATAATAGAGATACAGAAACACCGTGGCCCCTCTCTTTGAGATAACTCTGCACTATTGCGAGCTGCAAATGCCACTTCCAGCTTAGCTGTGCAGAAGAAGAACAACAAGAAGAAGAAATATCTCGAAATATGTCCGTCAGGCCCCTTCCCTTGAGATAAATCTGCAAATATCTCGGAAACGAAGCGAGCTATGGCAAAATGTTAAGAGACCTTTTTTGTAGATAATTAAGGTTCCTACTTTTTATGTTCTATGATATTTTTCGATCAGAGGCGTAGTTCTCGAGATATATCAAGATATTTAAAAGTTGCGAAGCCGCACCAACATAATAGGGATACAGAAACACCGTGGCCCCTTTCTTTGAGATAACTCTGCACTAGTGCGAGCCGCAAATGCCACTTCCAGCTTAGCTGTGCAGAAGAAGAACAACAAGAAGAAGAAATATCTCGAAATATGTCCGTCAGGCCCCTTCCCTTGAGATAAATCTGCAAATATCTCGGAAACGAAGCGAGCTATGGCAACATGTTAAGAGACCTTTTTTGTAGAGAATAATATTTCCTACAATTTATGTTCTATGATATTTTTTGATCAGAAGCGTAGTTTTCGAGATATATCGAGATATTTAAAAGTTCCGAAGCCGCACCAACATAATAGAGATACAGAAACACCGTGGCCCCTTTCTTTGAGATAACTCTGCACTATTGCGACCTGCAAATGCCACTTCCAGCTCAGCTGTGCAGAAGAAGAACAACAAGAAGAAGAAATATCTCGAAATATGTCCGTCAGGCCCCTTCCCTTGAGATAAATCTGCAAATATCTCGGAAACGAAGCGAGGTATGGCAAAGTGTTAAGAGACCTTTTTTGTAGAGAATTAAGTTTCCTACTTTTTATGTTCTATGATATTTTTTGATCAGATGCGTAGTTCTCGAGATATATCAAGATATTTAAAAGTTCCGAAGCCGCACCAACATAATAGAGATACAGAAACACCGTGGCCCCTTTCTTTGAGATAACTCTGCACTATTGCGAGCTGGAAATGCCACTTCCAGTTTTGCTGTGCAGAAGAAGAACAACAAGAAGAAGAAATATCTCGAAATATGTCCGTCAGGCCCCTTCCCTTGAGATAAATCTGCAAATATCTCGGAAACGAAGCGAGCTATGGCAAAGTGTTAAGAGACCTTTTTTGTAGAGAATTAAGTTTCCTACTTTTTATGTTCTATGATATTTTTTGATCAGATGCGTAGTTCTCGAGATATATCAAGATATTTAAAAGTTCCGAAGCCGCACCAACATAATAGAGATACAGAAACACCGTGGCCCCTTTCTTTGAGATAACTCTGCACTATTGCGACCTGCAAATGCCACTTCCAGCTCAGCTGTGCAGAAGAAGAACAACAAGAAGAAGAAATATCTCGAAATATGTCCGTCAGGCCCCTTCCCTTGAGATAAATCTGCAAATATCTCGGAAACGAAGCGAGCTATGGCAAAGTGTTAAGAGACCGTTTTTGTAGAGAATTAAGTTTCCTACTTTTTATGTTCTATGATATTTTTTGATCAGATGCGTAGTTCTCGAGATATATCAAGATATTTAAAAGTTCCGAAGCCGCACCAACATAATAGGGATACAGAAACACCGTGGCCCCTTTCTTTGAGATAACTCTGCACTATTGCGACCTGCAAATGCCACTTCCAGCTCAGCTGTGCAGAAGAAGAACAACAAGAAGAAGAAATATCTCGAAATATGTCCGTCAGGCCCCTTCCCTTGAGATAAATCTGCAAATATCTCGGAAACGAAGCGAGCTATGGCAAAGTGTTAAGAGACCTTTTTTGTAGAGAATTAAGTTTCCTACTTTTTATGTTCTATGATATTTTTTGATCAGATGCGTAGTTCTCGAGATATATCAAGATATTTAAAAGTTCCGAAGCCGCACCAACATAATAGAGATACAGAAACACCGTGGCCCCTTTCTTTGAGATAACTCTGCACTATTGCGACCTGCAAATGCCACTTCCAGCTCAGCTGTGCAGAAGAAGAACAACAAAAAGAAGAAATATCTCGACATATGTCCGTCAGGCCCCTTCCCTTGAGATAAATCTGCAAATATCTCGGAAACGAAGCGAGCTATGGCAAAGTGTTAAGAGACCTTTTTTGTAGAGAATTAAGTTTCCTACTTTTTATGTTCTATGATATTTTTTGATCAGATGCGTAGTTCTCGAGATATATCAAGATATTTAAAAGTTCCGAAGCCGCACCAACATAATAGGGATACAGAAACACCGTGGCCCCTTTCTTTGAGATAACTCTGCACTAGTGCGAGCCGCAAATGCCACTTCCAGCTTAGCTGTGCAGAAGAAGAACAACAAGAAGAAGAAATATCTCGAAATATGTCCGTCAGGCCACTTCCCTTGAGATAAATCTGCAAATATCTCGGAAACGAAGCGAGCTATGGCAAAATGTTAAGAGACGTTTTTTGTAGAGAATTATATTTCCTACAATTTATGTTCTATGATATTTTTTGATCAGATGCGTAGTTCTCGAGATAGATCAAGATACTTAAAAGTTCCGAAGCCGCACCAAACATAATAGAGATACAGAAACACCGTGGCCCCTCTCTTTGAGATAACTCTGCACTATTGCGAGCTGCAAATGCCACTTCCAGCTTAGCTGTGCAGAAGAAGAACAACAAGAAGAAGAAATATCTCGAAATATGTCCGTCAGGCCCCTTCCCTTGAGATAAATCTGCAAATATCTCGGAAACGAAGCGAGCTATGGCAAAATGTTAAGAGACCTTTTTTGTAGATAATTAAGTTTCCTACTTTTTATGTTCTATGATATTTTTCGATCAGAGGCGTAGGTCTCGAGATATATCAAGATATTTAAAAGTTGCGAAGCCGCACCAACATAATAGAGATACAGAAACACCGTGGCCCCTTTCTTTGAGATAACTCTGCACGATTGCGAGCTGGAAATGCCACTTCCAGTTTAGCTGTGCAGAAGAAGAACAACAAGAAGAAGAAATATCTCGAAATATGTCCATCAGGACCCTTCCCTTGAGATAAATCTGCAAATATCTCGGAAACGAAGCGAGCTATGGCAAAATGTTAAGAGACCTTTTTTGTAGAGAATAATATTTCCTACAATTTACGTTCTATGATATTTTTTGATCAGAAGTGTAGTTTTCGAGATATATCGAGATATTTAAAAGTTCCGAAGCCGCACCAACATAATAGAGATACAGAACCACCGTGGCCCCTTTCTTTGAGATAACTCTGCACTATTGCGACCTGCAAATGCCACTTCCAGCTCAGCTGTGCAGAAGAAGAACAACAAGAAGAAGAAATATCTCGAAATATGTCCGTCAGGCCCCTTCCCTTGAGATAAATCTGCAAATATCTCGGAAACGAAGCGAGCTATGGCAAAGTGTTAAGAGACCTTTTTTGTAGAGAATTAAGTTTCCTACTTTTTATGTTCTATGATATTTTTTGATCAGATGCGTAGTTCTCGAGATATATCAAGATATTTAAAAGTTCCGAAGCCGCACCAACATAATAGAGATACAGAAACACCGTGGCCCCTTTCTTTGAGATAACTCTGCACTATTGCGAGCTGGAAATGCCACTTCCAGTTTAGCTGTGCAGAAGAAGAACAACAAGAAGAAGAAATATCTCGAAATATGTCCGTTAGGCCCCTTCCCTTGAGATAAATCTGCAAATATCTCGGAAACGAAGCGAGCTATGGCAAAATGTTAAGAGACCTTTTTTGTAGAGAATTAAGTTTCCTACTTTTTATGTTCTATGATATTTTTTGATCAGAAGCGTAGTTTTCGAGATATATCGAGATATTTAAAAGTTCCGAAGCCGCACCAACATAATAAAGATACAGAAACACCGTGGCCCCTTTCTTTGAGATAACTCTGCACTAGGGCGAGCCGCAAATGCCACTTCCAGCTTAGCTGTGCAGAAGAAGAACAACAAGAAGAAGAAATATCTCGAAATATGTCCGTCAGGCCAGTTCCTTTGAGCTGAATCTGCAAATATCTCGGAAACGAAGCGAGCTATGGCAAAATGTTAAGAGACGTTTTTTGTAGAGAATTATGTTTCCTACAATTTATGTTCTATGATATTTTTTGATCAGAAGCGTAATTTTCGAGATATATCGAGATATTTAAAAGTTCCGAAGCCGCACCAACATAATAGGGATACAGAAACACCGTGGCCCCTTTCTTTGAGATAACTCTGCACTAGTGCGAGCCGCAAATGCCACTTCCAGCTTAGCTGTGCAGAAGAAGAACAACAAGAAGAAGAAATATCTCGAAATATGTCCGTCAGGCCACTTCCCTTGAGATAAATCTGCAAATATCTCGGAAACGAAGCGAGCTATGGCAAAATGTTAAGAGACGTTTTTTGTAGAGAATTATATTTCCTACAATTTATGTTCTATGATATTTTTTGATCAGAAGCGTAGTTCTCGAGATAGATCAAGATACTTAAAAGTTCCGAAGCCGCACCAAACATAATAGAGATACAGAAACACCGTGGCCCCTCTCTTTGAGATAACTCTGCACTATTGCGAGCTGCAAATGCCACTTCCAGCTTAGCTGTGCAGAAGAAGAACAACAAGAAGAAGAAATATCTCGAAATATGTCCGTCAGGCCCCTTCCCTTGAGATAAATCTGCAAATATCTCGGAAACGAAGCGAGCTATGGCAAAATGTTAAGAGACCTTTTTTGTAGATAATTAAGTTTCCTACTTTTTATGTTCTATGATATTTTTCGATCAGAGGCGTAGTTCTCGAGATATATCAAGATATTTAAAAGTTCCGAAGCCGCACCAACATAATAGAGATACAGAAACACCGTGGCCCCTTTCTTTGAGATAACTCTGCACGATTGCGAGCTGGAAATGCCACTTCCAGTTTAGCTGTGCAGAAGAAGAACAACAAGAAGAAGAAATATCTCGAAATATGTCCATCAGGACCCTTCCCTTGAGATAAATATGCAAATATCTCGGAAACGAAGCGAGCTATGGCAAAACGTTAAGAGACCTTTTTTGTAGAGAATTAAGTTTCCTACTTTTTATGTTCGATGATATTTTTTGATCAGATGCGTAGTTCTCGAGATATATCAAGATACTTAAAAGTTCCGAAGCTGCACCAACATAATAGAGGTACAGAAACACCGTGGCCTCTTTCTTTGAGATAACTCTGCACTATTGCGAGCTGCAAATGCCACTTCGAGCTTAGCTGTGCAGAAGAAGAACAACAAGAAGAAGAAATATCTCGAAATATGTCCGTCAGACCCCTTCCCTTGAGATGAATCTGCAAATATCTCGGAAACGAAGCGAGCTATGGCAAAATGTTGAGAGACCTTTTTTGTAGAGAATAATATTTCCTACAATTTACGTTGTATGATATTTTTTGATCAGAAGCGTAGTTTTCGAGATATATCGAGATATTTAAAAGTTCCGAAGCCGCACCAACATAATAGAGATACAGAAACACCGTGGCCCCTTTCTTTGAGATAACTCTGCACTATTGCGACCTGCAAATGCCACTTCCAGCTCAGCTGTGCAGAAGAAGAGCAACAAGAAGAAGAAATATCTCGAAATATGTCCGTCAGGCCCCTTCCCTTGAGATAAATCTGCAAATATCTCGGAAACGAAGCGAGCTATGGCAAAATGTTGAGAGACCTTTTTTGTAGAGAATTAAGTTTCCTACTTTTTACGTTCTATGATATTTTTTGATCAGATGCGTAGTTCTCGAGATATATCAAGATATTTAAAAGTTCCGAAGCCGCACCAACATAATAGAGATACAGAAACACCGTGGCCCCTTTCTTTGAGATAACTCTGCACTATTGCGAGCTGGAAATGCCACTTCCAGTTTAGCTGTGCAGAAGAAGAACAACAAGAAGAAGAAATATCTCGAAATATGTCCGTTAGGCCCCTTCCCTTGAGATAAATCTGCAAATATCTCGGAAACGAAGCGAGCTATCGCAAAATGTTAAGAGACCTTTTTTGTAGAGAATTAAGTTTCCTACTTTTTATGTTCTATGATATTTTTTGATCAGATGCGTAGTTCTCGAGATATATCAAGGTATTTAAAAGTTCCGAAGCCGCACCAACATAATAGAGATACAGAAACACCGTGGCCCCTTTCTTTGAGATAACTCTGCACCATTGCGAGCTGCAAATGCCACTTCCAGCTTAGCTGCGCAGAGAAAGAACAACAAGAAGAAGAAATATCTCGAAATATGTCCGTCAGGCCAGTTCCTTTGAGCTGTATCTGCAAATATCTCGGAAACGAAGCGAGCTATGGCAAAATGTTAAGAGACGTTTTTTGTAGAGAATTATGTTTCCTACAATTTATGTTCTATGATATTTTTTGATCAGAAGCGTAGTTTTCGAGATATATCGAGATATTTAAAAGTTCCGAAGACGCACCAACATAATAGAGATACAGAAACACCGTGGCCCCTTTCTTTGAGATAACTCTGCACTATTGCGACCTGCAAATGCCACTTCCAGCTCAGCTGTGCAGAAGAAGAACAACAAGAAGAAGAAATATCTCGAAATATGTCCGTCAGGCCCCTTCCCTTGAGATAAATCTGCAAATATCTCGGAAACGAAGCGAGCTATGGCAAAATGTTAAGAGACCTTTTTTGTAGAGAATTAAGTTTCCTACTTTTTATGTTCTATGATATTTTTTGATCAGATGCGTAGTTCTCGAGATATATCAAGATATTTAAAAGTTCCGAAGCCGCACCAACATAATAGAGATACAGAAACACCGTGGCCCCTTTCTTTGAGATAACTCTGCACTATTGCGACCTGCAAATGCCACTTCCAGCTCAGCTGTGCAGAAGAAGAACAACAAGACGAAGAAATATCTCGAAATATGTCCGTCAGGCCCCTTCCCTTGAGATAAATCTGCAAATATCTCGGAAACGAAGCGAGCTATGGCAAAATGTTAAGAGACCTTTTTTGTAGAGAATTAAGTTTCCTACAATTTATGTTCTATGATATTTTTTGATCAGAAGCGTAGTTTTCGAGATATATCGAGATATTTAAAAGTTCCGAAGACGCACCAACATAATAGAGATACAGAAACACCGTGGCCCCTTTCTTTGAGATAACTGTGCACCAGTGCGAGCCGCAAATGCCACTTCCAGCTTAGCTGTGCAGAAGAAGAACAACAAGAAGAAGAAATATCTCGAAATATGTCCGTCAGACCCCTTCCCTTGAGATGAATCTGCAAATATCTCGGAAACGAAGCGAGCTATGGCAAAATGTTGAGAGACCTTTTTTGTAGAGAATAATATTTCCTACAATTTACGTTCTATGATATTTTTTGATCAGAAGCGTAGTTTTCGAGATATATCGAGATATTTAAAAGTTCCGAAGCCGCACCAACATAATAGAGATACAGAAACACCGTGGCCCCTTTCTTTGAGATAACTGCGCACTAGTGCGAGCCGCAAATGCCACTTCCAGCTTAGCTGTGCAGAAGAAGAACAACAAGAAGAAGAAATATCTCGAAATATGTCCGTCAGGCCCCTTCCCTTGAGATAAATCTGCAAATATCTCGGAAACGAAGCGAGCTATGGCAAAATGTTAAGAGACCTTTTATGTAGAGAATTATGTTTCCTACAATTTATGTTCTATGATATTTTTTGATCAGAAGCGTAGTTTTCGAGATATATCGAGATATTTAAAAGTTCCGAAGCCGCACCAACATAATAGAGATACAGAAACACCGTGGCCCCTTTCTTTGGGATAACTCTGCACTATTGCGAGCTGCAAATGCCACATCGAGCTTAGCTGTGCACAAGAAGAACAACAAGAAGAAGAAATATCTCGAAATATGTCCGTCAGACCCCTTCCCTTGAGATGAATCTGCAAATATCTCGGAAACGAAGCGAGCTATGGCAAAATGTTGAGAGACCTTTTTTGTAGAGAATAATATTTCCTACAATTTACGTTCTATGATATTTTTTGATCAGAAGCGTAGTTTTCGAGATATATCGAGATATTTAAAAGTTCCGAAGCCGCACCAACATAATAGAGATACAGAAACACCGTGGCCCCTTTCTTTGAGATAACTCTGCACTATTGCGACCTGCAAATGCCACTTCCAGCTCAGCTGTGCAGAAGAAGAACAACAAGAAGAAGAAATATCTCGAAATATGTCCGTCAGGCCCCTTCCCTTGAGATAAATCTGCAAATATCTCGGAAACGAAGCGAGCTATGGCAAAATGTTAAGAGACCTTTTTTGTAGAGAATTAAGTTTCCTACTTTTTATGTTCTATGATATTTTTTGATCAGATGCGTAGTTCTCGAGATATATCAAGATATTTAAAAGTTCCGAAGCCGCACCAACATAATAGAGATACAGAAACACCGTGGCCCCTTTCTTTGAGATAACTCTGCACTGTTGCGAGCTGCAAATGCCACTTCCAGCTTAGCTGTGCAGAGGAAGAACAACAAGAAGAAGAAATATCTCGAAATATGTCCGTCAGGCCAGTTCCTTTGAGCTGAATCTGCAAATATCTCGGAAACGAAGCGAGCTATGGCAAAATGTTAAGAGACGTTTTTTGTAGAGAATTATGTTTCCTACAATCTATGTTCTATGATATTTTTTGATCAGAAGCGTAGTTTTCGAGATATATCGAGATATTTAAAAGTTCCGAAGACGCACCAACATAATAGAGATACAGAAACACCGTGGCCCCTTTCTTTGAGATAACTGTGCACCAGTGCGAGCCGCAAATGCCACTTCCAGCTTAGCTGTGCAGAAGAAGAACAACAAGAAGAAGAAATATCTCGAAATATGTCCGTCAGACCCCTTCCCTTGAGATGAATCTGCAAATATCTCGGAAACGAAGCGAGCTATGGCAAAATGTTGAGAGACCTTTTTTGTAGAGAATAATATTTCCTACAATTTACGTTTTATGATATTTTTTGATCAGAAGCGTAGTTTTCGAGATATATCGAGATATTTAAAAGTTCCGAAGCCGCACCAACATAATAGAGATACAGAAACACCGTGGCCCCTTTCTTTGAGATAACTGTGCACTAGTGCGAGCCGCAAATGCCACTTCCAGCTTAGCTGTGCAGAAGAAGAACAACAAGAAGAAGAAATATCTCGAAATATGTCCGTCAGGCTCCTTCCCTTGAGATATATCTGCAAATATCTCGGAAACGAAGCGAGCTATGGCAAAATGTTAAGAGACCGTTTTTGTAGAGAATTAAGTTTCCTACTTTTTATGTTCTATGATATTTTTTGATCAGACGCGTAGTTCTCGAGATATATCAAGATATTTAAAAGTTCCGAAGCCGCACCAACATAATAGAGATACAGAAACACCGTGGCCCCTTTCTTTGAGATAACTCTGCACTATTGCGAGCTGCAAATGCCACTTCCAGCTTAGCTGTGCAGAAGAAGAACAACAAGAAGAAGAAATATCTCGAAATATGTCCGTCAGGCCCCTTCCCTTGAGATAAATCTGCAAATATCTCGGAAACGAAGAGAGCTATGGCAAAATGTTGAGAGACCTTTTTTGTAGATAATTAAGTTTCCTACTTTTTATGTTCTATGATATTTTTCGATCAGAGGCGTAGTTCTCGAGATATATCAAGATATTTAAAAGTTCCGAAGCCGCACCAACATAATAGAGATACAGAAACACCGTGGCCCCTTTCTCTGAGATAACTCTGCACGATTGCGAGCTGGAAATGCCACTTCCAGTTTAGCTGTGCAGAAGAAGAACAACAAGAAGAAGAAATATCTCGAAATATGTCCATCAGGACCCTTCCCTTGAGATAAATCTGCAAATATCTCGGAAACGAAGCGAGCTATGGCAAAATGTTAAGAGACCTTTTTTGTAGAGAATTATGTTTCCTACAATTTATGTTCTATGATATTTTTTGATCAGAAGCGTAGTTTTCGAGATATATCGAGATATTTAAAAGTTCCGAAGCCGCACCAACATAATAGAGATACAGAAACACCGTGGCCCCTTTCTTTGGGATAACTCTGCACTATTGCGAGCTGCAAATGCCACTTCGAGCTTAGCTGTGCAGAAGAAGAACAACAAGAAGAAGAAATATCTCGAAATATGTCCGTCAGACCCCTTCCCTTGAGATGAATCTGCAAATATCTCGGAAACGAAGCGAGCTATGGCAAAATGTTGAGAGACCTTTTTTGTAGAGAATAATATTTCCTACAATTTACGTTCTATGATATTTTTTGATCAGAAGCGTAGTTTTCGAGATATATCGAGATATTTAAAAGTTCCGAAGCCGCACCAACATAATAGAGATACAGAAACACCGTGGCCCCTTTCTTTGAGATAACTCTGCACTATTGCGACCTGCAAATGCCACTTCCAGCTCAGCTGTGCAGAAGAAGAACAACAAGAAGAAGAAATATCTCGAAATATGTCCGTCAGGCCCCTTCCCTTGAGATAAATCTGCAAATATCTCGGAAACGAAGCGAGCTATGGCAAAATGTTAAGAGACCTTTTTTGTAGAGAATTAAGTTTCCTACTTTTTATGTTCTATGATATTTTTTGATCAGATGCGTAGTTCACGAGATATATCAAGATATTCAAAAGTTCCGAAGCCGCACCAACATAATAGAGGTACAGAAACACCGTGGCCCCTTTCTTTGAGATAACTCTGCACTGTTGCGAGCTGCAAATGCCACTTCCAGCTTAGCTGTGCAGAGGAAGAACAACAAGAAGAAGAAATATCTCGAAATATGTCCGTCAGGCCAGTTCCTTTGAGCTGAATCTGCAAATATCTCGGAAACGAAGCGAGCTATGGCAAAATGTTAAGAGACGTTTTTTGTAGAGAATTATGTTTCCTACAATTTATGTTCTATGATATTTTTTGATCAGAAGCGTAGTTTTCGAGATATATCGAGATATTTAAAAGTTCCGAAGACGCACCAACATAATAGAGATACAGAAACACCGTGGCCCCTTTCTTTGAGATAACTGTGCACCAGTGCGAGCCGCCAATGCCACTTCCAGCTTAGCTGTGCAGAGGAAGAACAACAAGAAGAAGAAATATCTCGAAATATGCCCGTCAGGCCAGTTCCTTTGAGCTGAATCTGCAAATATCTCGGAAACGAAGCGAGCTATGGCAAAATGTTAAGAGACGTTTTTTGTAGAGAATTATGTTTCCTACAATTTATGTTCTATGATATTTTTTGATCAGAAGCGTAGTTTTCGAGATATATCGGGATACTTAAACGTTCCGAAGCCGCACCAACATAATAGAGATACAGAAACACCGTGGCCCCTTTCTTTGAGATAACTGTGCACTATTGCGAGCCGCAAATGCCACTTCCAGCTTAGCTGTGCAGAAGAAGAACAACAAGAAGAAGAAATATCTCGAAATATGTCCGTTAGGCCCCTTCCCTTGAGATAAATCTGCAAATATCTCGGAAACGAAGCGAGCTATGGCAAAATGTTAAGAAACCTTTTTTGTAGAGAATTAAGTTTCCTACTTTTTATGTTCTATGATATTTTTTGATCAGATGCGTAGTTCTCGAGATATATCAAGATATTTAAAAGTTCCGAAGCCGCACCATCATAATAGAGATACAGAAACACCGTGGCCCCTTTCTTTGAGATAACTCTGCACTATTGCGAGCTGCAAATGCCACTTCCAGCTTAGCTGTGCAGAGGAAGAACAACAAGAAGAACAAATATCTCGAAATATGTCCGTCAGGCCAGTTCCTTTGAGCTGAATCTGCAAATATCTCGGAAACGAAGCGAGCTATGGCAAAATGTTAAGAGACCTTTTTTGTAGAGAATAATATTTCCTACAATTTACGTTCTATGATATTTTTTGATCAGAAGCGTAGTTTTCGAGATATATCGAGATATTTAAAAGTTCCGAAGCCGCACCAACATAATAGAGATACAGAAACACCGTGGCCCCTTTCTTTGAGATAACTCTGCACTATTGCGCGCTGCAAATGCCACTTCCAGCTTAGCTGTGCAGAAGAAGAACAACAAGCAGAAGAAATATCTCGAAATATGTCCGTCAGGCCCCTTCCCTTGAGATAAATCTGCAAATATCTCGGAAACGAAGCGAGCTATGGCAAAATGTTGAGAGACCTTTTTTGTAGATAATTAAGTTTCCTACTTTTTATGTTCTATGATATTTTTCGATCAGAGGCGTAGTTCTCGAGATATATCAAGATATTTAAAAGTTCCGAAGCCGCACCAACATAATAGAGATACAGAAACACCGTGGCCCCTTTCTCTGAGATAACTCTGCACGATTGCGAGCTGGAAATGCCACTTCCAGTTTAGCTGTGCAGAAGAAGAACAACAAGAAGAAGAAATATCTCGAAATATGTCCATCAGGACCCTTCCCTTGAGATAAATCTGCAAATATCTCGGAAACGAAGCGAGCTATGGCAAAATGTTAAGAGACCTTTTTTGTAGAGAATTATGTTTCCTACAATTTATGTTCTATGATATTTTTTGATCAGAAGCGTAGTTTTCGAGATATATCGAGATATTTAAAAGTTCCGAAGCCGCACCAACATAATAGAGATACAGAAACACCGTGGCCCCTTTCTTTGGGATAACTCTGCACTATTGCGAGCTGCAAATGCCACTTCGAGCTTAGCTGTGCAGAAGAAGAACAACAAGAAGAAGAAATATCTCGAAATATGTCCGTCAGACCCCTTCCCTTGAGATGAATCTGCAAATATCTCGGAAACGAAGCGAGCTATGGCAAAATGTTGAGAGACCTTTTCTGTAGAGAATAATATTTCCTACAATTTACGTTCTATGATATTTTTTGATCAGAAGCGTAGTTTTCGAGATATATCGAGATATTTAAAAGTTCCGAAGCCGCACCAACATAATAGAGATACAGAAACACCGTGGCCCCTTTCTTTGAGATAACTCTGCACTATTGCGACCTGCAAATGCCACTTCCAGCTCAGCTGTGCAGAAGAAGAACAACAAGAAGAAGAAATATCTCGAAATATGTCCGTCAGGCCCCTTCCCTTGAGATAAATCTGCAAATATCTCGGAAACGAAGCGAGCTATGGCAAAATGTTAAGAGACCTTTTTTGTAGAGAATTAAGTTTCCTACTTTTTATGTTCTATGATATTTTTTGATCAGATGCGTAGTTCACGAGATATATCAAGATATTCAAAAGTTCCGAAGCCGCACCAACATAATAGAGGTACAGAAACACCGTGGCCCCTTTCTTTGAGATAACTCTGCACTGTTGCGAGCTGCAAATGCCACTTCCAGCTTAGCTGTGCAGAGGAAGAACAACAAGCAGAAGAAATATCTCGAAATATGTCCGTCAGGCCCCTTCCCTTGAGATAAATCTGCAAATATCTCGGAAACGAAGCGAGCTATGGCAAAATGTTGAGAGACCTTTTTTGTAGATAATTAAGTTTCCTACTTTTTATGTTCTATGATATTTTTCGATCAGAGGCGTAGTTCTCGAGATATATCAAGATATTTAAAAGTTCCGAAGCCGCACCAACATAATAGAGATACAGAAACACCGTGGCCCCTTTCTCTGAGATAACTCTGCACGATTGCGAGCTGGAAATGCCACTTCCAGTTTAGCTGTGCAGAAGAAGAACAACAAGAAGAAGAAATATCTCGAAATATGTCCATCAGGACCCTTCCCTTGAGATAAATCTGCAAATATCTCGGAAACGAAGCGAGCTATGGCAAAATGTTAAGAGACCTTTTTTGTAGAGAATTATGTTTCCTACAATTTATGTTCTATGATATTTTTTGATCAGAAGCGTAGTTTTCGAGATATATCGAGATATTTAAAAGTTCCGAAGCCGCACCAACATAATAGAGATACAGAAACACCGTGGCCCCTTTCTTTGGGATAACTCTGCACTATTGCGAGCTGCAAATGCCACTTCGAGCTTAGCTGTGCAGAAGAAGAACAACAAGAAGAAGAAATATCTCGAAATATGTCCGTCAGACCCCTTCCCTTGAGATGAATCTGCAAATATCTCGGAAACGAAGCGAGCTATGGCAAAATGTTGAGAGACCTTTTCTGTAGAGAATAATATTTCCTACAATTTACGTTCTATGATATTTTTTGATCAGAAGCGTAGTTTTCGAGATATATCGAGATATTTAAAAGTTCCGAAGCCGCACCAACATAATAGAGATACAGAAACACCGTGGCCCCTTTCTTTGAGATAACTCTGCACTATTGCGACCTGCAAATGCCACTTCCAGCTCAGCTGTGCAGAAGAAGAACAACAAGAAGAAGAAATATCTCGAAATATGTCCGTCAGGCCCCTTCCCTTGAGATAAATCTGCAAATATCTCGGAAACGAAGCGAGCTATGGCAAAATGTTAAGAGACCTTTTTTGTAGAGAATTAAGTTTCCTACTTTTTATGTTCTATGATATTTTTTGATCAGATGCGTAGTTCACGAGATATATCAAGATATTCAAAAGTTCCGAAGCCGCACCAACATAATAGAGGTACAGAAACACCGTGGCCCCTTTCTTTGAGATAACTCTGCACTGTTGCGAGCTGCAAATGCCACTTCCAGCTTAGCTGTGCAGAGGAAGAACAACAAGAAGAAGAAATATCTCGAAATATGCCCGTCAGGCCAGTTCCTTTGAGCTGAATCTGCAAATATCTCGGAAACGAAGCGAGCTATGGCAAAATGTTAAGAGACGTTTTTTGTAGAGAATTATGTTTCCTACAATTTATGTTCTATGATATTTTTTGATCAGAAGCGTAGTTTTCGAGATATATCGGGATACTTAAACGTTCCGAAGCCGCACCAACATAATAGAGATACAGAAACACCGTGGCCCCTTTCTTTGAGATAACTGTGCACTATTGCGAGCCGCAAATGCCACTTCCAGCTTAGCTGTGCAGAAGAAGAACAACAAGAAGAAGAAATATCTCGAAATATGTCCGTTAGGCCCCTTCCCTTGAGATAAATCTGCAAATATCTCGGAAACGAAGCGAGCTATGGCAAAATGTTAAGAAACCTTTTTTGTAGAGAATTAAGTTTCCTACTTTTTATGTTCTATGATATTTTTTGATCAGATGCGTAGTTCTCGAGATATATCAAGATATTTAAAAGTTCCGAAGCCGCACCATCATAATAGAGATACAGAAACACCGTGGCCCCTTTCTTTGAGATAACTCTGCACTATTGCGACCTGCAAATGCCACTTCCAGCTTAGCTGTGCAGAGGAAGAACAACAAGAAGAACAAATATCTCGAAATATGTCCGCCAGGCCAGTTCCTTTGAGCTGAATCTGCAAATATCTCGGAAACGAAGCGAGCTATGGCAAAATGTTAAGAGATGTTTTTTGTAGAGAATTATGTTTCCTACAATTTATGTTCTATGATATTTTTTGATCAGAAGCGTAGTTTTCGAGATATATCGGGATACTTAAACGTTCCGAAGCCGCACCAACATAATAGAGATACAGAAACACCGTGGCCCCTTTCTTTGAGATAACTGTGCACTAGTGCGAGCCGCAAATGCCACTTCCAGCTTAGCTGTGCAGAAGAAGAACAACAAGAAGAAGAAATATCTCGAAATATGTCCGTGAGGCCCCTTCCCTTGAGATAAATCTGCAAATATCTCGGAAACGAAGCGAGCTATGGCAAAATGTTAAGAGACCTTATTTGTAGAGAATTAAGTTTCCTACTTTTGATGTTCTATGATATTTTTTGATCAGATGCGTAGTTCTCGAGATTTATCAAGATATTTAAAAGTTCCGAAACCGCACCAACATAATAGAGATACAGAAACACCGTGGCCCCTTTCTTTGAGATAACTCTGCACTATTGCGAGCTGCAAATGCCACTTCCAGCTTAGCTGTGCAGAGGAAGAACAACAAGAAGAAGAAATATCTCGAAATATGTCCGTTATGCCCCTTCCCTTGAGATAAATCTGCAAATATCTCGGAAACGAAGCGAGCTATGGCAAAATGTTAAGAGACCTTTTTTGTAGAGAATTAAGTTTCCTACTTTTTATGTTCTATGATATTTTTTGATCAGAAGCGTAGTTTTCGAGATATATCGAGATATTTAAAAGTTCCGAAGCCGCACCAACATAATAGAGATACAGAAACACCGTGGCCCCTTTCTTTGAGATAACTCTGCACTAGTGCGAGCCGCAAATGCCACTTCCAGCTTAGCTGTGCAGAAGAAGAACAACAAGAAGAAGAAATATCTCGAAATATGTCCGTCAGGCCCCTTCCCTTGAAATAAATATGCAAATATCTCGGAAACGAAGCGAGCTATGGCAAAATGTTAGGAGACCTTTTTTGTAGAGAATTAAGTTTCCTACTTTTTATGTTCTATGATATTTTTTGATCAGATGCGTAGTTCTCGAGATATATCAAGATATTTAAAAGTTCCGAAGCCGCACCAACATAATAGAGATACAGAAACACCGTGGCCCCTTTCTTTGAGATAACTCTGCACTATTGCGAGCTGCAAATGCCACTTCCAGCTTAGCTGTGCAGAGGAAGAACAACAAGAAGAAGAAATATCTCGAAATATGTCCGTCAGGCCAGTTCCTTTGAGCTGAATCTGCAAATATCTCGGAAACGAAGCGAGCTATGGCAAAATGTTAAGAGACGTTTTTTGTAGAGAATTATGTTTCCTACAATTTACGTTCTATGATATTTTTTGATCAGAAGCGTAGTTTTCGAGATATATCGAGATACTTAAAAGTTCCAAAGCCGCACCAACATAATAGAGATACAGAAACACCGTGGCCCCTTTCTTTGAGATAACTGTGCACTATTGCGAGCTGCAAATGCCACTTCCAGCTTAGCTGTGCAGAAGAAGAACAACAAGAAGAAGAAATATCTCGAAATATGTCCGTGAGGCCCCTTCCCTTGAGATAAATCTGCAAATATCTCGGAAACGAAGCGAGCTATGGCAAAATGTTAAGAGACCTTTTTTGTAGAGAGTTAAGTTTCCTACTTTTTATGTTCTATGATATTTTTTGATCAGATGCGTAGTTCTCGAGATATATCAAGATATTTAAAAGTTCCGAAGCCGCACCAACATAATAGAGATACAGAAACACCGTGGCCCCTTTCTTTGAGATAACTCTGCACTATTGCGAGCTGCAAATGCCACTTCCAGCTTAGCTGTGCAGAGGAAGAACAACAAGAAGAAGAAATATCTCAAAATATGTCCGTCAGGCCAGTTCCTTTGAGCTGAATCTGCAAATATCTCGGAAACGAAGCGAGCTATGGCAAAATGTTAAGAGACGTTTTTTGTAGAGAATTATGTTTCCTACAATTTATGTTCTATGATATTTTTTGATCAGAAGCGTAGTTTTCGAGATATATCGAGATACTTAAAAGTTCCGAAGCCGCACCAACATAATAGAGATACAGAAACACCGTGGCCCCTTTCTTTGAGATAACTGTGCACTAGTGCGAGCCGCAAATGCCACTTCCAGCTTAGCTGTGCAGAAGAAGAACAACAAGAAGAAGAAATATCTCGAAATATGTCCGTTAGGCCCCTTCCCTTGAGATAAATCTGCAAATATCTCGGAAACGAAGCGAGCTATGGCAAAATGTTAAGAAACCTTTTTTGTAGAGAATTAAGTTTCCTACTTTTTATGTTCTATGATATTTTTTGATCAGATGCGTAGTTCTCGAGATATATCAAGATATTTAAAAGTTCCGAAGCCGCACCATCATAATAGAGATACAGAAACACCGTGGCCCCTTTCTTTGAGATAACTCTGCACTATTGCGAGCTGCAAATGCCACTTCCAGCTTAGCTGTGCAGAGGAAGAACAACAAGAAGAAGAAATATCTCGAAATATGTCCGTCAGGCCCCTTCCCTTGAGATATATCTGCAAATATCTCTGAAACGAAGCGAGCTATGGCAAAATGTTAAGAGACCGTTTTTGTAGAGAATTATGTTTCCTACTTTTTATGTTCTATGATATTTTTTGATCAGACGCGTAGTTCTCGAGATATATCAAGATATTTAAAAGTTCCGAAGCCGCACCAACATAATAGAGATACAGAAACACCGTGGCCCCTTTCTTTGAGATAACTCTGCACTATTGCGAGCTGCAAAAGCCACTTCCAGCTTAGCTGTGCAGAGGAAGAACAACAAGAAGAAGAAATATCTCGAAATATGTCCGTCAGGCCAGTTCCTTTGAGCTGAATCTGCAAATATCTCGGAAACGAAGCGAGCTATGGCAAAATGTTAAGAGACCGTTTTTGTAGAGAATTATGTTTCCTACTTTTTATGTTCTATGATATTTTTTGATCAGACGCGTAGTTCTCGAGATATATCAAGATATTTAAAAGTTCCGAAGCCGCACCAACATAATAGAGATACAGAAACACCGTGGCCTCTTTCTTTGAGATAACTCTGCACTATTGCGAGCTGCAAATGCCACTTCCAGCTTAGCTGTGCAGAAGAAGAACAACAAGAAGAAGAAATATCTCGAAATATGTCCGTCAGGCCCCTGCCCTTGAGATATATCTGCAAATATCTCGGAAACGAAGCGAGCTATGGCAAAATGTTAAGAGACCTTTTTTGTAGAGAATTATGTTTCCTACAATTTATGTTCTATGATATTTTTTGATCAGAAGCGTAGTTTTCGAGATATATCGAGATATTTAAAAGTTACGAAGCCGCACCAACATAATAGAGATACCGAAACACCGTGGCCCCTTTCTTTGAGAAAGCTCTGCACTATTGCGAGCTGCAAATGCCACTTCCAGCTTAGCTGTGCAGAAGAAGAACAACAAGAAGAAGAAATATCTCGAAATATGTCCGTTAGGCCCCTTCCCTTGAGATAAATCTGCAAATATCTCGGAAACGAAGCGAGCTATGGTAAAATGTTAAGAGACCTTTTTTGTAGAGAATTATGTTTCCTACAATTTATGTTCTATGATATTTTTTGATCAGAAGCGTAGTTTTCGAGATATATCGAGATATTTAAAAGTTCCGAAGCCGCACCAACATAATAGAGATACAGAAACACCGTGGCCCCTTTCTTTGAGATAACTCTGCACTATTGCGAGCTGTAAATGCCACTTCCAGCTTAGCTGTGCAGAAGAAGAACAACAAGAAGAAGAAATATCTCGAAATATGTCCGTCAGGCCCCTGCCCTTGAGATATATCTGCAAATATCTCGGAAACGAAGCGAGCTATGGCAAAATGTTAAGAGACCTTTTTTGTAGAGAATTAACTTTCCTACTTTTTATGTTCTATGATATTTTTTGATCAGATGCGCAGTTCTCGAGATATATCAAGATACTTAAAAGTTCCGAAGCCGCACCAACATAATAGAGATACAGAAACACCGTGGCCCCTTTCTTTGAGATAACTCTGCACTATTGCGAGCTGCAAATGCCACTTCCAGCTTAGCTGTGCAGAAGAAGAACAACAAGAAGAAGAAATATCTCGAAATATGTCCGTCAGGCCCCTTCCCTTGAGATAAATCTGCAAATATCTCGGAAACGAAGAGAGCTATGGCAAAATGTTAAGAGACCTTTTTGTAGAGAATAATATTTCCTACAATTTACGTTCTATGATATTTTTTGATCAGAAGCGTAGTTTTCGAGATATATCGAGATATTTAAAAGTTCCGAAGCCGCACCAACATAATAGAGATACAGGAACACCGTGGCCCCTTTCTTTGAGATAACTCTGCACTATTGCGCGCTGCAAATGCCACTTCCAGCTTAGCTGTGCGGAAGAAGAACAACAAGCAGAAGAAATATCTCGAAATATGTCCGTCAGGCCCCTTCCCTTGAGATAAATCTGCAAATATCTCGGAAACGAAGCGAGCTATGGCAAAATGTTGAGAGACCTTTTTTGTAGATAATTAAGTTTCCTACTTTTTATGTTCTATGATATTTTTCGATCAGAGGCGTAGTTCTCGAGATATATCAAGATATTTAAAAGTTCCGAAGCCGCACCAACATAATAGAGATACAGAAACACCGTGGCCCCTTTCTCTGAGATAACTCTGCACGATTGCGAGCTGGAAATGCCACTTCCAGTTTAGCTGTGCAGAAGAAGAACAACAAGAAGAAGAAATATCTCGAAATATGTCCATCAGGACCCTTCCCTTGAGATAAATCTGCAAATATCTCGGAAACGAAGCGAGCTATGGCAAAATGTTAAGAGACCTTTTTTGTAGAGAATTATGTTTCCTACAATTTATGTTCTATGATATTTTTTGATCAGAAGCGTAGTTTTCGAGATATATCGAGATATTTAAAAGTTCCGAAGCCGCACCAACATAATAGAGATACAGAAACACCGTGGCCCCTTTCTTTGGGATAACTCTGCACTATTGCGAGCTGCAAATGCCACTTCGAGCTTAGCTGTGCAGAAGAAGAACAACAAGAAGAAGAAATATCTCGAAATATGTCCGTCAGACCCCTTCCCTTGAGATGAATCTGCAAATATCTCGGAAACGAAGCGAGCTATGGCAAAATGTTGAGAGACCTTTTTTGTAGAGAATAATATTTCCTACAATTTACGTTCTATGATATTTTTTGATCAGAAGCGTAGTTTTCGAGATATATCGAGATATTTAAAAGTTCCGAAGCCGCACCAACATAATAGAGATACAGAAACACCGTGGCCCCTTTCTTTGAGATAACTCTGCACTATTGCGACCTGCAAATGCCACTTCCAGCTCAGCTGTGCAGAAGAAGAACAACAAGAAGAAGAAATATCTCGAAATATGTCCGTCAGGCCCCTTCCCTTGAGATAAATCTGCAAATATCTCGGAAACGAAGCGAGCTATGGCAAAATGTTAAGAGACCTTTTTTGTAGAGAATTAAGTTTCCTACTTTCTATGTTCTATGATATTTTTTGATCAGATGCGTAGTTCACGAGATATATCAAGATATTCAAAAGTTCCGAAGCCGCACAAACATAATAGAGGTACAGAAACACCGTGGCCCCTTTCTTTGAGATAACTCTGCACTGTTGCGAGCTGCAAATGCCACTTCCAGCTTAGCTGTGCAGAGGAAGAACAACAAGAAGAAGAAATATCTCGAAATATGTCCGTCAGGCCAGTTCCTTTGAGCTGAATCTGCAAATATCTCGGAAACGAAGCGAGCTATGGCAAAATGTTAAGAGACGTTTTTTGTAGAGAATTATGTTTCCTACAATTTATGTTCTATGATATTTTTTGATCAGAAGCGTAGTTTTCGAGATATATCGAGATATTTAAAAGTTCCGAAGACGCACCAACATAATAGAGATACAGAAACACCGTGGCCCCTTTCTTTGAGATAACTGTGCACCAGTGCGAGCCGCAAATGCCACTTCCAGCTTAGCTGTGCAGAGGAAGAACAACAAGAAGAAGAAATATCTCGAAATATGCCCGTCAGGCCAGTTCCTTTGAGCTGAATCTGCAAATATCTCGGAAACGAAGCGAGCTATGGCAAAATGTTAAGAGACGTTTTTTGTAGAGAATTATGTTTCCTACAATTTATGTTCTATGATATTTTTTGATCAGAAGCGTAGTTTTCGAGATATATCGGGATACTTAAACGTTCCGAAGCCGCACCAACATAATAGAGATACAGAAACACCGTGGCCCCTTTCTTTGAGATAACTGTGCACTATTGCGAGCCGCAAATGCCACTTCCAGCTTAGCTGTGCAGAAGAAGAACAACAAGAAGAAGAAATATCTCGAAATATGTCCGTTAGGCCCCTTCCCTTGAGATAAATCTGCAAATATCTCGGAAACGAAGCGAGCTATGGCAAAATGTTAAGAAACCTTTTTTGTAGAGAATTAAGTTTCCTACTTTTTATGTTCTATGATATTTTTTGATCAGATGCGTAGTTCTCGAGATATATCAAGATATTTAAAAGTTCCGAAGCCGCACCATCATAATAGAGATACAGAAACACCGTGGCCCCTTTCTTTGAGATAACTCTGCACTATTGCGAGCTGCAAATGCCACTTCCAGCTTAGCTGTGCAGAGGAAGAACAACAAGAAGAACAAATATCTCGAAATATGTCCGTCAGGCCAGTTCCTTTGAGCTGAATCTGCAAATATCTCGGAAACGAAGCGAGCTATGGCAAAATGTTAAGAGACCTTTTTTGTAGAGAATAATATTTCCTACAATTTACGTTCTATGATATTTTTTGATCAGAAGCGTAGTTTTCGAGATATATCGAGATATTTAAAAGTTCCGAAGCCGCACCAACATAATAGAGATACAGAAACACCGTGGCCCCTTTCTTTGAGATAACTCTGCACTATTGCGCGCTGCAAATGCCACTTCCAGCTTAGCTGTGCAGAAGAAGAACAACAAGCAGAAGAAATATCTCGAAATATGTCCGTCAGGCCCCTTCCCTTGAGATAAATCTGCAAATATCTCGGAAACGAAGCGAGCTATGGCAAAATGTTGAGAGACCTTTTTTGTAGATAATTAAGTTTCCTACTTTTTATGTTCTATGATATTTTTCGATCAGAGGCGTAGTTCTCGAGATATATCAAGATATTTAAAAGTTCCGAAGCCGCACCAACATAATAGAGATACAGAAACACCGTGGCCCCTTTCTCTGAGATAACTCTGCACGATTGCGAGCTGGAAATGCCACTTCCAGTTTAGCTGTGCAGAAGAAGAACAACAAGAAGAAGAAATATCTCGAAATATGTCCATCAGGACCCTTCCCTTGAGATAAATCTGCAAATATCTCGGAAACGAAGCGAGCTATGGCAAAATGTTAAGAGACCTTTTTTGTAGAGAATTATGTTTCCTACAATTTATGTTCTATGATATTTTTTGATCAGAAGCGTAGTTTTCGAGATATATCGAGATATTTAAAAGTTCCGAAGCCGCACCAACATAATAGAGATACAGAAACACCGTGGCCCCTTTCTTTGGGATAACTCTGCACTATTGCGAGCTGCAAATGCCACTTCGAGCTTAGCTGTGCAGAAGAAGAACAACAAGAAGAAGAAATATCTCGAAATATGTCCGTCAGACCCCTTCCCTTGAGATGAATCTGCAAATATCTCGGAAACGAAGCGAGCTATGGCAAAATGTTGAGAGACCTTTTCTGTAGAGAATAATATTTCCTACAATTTACGTTCTATGATATTTTTTGATCAGAAGCGTAGTTTTCGAGATATATCGAGATATTTAAAAGTTCCGAAGCCGCACCAACATAATAGAGATACAGAAACACCGTGGCCCCTTTCTTTGAGATAACTCTGCACTATTGCGACCTGCAAATGCCACTTCCAGCTCAGCTGTGCAGAAGAAGAACAACAAGAAGAAGAAATATCTCGAAATATGTCCGTCAGGCCCCTTCCCTTGAGATAAATCTGCAAATATCTCGGAAACGAAGCGAGCTATGGCAAAATGTTAAGAGACCTTTTTTGTAGAGAATTAAGTTTCCTACTTTTTATGTTCTATGATATTTTTTGATCAGATGCGTAGTTCACGAGATATATCAAGATATTCAAAAGTTCCGAAGCCGCACCAACATAATAGAGGTACAGAAACACCGTGGCCCCTTTCTTTGAGATAACTCTGCACTGTTGCGAGCTGCAAATGCCACTTCCAGCTTAGCTGTGCAGAGGAAGAACAACAAGAAGAAGAAATATCTCGAAATATGCCCGTCAGGCCAGTTCCTTTGAGCTGAATCTGCAAATATCTCGGAAACGAAGCGAGCTATGGCAAAATGTTAAGAGACGTTTTTTGTAGAGAATTATGTTTCCTACAATTTATGTTCTATGATATTTTTTGATCAGAAGCGTAGTTTTCGAGATATATCGGGATACTTAAACGTTCCGAAGCCGCACCAACATAATAGAGATACAGAAACACCGTGGCCCCTTTCTTTGAGATAACTGTGCACTATTGCGAGCCGCAAATGCCACTTCCAGCTTAGCTGTGCAGAAGAAGAACAACAAGAAGAAGAAATATCTCGAAATATGTCCGTTAGGCCCCTTCCCTTGAGATAAATCTGCAAATATCTCGGAAACGAAGCGAGCTATGGCAAAATGTTAAGAAACCTTTTTTGTAGAGAATTAAGTTTCCTACTTTTTATGTTCTATGATATTTTTTGATCAGATGCGTAGTTCTCGAGATATATCAAGATATTTAAAAGTTCCGAAGCCGCACCATCATAATAGAGATACAGAAACACCGTGGCCCCTTTCTTTGAGATAACTCTGCACTATTGCGACCTGCAAATGCCACTTCCAGCTTAGCTGTGCAGAGGAAGAACAACAAGAAGAACAAATATCTCGAAATATGTCCGCCAGGCCAGTTCCTTTGAGCTGAATCTGCAAATATCTCGGAAACGAAGCGAGCTATGGCAAAATGTTAAGAGATGTTTTTTGTAGAGAATTATGTTTCCTACAATTTATGTTCTATGATATTTTTTGATCAGAAGCGTAGTTTTCGAGATATATCGGGATACTTAAACGTTCCGAAGCCGCACCAACATAATAGAGATACAGAAACACCGTGGCCCCTTTCTTTGAGATAACTGTGCACTAGTGCGAGCCGCAAATGCCACTTCCAGCTTAGCTGTGCAGAAGAAGAACAACAAGAAGAAGAAATATCTCGAAATATGTCCGTGAGGCCCCTTCCCTTGAGATAAATCTGCAAATATCTCGGAAACGAAGCGAGCTATGGCAAAATGTTAAGAGACCTTATTTGTAGAGAATTAAGTTTCCTACTTTTGATGTTCTATGATATTTTTTGATCAGATGCGTAGTTCTCGAGATTTATCAAGATATTTAAAAGTTCCGAAACCGCACCAACATAATAGAGATACAGAAACACCGTGGCCCCTTTCTTTGAGATAACTCTGCACTAGTGCGAGCCGCAAATGCCACTTCCAGCTTAGCTGTGCAGAAGAAGAACAACAAGAAGAAGAAATATCTCGAAATATGTCCGTCAGGCCCCTTCCCTTGAAATAAATATGCAAATATCTCGGAAACGAAGCGAGCTATGGCAAAATGTTAGGAGACCTTTTTTGTAGAGAATTAAGTTTCCTACTTTTTATGTTCTATGATATTTTTTGATCAGATGCGTAGTTCTCGAGATATATCAAGATATTTAAAAGTTCCGAAGCCGCACCAACATAATAGAGATACAGAAACACCGTGGCCCCTTTCTTTGAGATAACTCTGCACTATTGCGAGCTGCAAATGCCACTTCCAGCTTAGCTGTGCAGAGGAAGAACAACAAGAAGAAGAAATATCTCGAAATATGTCCGTCAGGCCAGTTCCTTTGAGCTGAATCTGCAAATATCTCGGAAACGAAGCGAGCTATGGCAAAATGTTAAGAGACGTTTTTTGTAGAGAATTATGTTTCCTACAATTTACGTTCTATGATATTTTTTGATCAGAAGCGTAGTTTTCGAGATATATCGAGATACTTAAAAGTTCCAAAGCCGCACCAACATAATAGAGATACAGAAACACCGTGGCCCCTTTCTTTGAGATAACTGTGCACTATTGCGAGCTGCAAATGCCACTTCCAGCTTAGCTGTGCAGAAGAAGAACAACAAGAAGAAGAAATATCTCGAAATATGTCCGTGAGGCCCCTTCCCTTGAGATAAATCTGCAAATATCTCGGAAACGAAGCGAGCTATGGCAAAATGTTAAGAGACCTTTTTTGTAGAGAGTTAAGTTTCCTACTTTTTATGTTCTATGATATTTTTTGATCAGATGCGTAGTTCTCGAGATATATCAAGATATTTAAAAGTTCCGAAGCCGCACCAACATAATAGAGATACAGAAACACCGTGGCCCCTTTCTTTGAGATAACTCTGCACTATTGCGAGCTGCAAATGCCACTTCCAGCTTAGCTGTGCAGAGGAAGAACAACAAGAAGAAGAAATATCTCGAAATATGTCCGTTAGGCCCCTTCCCTTGAGATAAATCTGCAAATATCTCGGAAACGAAGCGAGCTATGGCAAAATGTTAAGAAACCTTTTTTGTAGAGAATTAAGTTTCCTACTTTTTATGTTCTATGATATTTTTTGATCAGATGCGTAGTTCTCGAGATATATCAAGATATTTAAAAGTTCCGAAGCCGCACCATCATAATAGAGATACAGAAACACCGTGGCCCCTTTCTTTGAGATAACTCTGCACTATTGCGAGCTGCAAATGCCACTTCCAGCTTAGCTGTGCAGAGGAAGAACAACAAGAAGAAGAAATATCTCGAAATATGTCCGTCAGGCCCCTTCCCTTGAGATATATCTGCAAATATCTCTGAAACGAAGCGAGCTATGGCAAAATGTTAAGAGACCGTTTTTGTAGAGAATTATGTTTCCTACTTTTTATGTTCTATGATATTTTTTGATCAGACGCGTAGTTCTCGAGATATATCAAGATATTTAAAAGTTCCGAAGCCGCACCAACATAATAGAGATACAGAAACACCGTGGCCCCTTTCTTTGAGATAACTCTGCACTATTGCGAGCTGCAAAAGCCACTTCCAGCTTAGCTGTGCAGAGGAAGAACAACAAGAAGAAGAAATATCTCGAAATATGTCCGTCAGGCCAGTTCCTTTGAGCTGAATCTGCAAATATCTCGGAAACGAAGCGAGCTATGGCAAAATGTTAAGAGACCGTTTTTGTAGAGAATTATGTTTCCTACTTTTTATGTTCTATGATATTTTTTGATCAGACGCGTAGTTCTCGAGATATATCAAGATATTTAAAAGTTCCGAAGCCGCACCAACATAATAGAGATACAGAAACACCGTGGCCTCTTTCTTTGAGATAACTCTGCACTATTGCGAGCTGCAAATGCCACTTCCAGCTTAGCTGTGCAGAAGAAGAACAACAAGAAGAAGAAATATCTCGAAATATGTCCGTCAGGCCCCTGCCCTTGAGATATATCTGCAAATATCTCGGAAACGAAGCGAGCTATGGCAAAATGTTAAGAGACCTTTTTTGTAGAGAATTATGTTTCCTACAATTTATGTTCTATGATATTTTTTGATCAGAAGCGTAGTTTTCGAGATATATCGAGATATTTAAAAGTTACGAAGCCGCACCAACATAATAGAGATACCGAAACACCGTGGCCCCTTTCTTTGAGAAAGCTCTGCACTATTGCGAGCTGCAAATGCCACTTCCAGCTTAGCTGTGCAGAAGAAGAACAACAAGAAGAAGAAATATCTCGAAATATGTCCGTTAGGCCCCTTCCCTTGAGATAAATCTGCAAATATCTCGGAAACGAAGCGAGCTATGGTAAAATGTTAAGAGACCTTTTTTGTAGAGAATTATGTTTCCTACAATTTATGTTCTATGATATTTTTTGATCAGAAGCGTAGTTTTCGAGATATATCGAGATATTTAAAAGTTCCGAAGCCGCACCAACATAATAGAGATACAGAAACACCGTGGCCCCTTTCTTTGAGATAACTCTGCACTATTGCGAGCTGTAAATGCCACTTCCAGCTTAGCTGTGCAGAAGAAGAACAACAAGAAGAAGAAATATCTCGAAATATGTCCGTCAGGCCCCTGCCCTTGAGATATATCTGCAAATATCTCGGAAACGAAGCGAGCTATGGCAAAATGTTAAGAGACCTTTTTTGTAGAGAATTAACTTTCCTACTTTTTATGTTCTATGATATTTTTTGATCAGATGCGCAGTTCTCGAGATATATCAAGATACTTAAAAGTTCCGAAGCCGCACCAACATAATAGAGATACCGAAACACCGTGGCCCCTTTCTTTGAGAAAGCTCTGCACTATTGCGAGCTGCAAATGCCACTTCCAGCTTAGCTGTGCAGAAGAAGAACAACAAGAAGAAGAAATATCTCGAAATATGTCCGTTAGGCCCCTTCCCTTGAGATAAATCTGCAAATATCTCGGAAACGAAGCGAGCTATGGTAAAATGTTAAGAGACCTTTTTTGTAGAGAATTATGTTTTCTACAATTTATGTTCTATGATATTTTTTGATCAGAAGCGTAGTTTTCGAGATATATCGAGATATTTAAAAGTTCCGAAGCCGCACCAACATAATAGAGATACAGAAACACCGTGGCCCCTTTCTTTGAGATAACTCTGCACTATTGCGAGCTGTAAATGCCACTTCCAGCTTAGCTGTGCAGAAGAAGAACAACAAGAAGAAGAAATATCTCGAAATATGTCCGTCAGGCCCCTGCCCTTGAGATATATCTGCAAATATCTCGGAAACGAAGCGAGCTATGGCAAAATGTTAAGAGACCTTTTTTGTAGAGAATTATGTTTCCTACAATTTATGTTCTATGATATTTTTTGATCAGAAGCGTAGTTTTCGGGATATATCGAGATATTGAAAAGTTCCGAAGCCGCACCAACATAATAGAGATACAGAAACACCGTGGCCCCTTTCTTTGAGATAACTCCGCAATAGTGTGAGCCGCAAATGCCACTTCCAGCTTAGCTGTGCAGAAGAAGAACAACAAGAAGAAGAAATATCTCGAAATATGTCCGTCAGGCCCCTTCCCTTGAGATATATCTGCAAATATCTCGGAAACGAAGCGAGCTATGGCAAAATGTTAAGAGACCTTTTTTGTAGAGAATTAAGTTTCCTACTTTTTATGTTCTATGATATCTTTTGATCAGATGCGTAGTTCTCGAGATATATCAAGATATTTAAAAGTTCCGAAGCCGCACCAACATAATAGAGATACAGAAACACCGTGGCCCCTTTCTTTGAGATAACTCTGCACTATTGCGAGCTGTAAATGCCACTTCCAGCTTAGCTGTGCAGAAGAAGAACAACAAGAAGAAGAAATATCTCGAAATATGTCCGTCAGGCCCCTTCCCTTGAGATAAATCTGCAAATATCTCGGAAACGAAGCGAGCTATGGCAAAATGTTAAGAGACCTTTTTTGTAGAGAATTAAGTTTCCTACTTTTTATCTTCTATGATATTTTTTGATCAGATGCGTAGTTCTCGAGATATATCAAGATATTTAAAAGTTCCGAAGCCGCACCAACATAATAGAGATACAGAAACACCGTGGCCCCTCTCTTTGAGATAACTCTGCACTATTGCGAGCTGGAAATGCCACTTCCAGTTTAGCTGTGCAGAAGAAGAACAACAAGAAGAAGAAATATCTCGAAATATGTCCGTTAGGCCCCTTCCCTTGAGATAAATGTGCAAATATCTCGGAAACGAAGCGAGCTATGGCAAAATGTTAAGAGACCTTTTTTGTAGAGAATTAAGTTTCCTACTTTTTATGCTCTATGATATTTTTTGATCAGATGCGTAGTTCTGGAGATATATCAAGATATTTAAAAGTTCCGAAGCCGCACCAACATAATAGAGATACAGAAACACCGTGGCCCCTTTCTTTGAGATAACTCTGCACTATTGCGAGCTGCAAATGCCACTTCCAGCTTAGCTGTGCAGAAGAAGAACAACAAGAAGAAGAAATATCTCGAAATATGTCCGTCAGGCCCCTTCCCTTGAGATAAATCTGCAAATATCTCGGAAACGAAGAGAGCTATGGCAAAATGTTAAGAGACCTTTTTTGTAGAGAATTATGTTTCCTACAATTTATGTTCTATGATATTTTTTGATCAGAAGCGTAGTTTTCGAGATATATCGAGATATTTAAAAGTTCCGAAGCCGCACCAACATAATAGAGATACAGAAACACCGTGGCCCCTTTCTTTGAGATAACTCTGCACTATTGCGAGCTGCAAATGCCACTTCCAGCTTAGCTGTGCAGAAGAAGAACAACAAGAAGCAGAAATATCTCGAAATATGTCCGTTAGGCCCCTTCCCTTGAGATAAATCTGCAAATATCTCGGAAACGAAGCGAGATATGGCAAAATGTTAAGAGACCTTTTTTGTAGAGAATTAAGTTTCCTACTTTTTATGTTCTATGATATTTTTTGAGCAGATGCGTAGTTCTCGAGATATATCAAGATATTTAAAAGTTCCGATGCCGCACCAACATAATAGAGATACAGAAACACCGTGGCCCCTCTCTTTGAGATAACTCTGCACTATTGCGAGCTGGAAATGCCACGTCCAGTTTAGCTGTGCAGAAGAAGAACAACAAGAAGAAGAAATATCTCGAAATATGTCCGTTAGGCCCCTTCCCTTGAGATATATGTGCAAATATCTCGGAAACGAAGCGAGCTATGGCAAAATGTTAAGAGACCTTTTTTGTAGAGAATTAAGTTTCCTACTTTTTATGTTCTATGATATTTTTTGATCAGATGCGTAGTTCTCGAGATATATCAAGATATTTAAAAGTTCCGAAGCCGCACCAACATAATAGAGATACAGAAACACCGTGGCCCCTTTCATTGAGATAACTCTGCACTATTGCGAGCTGCAAATGCCACTTCCAGCGTAGCTGTGCAGAAGAAGAACAACAAGAAGAAGAAATATCTCGAAATATGTCCGTCAGGCCCCTTCCCTTGAGATAAATCTGCAAATATCTCGGAAACGAAGCGAGCTATGGCAAAATGTTAAGAGACCTTTTTTGTAGAGAATTAAGTTTCCTACTTTTTACCTTCTATGATATTTTTTGATCAGATGCGTAGTTCTCGAGATATATCAAGATATTTAAAAGTTCCGAAGCCGCACCAACATAATAGAGATACAGAAACACCGTGGCCCCTCTCTTTGAGATAACTCTGCACTATTGGGAGCTGGAAATGCCACTTCCAGCTTAGCTGTGCAGAAGAAGAACAACAAGAAGAAGAAATATCTCGAAATATGTCCGTCAGGCCCCTTCCCTTGAGATATATCTGCAAATATCTCGGAAACGAAGTGAACTATGGCAAAATGTTGAGAGACCTTTTTTGTAGCGAATTATGTTTCCTACAATTTATGTTCTATGATATTTTTTGATCAGAAGCGTAGTTTTCGAGATATATCGAGATATTTAAAAGTTCCGAAGCCGCAGCAACATAATAGAGATACAGAAACACCGTGGCCCCTTTCTTTGAGATAACTCTGCACTAGTGCGAGCCGCAAATGCCACTTCCAGCTTAGCTGTGCAGAAGAAGAACAACAAGAAGAAGAAATGTCTCGAAATATGTCCGTCAGGCCCCTTCCCTTGAGATAAATCTGCGAATATCTCGGAAACGAAGCGAGCTATGGCAAAATGTTAAGAGACCTTTTTTGTAGAGAATTAAGTTTCCTACTTTTTATGTTCTATGATATTTTTTGATCAGATGCGCAGTTCTCGAGATATATCAAGATATTTAAAAGTTCCGAAGCCGCACCAACATAATAGAGATACAGAAACACCGTGGCCCCTTTCTTTGAGATAACTCTGCACTATTGCGAGCTGCAAATGCCACATCCAGCTTAGCTGTGCAGAAGAAGAACAACAAGAAGAAGAAATATCTCGAAATATGTCCGTCAGGCCAGTTCCTTTGAGCTGAATCTGCAAATATCTCGGAAACGAAGCGAGCTATGGCAAAATGTTAAGAGTCGTTTTTTGTAGAGAATTATGTTTCCTACAATTTATGTTGTATGATATTTTTTATCAGAAGCGTAGTTTTCGAGATATATCGAGATATTTAAAAGTTCCGAAGCCGCACCAACATAATAGAGATACAGAAACACCGTGGCCCCTTTCTTTGAGATAACTCTGCACTAGTGCGAGCCGGAAATGCCACTTCCAGCTTAGCTGTGCAGAAGAAGAACAACAAGAAGAAGAAATATCTCGAAATATGTCCGTCAGGCCCCTTCCCTTGAGATAAATCTGCAAATATCTCGGAAACGAAGCGAGCTATGGCAAAATGTTAAGAGACCTTTTTTGTAGAGAATTAAGTTTCCTACTTTTTATGTTCTATGATATTTTTTGATCAGATGCGTAGTTCTCGAGATATATCAAGATATTTAAAAGTTCCGAAGCCGCACCAACATAATAGAGATACAGAAACACCGTGGCCCCTTTCATTGAGATAACTCTGCACTATTGCGAGCTGCAAATGCCACTTCCAGCGTAGCTGTGCAGAAGAAGAACAACAAGAAGAAGAAATATCTCGAAATATGTCCGTCAGGCCCCTTCCCTTGAGATAAATCTGCAAATATCTCGGAAACGAAGCGAGCTATGGCAAAATGTTAAGAGACCTTTTTTGTAGAGAATTAAGTTTCCTACTTTTTATCTTCTATGATATTTTTTGATCAGATGCGTAGTTCTCGAGATATATCAAGATATTTAAAAGTTCCGAAGCCGCACCAACATAATAGAGATACAGAAACACCGTGGCCCCTCTCTTTGAGATAACTCTGCACTATTGCGAGCTGGAAATGCCACTTCCAGGTTGGCTGTGCAGAAGAAGAACAACAAGAAGAAGAAATATCTCGAAATATGTCCGTTAGGCCCCTTCCCTTGAGATAAATGTGCAAATATCTCGGAAACGAAGCGAGCTATGGCAAAATGTTAAGAGACCTTTTTTGTAGAGAATTAAGTTTCCTACTTTTTATGTTCTATGATATTTTTTGAGCAGATGCGTAGTTCTCGAGATATATCAAGATATTTAAAAGTTCCGATGCCGCACCAACATAATAGAGATACAGAAACACCGTGGCCCCTCTCTTTGAGATAACTCTGCACTATTGCGAGCTGGAAATGCCACGTCCAGTTTAGCTGTGCAGAAGAAGAACAACAAGAAGAAGAAATATCTCGAAATATGTCCGTTAGGCCCCTTCCCTTGAGATATATGTGCAAATATCTCGGAAACGAAGCGAGCTATGGCAAAATGTTAAGAGACCTTTTTTGTAGAGAATTAAGTTTCCTACTTTTTATGTTCTATGATATTTTTTGATCAGATGCGTAGTTCTCGAGATATATCAAGATATTTAAAAGTTCCGAAGCCGCACCAACATAATAGAGATACAGAAACACCGTGGCCCCTTTCATTGAGATAACTCTGCACTATTGCGAGCTGCAAATGCCACTTCCAGCGTAGCTGTGCAGAAGAAGAACAACAAGAAGAAGAAATATCTCGAAATATGTCCGTCAGGCCCCTTCCCTTGAGATAAATCTGGAAATATCTCGGAAACGAAGAGAGCTATGGCAAAATGTTAAGAGACCTTTTTGGTAGAGAATTAAGTTTCCTACTTTTTATGTTCTATGATATTTTTTGATCAGATGCGTAGTTCTCGAGATATATCAAGATATTTAAAAGTTCCGAAGCCGCACCAACATAATAGAGATACAGAAACACCGTGGCCCCTTTCTTTGAGATAACTCTGCACTATTGCGAGCTGTAAATGCCACTTCCAGCTTAGCTGTGCAGAAGAAGAACAACAAGAAGAAGAAATATCTCGAAATATGTCCGTCAGGCCCCTTCCCTTGAGATATATCTGCAAATATCTCGGAAACGAAGCGAGCTATGGCAAAATGTTAAGAGACCTTTTTTGTAGAGAATTAAGTTTCCTACTTTTTACCTTCTATGATATTTTTTGATCAGATGCGTAGTTCTCGAGATATATCAAGATATTTAAAAGTTCCGAAGCCGCACCAACATAATAGAGATACAGAAACACCGTGGCCCCTCTCTTTGAGATAACTCTGCACTATTGCGAGCTGGAAATGCCACTTCCAGCTTAGCTGTGCAGAAGAAGAACAACAAGAAGAAGAAATATCTCGAAATATGTCCGTCAGGCCCCTTCCCTTGAGATATATCTGCAAATATCTCGGAAACGAAGTGAGCTATGGCAAAATGTTGAGAGACCTTTTTTGTAGAGAATTATGTTTCCTACAATTTATGTTCTATGATATTTTTTGATCAGAAGCGTAGTTTTCGAGATATATCGAGATATTTAAAAGTTCCGAAGCCGCAGCAACATAATAGAGATACAGAAACACCGTGGCCCCTTTCTTTGAGATAACTCTGCACTAGTGCGAGCCGCAAATGCCACTTCCAGCTTAGCTGTGCAGAAGAAGAACAACAAGAAGAAGAAATGTCTCGAAATATGTCCGTCAGGCCCCTTCCCTTGAGATAAATCTGCAAATATCTCGGAAACGAAGCGAGCTATGGCAAAATGTTAAGAGACCTTTTTTGTAGAGAATTAAGTTTCCTACTTTTTATGTTCTATGATATTTTTTGATCAGATGCGCAGTTCTCGAGATATATCAAGATATTTAAAAGTTCCGAAGCCGCACCAACATAATAGAGATACAGAAACACCGTGGCCCCTTTCTTTGAGATAACTCTGCACTATTGCGAGCTGCAAATGCCACTTCCAGCTTAGCTGTGCAGAAGAAGAACAACAAGAAGAAGAAATATCTCGAAATATGTCCGTCAGGCCAGTTCCTTTGAGCTGAATCTGCAAATATCTCGGAAACGAAGCGAGCTATGGCAAAATGTTAAGAGACGTTTTTTGTAGAGAATTATGTTTCCTACAATTTATGTTGTATGATATTTTTTATCAGAAGCGTAGTTTTCGAGATATATCGAGATATTTAAAAGTTCCGAAGCCGCACCAACATAATAGAGATACAGAAACACCGTGGCCCCTTTCTTTGAGATAACTCTGCACTAGTGCGAGCCGCAAATGCCACTTCCAGCTTAGCTGTGCAGAAGAAGAACAACAAGAAGAAGAAATATCTCGAAATATGTCCGTCAGGCCCCTTCCCTTGAGATAAATCTGCAAATATCTCGGAAACGAAGCGAGCTATGGCAAAATGTTAAGAGACCTTTTTTGTAGAGAATTATGTTTCCTACAATTTATGTTCTATGATATTTTTTGATCAGAAGCGTAGTTTTCGAGATATATCGAGATATTTAAAAGTTCCGAAGCCGCACCAACATAATAGAGATACAGAAACACCGTGGCCCCTTTCTTTGAGATAACTCTGCAATAGTGCGAGCCGCTAATGCCACTTCCAGCTTAGCTGTGCAGAAGAAGAACAACAAGAAGAAGAAATATCTCGAAATATGTCCGTCAGGCCCCTTCCCTTGAGATATATCTGCAAATATCTCGGAAACGAAGCGAGCTATGGCAAAATGTTAAGAGACCTTTTTTGTAGAGAATTAAGTTTCCTACTTTTTATGTTCTATGATATCTTTTGATCAGATGCGTAGTTCTCGAGATATATCAAGATATTTAAAAGTTCCGAAGCCGCACCAACATAATAGAGATACAGAAACACCGTGGCCCCTTTCTTTGAGATAACTCTGCACTATTGCGAGCTGTAAATGCCACTTCCAGCTTAGCTGTGCAGAAGAAGAACAACAAGAAGAAGAAATATCTCGAAATATGTCCGTCAGGCCCCTTCCCTTGAGATAAATGTGCAAATATCTCGGAAACGAAGCGAGCTATGGCAAAATGTTAAGAGACCTTTTTTGTAGAGAATTAAGTTTCCTACTTTTTATCTTCTATGATATTTTTTGATCAGATGCGTAGTTCTCGAGATATATCAAGATATTTAAAAGTTCCGAAGCCGCACCAACATAACAGAGATACAGAAACACCGTGGCCCCTCTCTTTGAGATAACTCTGCACTATTGCGAGCTGGAAATGCCACTTCCAGTTTAGCTGTGCAGAAGAAGAACAACAAGAAGAAGAAATATCTCGAAATATGTCCGTCAGGCCCCTTCCCTTGAGATAAATATGCAAATATCTCGGAAACGAAGCGAGCTATGGCAAAATGTTAAGAGACCTTTTTTGTAGAGAATTAAGTTTCCTACTTTTTATGTTCTATGATATTTTTTGATCAGATGCGCAGTTCTCGAGATATATCAAGATATTTAAAAGTTCCGAAGCCGCACCAACATAATAGAGATACAGAAACACCGTGGCCCCTTTCTTTGAGATAACTCTGCACTATTGCGAGCTGCAAATGCCACTTCCAGCTTAGCTGTGCAGAAGAAGAACAACAAGAAGAAGAAATATCTCGAAATATGTCCGTCAGGCCAGTTCCTTTGAGCTGAATCTGCAAATATCTCGGAAACGAAGCGAGCTATGGCAAAATGTTAAGAGACGTTTTTTGTAGAGAATTATGTTTCCTACAATTTATGTTGTATGATATTTTTTATCAGAAGCGTAGTTTTCGAGATATATCGAGATATTTAAAAGTTCCGAAGCCGCACCAACATAATAGAGATACAGAAACACCGTGGCCCCTTTCTTTGAGATAACTCTGCACTATTGCGAGCTGTAAATGCCACTTCCAGCTTAGCTGTGCAGAAGAAGAACAACAAGAAGAAGAAATATCTCGAAATATGTCCGTCAGGCCCCTTCCCTTGAGATAAATGTGCAAATATCTCGGAAACGAAGCGAGCTATGGCAAAATGTTAAGAGACCTTTTTTGTAGAGAATTAAGTTTCCTACTTTTTATCTTCTATGATATTTTTTGATCAGATGCGTAGTTCTCGAGATATATCAAGATATTTAAAAGTTCCGAAGCCGCACCAACATAATAGGGATACAGAAACACCGTGGCCCCTCTCTTTGAGATAACTCTGCACTATTGCGAGCTGGAAATGCCACTTCCAGTTTAGCTGTGCAGAAGAAGAACAACAAGAAGAAGAAATATCTCGAAATATGTCCGTTAGGCCCCTTCCCTTGAGATAAATGTGCAAATATCTCGGAAACGAAGCGAGCTATGGCAAAATGTTAAGAGACCTTTTTTGTAGAGAATTAAGTTTCCTACTTTTTATGTTCTATGATATTTTTTGATCAGATGCGTAGTTCTCGAGATATATCAAGATATTTAAAAGTTCCGAAGCCGCAACCAACATAATAGAGATACAGAAACACCGTGGCCCCTTTCTTTGAGATAACTCTGCACTATTGCGAGCTGTAAATGCCACTTCCAGCTTAGCTGTGCAGAAGAAGAACAACAAGAAGAAGAAATATCTCGAAATATGTCCGTCAGGCCCCTTCCCTTGAGATAAATCTGCAAATATCTCGGAAACGAAGCGAGCTATGGCAAAATGTTAAGAGACCTTTTTTGTAGAGAATTAAGTTTCCTACTTTTTATCTTCTATGATATTTTTTGATCAGATGCGTAGTTCTCGAGATATATCAAGATATTTAAAAGTTCCGAAGCCGCACCAACATAATAGAGATACAGAAACACCGTGGCCCCTCTCTTTGAGATAACTCTGCACTATTGCGAGCTGGAAATGCCACTTCCAGTTTAGCTGTGCAGAAGAAGAACAACAAGAAGAAGAAATATCTCGAAATATGTCCGTCAGGCCCCTTCCCTTGAGATAAATCTGCAAATATCTCGGAAACGAAGAGAGCTATGGCAAAATGTTAAGAGACCTTTTTTGTAGAGAATTATGTTTCCTACAATTTATGTTCTATGATATTTTTTGATCAGGAGCGTAGTTTTCGAGATATATCGAGATATTTAAAAGTTCCGAAGCCGCACCAACATAATAGAGATACAGAAACACCGTGGCCCCTTTCTTTGAGATAACTGTGTACTAGTGCGAGCCGCAAATGCCACTTCCAGCTTAGCTGTGCAGAAGAAGAACAACAAGAAGAAGAAATATCTCGAAATATGTCCGTTAGGCCCCTTCCCTTGAGATAAACCTGCAAATATCTCGGAAAGGAAGCGAGCTATGGCAAAATGTTAAGAGACCTTTTTTGTAGAGAATTAAGTTTCCTACTTTTTATGTTCTATGATATTTTTTGATCAGATGCGTAGTTCTCGAGATATATCAAGATATTTAAAAGTTCCGAAGCCGCACCAACATAATAGAGATACAGAAACACCGTGGCCCCTTTCTTTGAGATAACTCTGCACTATTGGGAGCTGCAAATGCCACTTCCAGCTTAGCTGTGCAGAAGAAGAACAACAAGAAGAAGAAATATCTCGAAATATGTCCGTCAGGCCCCTTCCCTTGAGATAAATCTGCAAATATCTCGGAAACGAAGCGAGCTATGGCAAAATGTTAAGAGACCTTTTTTGTAGAGAATAATGTTTCCTACAATTTACGTTCTATGATATTTTTTGATCAGAAGCGTAGTTTTCGAGATATATCGAGATATTTAAAAGTTCCGAAGGCGCACCAACATAATAGAGATACAGAAACACCGTGGCCCCTTTCTTTGAGATAACTCTGCACTATTGCGACCTACAAATGCCACTTCCAGCTTAGCTGTGCAGAAGAAGAACAACAAGAAGAAGAAATATCTCGAAATATGTCCGTCAGGCCCCTTCCCTTGGGATATATCTGCAAATATCTCGGAAACGAAGCGAGCTATGGGAAAATGTTAAGAGACGTTTTTTGTAGAGAATTATGTTTCCTACAATTTATGTTGTATGATATTTTTTGATCAGAAGCGTAGTTTTCGAGATATATCGAGATATTTAAAAGTTCCGAAGCCGCACCAACATAATAGAGATACAGAAACACCGTGGCCCCTTTCTTTGAGATAACTGTGTACTAGTGCGAGCCGCAAATGCCACTTCCAGCTTAGCTGTGCAGAAGAAGAACAACAAGAAGAAGAAATATCTCGAAATATGTCCGTTAGGCCCCTTCCCTTGAGATAAACCTGCAAATATCTCGGAAACGAAGCGAGCTATGGCAAAATGTTAAGAGACCTTTTTTGTAGAGAATTAAGTTTCCTACTTTTTATGTTCTATGATATTTTTTGATCAGATGCGTAGTTCTCGAGATATATCAAGATATTTAAAAGTTCCGAAGCCGCACCAACATAATAGAGATACAGAAACACCGTGGCCACTTTCTTTGAGATAACTCTGCACTATTGGGAGCTGCAAATGCCACTTCCAGCTTAGCTGTGCAGAAGAAGAACAACAAGAAGAAGAAATATCTCGAAATATGTCCGTCACGCCCCTTCCCTTGAGATAAATCTGCAAATATCTCGGAAACGAAGAGAGCTATGGCAAAATGTTAAGACACCTTTTTTGTAGAGAATTAAGTTTCCTACAATTTATGTTCTATAATATTGTTTGATCAGAAGCGTAGTTTTCGAGATATATCGAGATATTTAAAAGTTCCGAAGCCGCACCAACATAATAGAGATACAGAAACACCGTGGCCCCTTTCTTTGAGATAACGCTGCACTAGTGCGAGCCGCAAATGCCACTTCCAGCTTAGCTGTGCAGAAGAAGAACAACAAGAAGAAGAAATATCTCGAAATATGTCCGTTAGGCCCCTTCCCTTGAGATAAACCTGCAAATATCTCGGAAACGAAGCGAGCTATGGCAAAATGTTAAGAGACCTTTTTTGTAGAGAATTAAGTTTCCTACTTTTTATGTTCTATGATATTTTTTGATCAGATGCGTAGTTCTCGAGATATATCAAGATATTTAAAAGTTCCGAAGCCGCACAAACATAATAGAGATACAGAAACACCGTGGCCCCTTTCTTTGAGATAACTCTGCACTATTGCGAGCTGCAAATGCCACTTCCAGCTTAGCTGTGCAGAAGAAGAACAACAAGAAGAAGAAATATCTCGAAATATGTCCGTCAGGCCCCTTCCCTTGAGATAAATCTGCAAATATCTCGGAAACGAAGCGAGCTATGGCAAAATGTTAAGAGACCTTTTTTGTAGAGAATAATGTTTCCTACAATTTACGTTCTATGATATTTTTTGATCAGAAGCGTAGTTTTCGAGATATATCGAGATATTTAAAAGTTCCGAAGGCGCACCAACATAATAGAGATACAGAAACACCGTGGCCCCTTTCTTTGAGATAACTCTGCACTATTGCGACCTACAAATGCCACTTCCAGCTTAGCTGTGCAGAAGAAGAACAACAAGAAGAAGAAATATCTCGAAATATGTCCGTCAGGCCCCTTCCCTTGGGATATATCTGCAAATATCTCGGAAACGAAGCGAGCTATGGCAAAATGTTAAGAGACGTTTTTTGTAGAGAATTATGTTTCCTACAATTTATGTTCTATGATATTTTTTGATCAGGAGCGTAGTTTTCGAGATATATCGAGATATTTAAAAGTTCCGAAGCCGCACCAACATAATAGAGATACAGAAACACCGTGGCCCCTTTCTTTGAGATAACTGTGTACTAGTGCGAGCCGCAAATGCCACTTCCAGCTTAGCTGTGCAGAAGAAGAACAACAAGAAGAAGAAATATCTCGAAATATGTCCGTTAGGCCCCTTCCCTTGAGATAAACCTGCAAATATCTCGGAAAGGAAGCGAGCTATGGCAAAATGTTAAGAGACCTTTTTTGTAGAGAATTAAGTTTCCTACTTTTTATGTTCTATGATATTTTTTGATCAGATGCGTAGTTCTCGAGATATATCAAGATATTTAAAAGTTCCGAAGCCGCACCAACATAATAGAGATACAGAAACACCGTGGCCCCTTTCTTTGAGATAACTCTGCACTATTGGGAGCTGCAAATGCCACTTCCAGCTTAGCTGTGCAGAAGAAGAACAACAAGAAGAAGAAATATCTCGAAATATGTCCGTCAGGCCCCTTCCCTTGAGATAAATCTGCAAATATCTCGGAAACGAAGCGAGCTATGGCAAAATGTTAAGAGACCTTTTTTGTAGAGAATAATGTTTCCTACAATTTACGTTCTATGATATTTTTTGATCAGAAGCGTAGTTTTCGAGATATATCGAGATATTTAAAAGTTCCGAAGGCGCACCAACATAATAGAGATACAGAAACACCGTGGCCCCTTTCTTTGAGATAACTCTGCACTATTGCGACCTACAAATGCCACTTCCAGCTTAGCTGTGCAGAAGAAGAACAACAAGAAGAAGAAATATCTCGAAATATGTCCGTCAGGCCCCTTCCCTTGGGATATATCTGCAAATATCTCGGAAACGAAGCGAGCTATGGGAAAATGTTAAGAGACGTTTTTTGTAGAGAATTATGTTTCCTACAATTTATGTTGTATGATATTTTTTGATCAGAAGCGTAGTTTTCGAGATATATCGAGATATTTAAAAGTTCCGAAGCCGCACCAACATAATAGAGATACAGAAACACCGTGGCCCCTTTCTTTGAGATAACTGTGTACTAGTGCGAGCCGCAAATGCCACTTCCAGCTTAGCTGTGCAGAAGAAGAACAACAAGAAGAAGAAATATCTCGAAATATGTCCGTTAGGCCCCTTCCCTTGAGATAAACCTGCAAATATCTCGGAAACGAAGCGAGCTATGGCAAAATGTTAAGAGACCTTTTTTGTAGAGAATTAAGTTTCCTACTTTTTATGTTCTATGATATTTTTTGATCAGATGCGTAGTTCTCGAGATATATCAAGATATTTAAAAGTTCCGAAGCCGCACCAACATAATAGAGATACAGAAACACCGTGGCCACTTTCTTTGAGATAACTCTGCACTATTGGGAGCTGCAAATGCCACTTCCAGCTTAGCTGTGCAGAAGAAGAACAACAAGAAGAAGAAATATCTCGAAATATGTCCGTCACGCCCCTTCCCTTGAGATAAATCTGCAAATATCTCGGAAACGAAGAGAGCTATGGCAAAATGTTAAGACACCTTTTTTGTAGAGAATTAAGTTTCCTACAATTTATGTTCTATAATATTGTTTGATCAGAAGCGTAGTTTTCGAGATATATCGAGATATTTAAAAGTTCCGAAGCCGCACCAACATAATAGAGATACAGAAACACCGTGGCCCCTTTCTTTGAGATAACGCTGCACTAGTGCGAGCCGCAAATGCCACTTCCAGCTTAGCTGTGCAGAAGAAGAACAACAAGAAGAAGAAATATCTCGAAATATGTCCGTTAGGCCCCTTCCCTTGAGATAAACCTGCAAATATCTCGGAAACGAAGCGAGCTATGGCAAAATGTTAAGAGACCTTTTTTGTAGAGAATTAAGTTTCCTACTTTTTATGTTCTATGATATTTTTTGATCAGATGCGTAGTTCTCGAGATATATCAAGATATTTAAAAGTTCCGAAGCCGCACAAACATAATAGAGATACAGAAACACCGTGGCCCCTTTCTTTGAGATAACTCTGCACTATTGCGAGCTGCAAATGCCACTTCCAGCTTAGCTGTGCAGAAGAAGAACAACAAGAAGAAGAAATATCTCGAAATATGTCCGTCAGGCCCCTTCCCTTGAGATAAATCTGCAAATATCTCGGAAACGAAGAGAGCTATGGCAAAATGTTAAGAGACCTTTTTTGTAGAGAATTAAGTTTCCTACAATTTATGTTCTATGATATTTTTTGATCAGAAGCGTAGTTTTCGAGATATATCGAGATATTTAAAAGTTCCGAAGCCGCACCAACATAATAGAGATACAGAAACACCGTGGCCCCTTTCTTTGAGATAATTCTGCACTATTGCGAGCTGCAAATGCCACTTCCAGCTTAGCTGTGCAGAAGAAGAACAACAAGAATAAGAAATATCTCGAAATATGTCCGTCAGGCCCCTTCCCTTGAGATAAATCTGCAAATATCTCGGAAACGAAGAGAGCTATGGCAAAATGTTGAGAGACCTTTTTTGTAGAGAATTAAGTTTCCTACTATTTATGTTCTATGATATTTTTTGATCAGATGCGTAGTTCTCGAGATATATCAAGATATTTAAAAGTTCCGAAGCCGCACCAATATAATAGAGATACAGAAACACCGTGGCCGCTTTCTTTGAGATAACTCAGCACTAGTGCGAGCCGCAAATGCCACTTCCAGCTTAGCTGTGCAGAAGAAGAACAACAAGAAGAAGAAATATCTCGAAATATGTCCGTCAGGCCCCTTCCCTTGAGATAAATCTGCAAATATCTCGGAAACGAAGCGAGCTATGGCAAAATGATAAGAGACCGTTTTTGTAGAGAATTAAGTTTCCTACTTTTTATGTTCTATGATATTTTTTGATCAGATGGGTAGTTCTCGAGATATATCAAGATAGTTAAAAGTTCCGAAGCCGCACCAACATAATAGAGATACAGAAACACCGTGGCCCCTTTCTTTGAGATAATTCTGCACTATTGCGAGCTGCAAATGCCACTTCCAGCTTAGCTGTGCAGAAGAAGAACAACAAGAATAAGAAATATCTCGAAATATGTCCGTCAGGCCCCTTCCCTTGAGATAAATCTGCAAATATCTCGGAAACGAAGAGAGCTATGGCAAAATGTTGAGAGACCTTTTTTGTAGAGAATTAAGTTTCCTACTATTTATGTTCTATGATCTTTTTTGATCAGATGCGTAGTTCTCGAGATATATCAAGATATTTAAAAGTTCCGAAGCCGCACCAACATAATAGAGATACAGAAACACCGTGGCCCCCTTCTTTGAGATAACTCTGCACTATTGCGAGCTGCAAATGCCACTTCCAGCTTAGCTGTGCAGAAGAAGAACAACAAGAAGAAGAAATATCTCGAAATATGTCCGTCAGGCCCCTTCCCTTGAGATATATCTGCAAATATCTCGGAAACGAAGCGAGCTATGGCAAAATGTTAAGAGAACTTTTTTGTAGCGAATTATGTTTCCTACAATTTATGTTCTATGATATTCTTTGATCAGAAGCGTAGTTTTCGAGATATATCGAGATATTTAAAAGTTCCGAAGCCGCACCAACATAATAGAGATACAGAAACACCGTGGCCCCTTTCTTTGAGATAACTCTGCACCAGTGCGAGCCGCAAATGCCACTTCCAGCTTAGCTGTGCAGAAGAAGAACAACAAGAAGAAGAAATATCTCGAAATATGTCCGTTAGGCCCCTTCCCTTGAGATAAACCTGCAAATATCTCGGAAACGAAGCGAGCTATGGCAAAATCTTAAGAGACCTTTTTTGTAGAGAATTAAGTTTCCTACTTTTTATGTTCTATGATATTTTTTGATCAGATGCGTAGTTTTCGAGATATATCGAGATATTTAAAAGTTCCGAAGCCGCACCAACATAATAGAGATACAGAAACACCGTGGCCCCTTTCTTTGAGATAACTGTGCACTAGTGCGAGCCGCAAATGCCACTTCCAGGTTAGCTGTGCAGAAGAAGAACAACAAGAAGAAGAAATATCTCGAAATATGTCCGTCAGGCCCCTTCCCTTGAGATAAATCTGCAAATATCTCGGAAACGAAGCGAGCTATGGCAAAATGTTAAGAGACCGTTTTTGTAGAGAATTAAGTTTCCTACTTTTTCTGTTCTATGATATTTTTTGATCAGATGCGTAGTTCTCGAGATATATCAAGATATTTAAAAGTTCCGAAGCCGCACCAACATAATAGAGATACAGAAACACCGTGGCCCCTTTCTTTGAGATAACTCTGCACTATTGCGAGCTGCAAATCCCACTTCCAGCTTAGCTGTGCAGAAGAAGAACAACAAGAATAAGAAATATCTCGAAATATGTCCGTCAGGCCCCTTCCCTTGAGATAAATCTGCAAATATCTCGGAAACGAAGAGAGCTATGGCAAAATGTTAAGAGACCTTTTCTGTAGAGAATTAAGTTTCCTACTTTTTATGTTCTATGATATTTTTTGATCAGATGCGTAGTTCTCGAGATATATCAAGATATTTAAAAGTTCCGAAGCCGCACCAACATAATAGAGATACAGAAACACCGTGGCCCCCTTCTTTGAGATAACTCTGCACTATTGCGAGCTGCAAATGCCACTTCCAGCTTAGCTGTGCAGAAGAAGAACAACAAGAAGAAGAAATATCTCGAAATATGTCCGTCAGGCCCCTTCTCTTGAGATATATCTGCAAATATCTCGGAAACGAAGCGAGCTATGGCAAAATGTTAAGAGAACTTTTTTGTAGAGAATTATGTTTCCTACAATTTATGTTCTATGATATTTTTTGATCAGAAGCGTAGTTTTCGAGATATATCGAGATATTTAAAAGTTCCGAAGCCGCACCAACATAATAGAGATACAGAAACACCGTGGCCCCTTTCTTTGAGATAACTCTGCACTAGTGCGAGCCGCAAATGCCACTTCCAGCTTAGCTGTGCAGAAGAAGAACAACAAGAAGAAGAAATATCTCGAAATATGTCCGTTAGGCCCCTTCCCTTGAGATAAACCTGCAAATATCTCGGAAACGAAGCGAGCTATGGCAAAATGTTAAGAGACCTTTTTTGTAGAGAATTAAGTTTCCTACTTTTTATGTTCTATGATATTTTTTGATCAGATGCGTAGTTTTCGAGATATATCGAGATATTTAAAAGTTCCGAAGCCGCACCAACATAATAGAGATACAGAAACACCGTGGCCCCTTTCTTTGAGATAACTGTGCACTAGTGCGAGCCGCAAATGCCACTTCCAGCTTAGCTGTGCAGAAGAAGAACAACAAGAAGAAGAAATATCTCGAAATATGTCCGTCAGGCCCCTTCCCTTGAGATAAATCTGCAAATATCTCGGAAACGAAGCGAGCTATGGCAAAATGATAAGAGACCGTTTTTGTAGAGAATTAAGTTTCCTACTTTTTATGTTCTATGATATTTTTTGATCAGATGGGTAGTTCTCGAGATATATCAAGATAGTTAAAAGTTCCGAAGCCGCACCAACATAATAGAGATACAGAAACACCGTGGCCCCTTTCTTTGAGATAATTCTGCACTATTGCGAGCTGCAAATGCCACTTCCAGCTTAGCTGTGCAGAAGAAGAACAACAAGAATAAGAAATATCTCGAAATATGTCCGTCAGGCCCCTTCCCTTGAGATAAATCTGCAAATATCTCGGAAACGAAGAGAGCTATGGCAAAATGTTGAGAGACCTTTTTTGTAGAGAATTAAGTTTCCTACTATTTATGTTCTATGATCTTTTTTGATCAGATGCGTAGTTCTCGAGATATATCAAGATATTTAAAAGTTCCGAAGCCGCACCAACATAATAGAGATACAGAAACACCGTGGCCCCCTTCTTTGAGATAACTCTGCACTATTGCGAGCTGCAAATGCCACTTCCAGCTTAGCTGTGCAGAAGAAGAACAACAAGAAGAAGAAATATCTCGAAATATGTCCGTCAGGCCCCTTCCCTTGAGATATATCTGCAAATATCTCGGAAACGAAGCGAGCTATGGCAAAATGTTAAGAGAACTTTTTTGTAGCGAATTATGTTTCCTACAATTTATGTTCTATGATATTCTTTGATCAGAAGCGTAGTTTTCGAGATATATCGAGATATTTAAAAGTTCCGAAGCCGCACCAACATAATAGAGATACAGAAACACCGTGGCCCCTTTCTTTGAGATAACTCTGCACCAGTGCGAGCCGCAAATGCCACTTCCAGCTTAGCTGTGCAGAAGAAGAACAACAAGAAGAAGAAATATCTCGAAATATGTCCGTTAGGCCCCTTCCCTTGAGATAAACCTGCAAATATCTCGGAAACGAAGCGAGCTATGGCAAAATCTTAAGAGACCTTTTTTGTAGAGAATTAAGTTTCCTACTTTTTATGTTCTATGATATTTTTTGATCAGATGCGTAGTTTTCGAGATATATCGAGATATTTAAAAGTTCCGAAGCCGCACCAACATAATAGAGATACAGAAACACCGTGGCCCCTTTCTTTGAGATAACTGTGCACTAGTGCGAGCCGCAAATGCCACTTCCAGGTTAGCTGTGCAGAAGAAGAACAACAAGAAGAAGAAATATCTCGAAATATGTCCGTCAGGCCCCTTCCCTTGAGATAAATCTGCAAATATCTCGGAAACGAAGCGAGCTATGGCAAAATGTTAAGAGACCGTTTTTGTAGAGAATTAAGTTTCCTACTTTTTCTGTTCTATGATATTTTTTGATCAGATGCGTAGTTCTCGAGATATATCAAGATATTTAAAAGTTCCGAAGCCGCACCAACATAATAGAGATACAGAAACACCGTGGCCCCTTTCTTTGAGATAACTCTGCACTATTGCGAGCTGCAAATCCCACTTCCAGCTTAGCTGTGCAGAAGAAGAACAACAAGAATAAGAAATATCTCGAAATATGTCCGTCAGGCCCCTTCCCTTGAGATAAATCTGCAAATATCTCGGAAACGAAGAGAGCTATGGCAAAATGTTAAGAGACCTTTTCTGTAGAGAATTAAGTTTCCTACTTTTTATGTTCTATGATATTTTTTGATCAGATGCGTAGTTCTCGAGATATATCAAGATATTTAAAAGTTCCGAAGCCGCACCAACATAATAGAGATACAGAAACACCGTGGCCCCCTTCTTTGAGATAACTCTGCACTATTGCGAGCTGCAAATGCCACTTCCAGCTTAGCTGTGCAGAAGAAGAACAACAAGAAGAAGAAATATCTCGAAATATGTCCGTCAGGCCCCTTCTCTTGAGATATATCTGCAAATATCTCGGAAACGAAGCGAGCTATGGCAAAATGTTAAGAGAACTTTTTTGTAGAGAATTATGTTTCCTACAATTTATGTTCTATGATATTTTTTGATCAGAAGCGTAGTTTTCGAGATATATCGAGATATTTAAAAGTTCCGAAGCCGCACCAACATAATAGAGATACAGAAACACCGTGGCCCCTTTCTTTGAGATAACTCTGCACTAGTGCGAGCCGCAAATGCCACTTCCAGCTTAGCTGTGCAGAAGAAGAACAACAAGAAGAAGAAATATCTCGAAATATGTCCGTTAGGCCCCTTCCCTTGAGATAAACCTGCAAATATCTCGGAAACGAAGCGAGCTATGGCAAAATGTTAAGAGACCTTTTTTGTAGAGAATTAAGTTTCCTACTTTTTATGTTCTATGATATTTTTTGATCAGATGCGTAGTTTTCGAGATATATCGAGATATTTAAAAGTTCCGAAGCCGCACCAACATAATAGAGATACAGAAACACCGTGGCCCCTTTCTTTGAGATAACTGTGCACTAGTGCGAGCCGCAAATGCCACTTCCAGCTTAGCTGTGCAGAAGAAGAACAACAAGAAGAAGAAATATCTCGAAATATGTCCGTCAGGCCCCTTCCCTTGAGATAAATCTGCAAATATCTCCGAAACGAAGCGAGCTATGGCAAAATGTTAAGAGACCGTTTTTGTAGAGAATTAAGTTTCCTACTTTTTATGTTCTATGATATTTTTTGATCAGATGCGTAGTTCTCGAGATATATCAAGATATTTAAAAGTTCCGAAGCCGCACCAACATAATAGAGATACAGAAACACCGTGGCCCCTTTCTTTGAGATAACTCTGCACTATTGCGAGCTGCAAATGCCACTTCCAGCTTAGCTGTGCAGAAGAAGAACAACAAGAAGAAGAAATATCTCGAAATATGTCCGTCAGGCCCCTTCCCTTGAGATAAATCTGCAAATATCTCGGAAACGAAGAGAGCTATGGCAAAATGTTAAGAGACCTTTTCTGTAGAGAATTAAGTTTCCTACTTTTTATGTTCTATGATATTTTTTGATCAGATGCGTAGTTCTCGAGATATATCAAGATATTTAAAAGTTCCGAAGCCGCACCAACATAATAGAGATACAGAAACACCGTGGCCCCCTTCTTTGAGATAACTCTGCATTATTGCGAGCTGCAAATGCCACTTCCAGCTTAGCTGTGCAGAAGAAGAACAACAAGAAGAAGAAATATCTCGAAATATGTCCGTCAGGCCCCTTCTCTTGAGATATATCTGCAAATATCTCCGATACGAAGCGAGCTATGGCAAAATGTTAAGAGAACTTTTTTGTAGAGAATTATGTTTCCTACAATTTATGTTCTATGATATTTTTTGATCAGAAGCGTAGTTTTCGAGATATATCGAGATATTTAAAAGTTCCGAAGCCGCACCAACATAATAGAGATACAGAAACACCGTGGCCCCTTTCTTTGAGATAACTCTGCACTAGTGCGAGCCGCAAATGCCACTTCCAGCTTAGCTGTGCAGAAGAAGAACAACAAGAAGAAGAAATATCTCGAAATATGTCCGTCAGGCCCCTTCCCTTGAGATAAATCTGCAAATATCTCGGAAACGAAGAGAGCTGTGGCAAAATGTTAAGAGACCTTTTTTGTAGAGAATTAAGTTTCCTACAATTTATGTTCTCTGATATTTTTTGATCAGAAGCGTAGTTTTCGAGATATATCGAGATATTTAAAAGTTCCGAAGCCGCACCAACATAATAGAGATACAGAAACACCGTGGCCCCTTTCTTTGAGATAATTCTGCACTATTGCGAGCTGCAAATGCCACTTCCAGCTTAGCTGTGCAGAAGAAGAACAACAAGAATAAGAAATATCTCGAAATATGTCCGTCAGGCCCCTTCCCTTGAGATAAATCTGCAAATATCTCGGAAACGAAGAGAGCTATGGCAAAATGTTGAGAGACCTTTTTTGTAGAGAATTAAGTTTCCTACTATTTATGTTCTATGATATTTTTTGATCAGATGCGTAGTTCTCGAGATATATCAAGATATTTAAAAGTTCCGAAGCCGCACCAATATAATAGAGATACAGAAACACCGTGGCCCCTTTCTTTGAGATAACTCAGCACTAGTGCGAGCCGCAAATGCCACTTCCAGCTTAGCTGTGCAGAAGAAGAACAACAAGAAGAAGAAATATCTCGAAATATGTCCGTTAGGCCCCTTCCCTTGAGATAAACCTGCAAATATCTCGGAAACGAAGCGAGCTATGGCAAAATGTTAAGAGACCTTTTTTGTAGAGAATTAAGTTTCCTACTTTTTATGTTCTATGATATTTTTTGATCAGATGCGTAGTTTTCGAGATATATCGAGATATTTAAAAGTTCCGAAGCCGCACCAACATAATAGAGATACAGAAACACCGTGGCCCCTTTCTTTGAGATAACTGTGCACTAGTGCGAGCCGCAAATGCCACTTCCAGCTTAGCTGTGCAGAAGAAGAACAACAAGAAGAAGAAATATCTCGAAATATGTCCGTCAGGCCCCTTCCCTTGAGATAAATCTGCAAATATCTCGGAAACGAAGCGAGCTATGGCAAAATGTTAAGAGACCGTTTTTGTAGAGAATTAAGTTTCCTACTTTTTATGTTCTATGATATTTTTTGATCAGATGCGTAGTTCTCGAGATATATCAAGATATTTAAAAGTTCCGAAGCCGCACCAACATAATAGAGATACAGAAACACCGTGGCCCCCTTCTTTGAGATAACTCTGCACTATTGCGAGCTGCAAATGCCACTTCCAGCTTAGCTGTGCAGAAGAAGAACAACAAGAAGAAGAAATATCTCGAAATATGTCCGTCAGGCCCCTTCTCTTGAGATATATCTGCAAATATCTCGGAAACGAAGCGAGCTATGGCAAAATGTTAAGAGAACTTTTTTGTAGAGAATTATGTTTCCTACAATTTATGTTCTATGATATTTTTTGATCAGAAGCGTAGTTTTCGAGATATATCGAGATATTTAAAAGTTCCGAAGCCGCACCAACATAATAGAGATACAGAAACACCGTGGCCCCTTTCTTTGAGATAACTCTGCACTAGTGCGAGCCGCAAATGCCACTTCCAGCTTAGCTGTGCAGAAGAAGAACAACAAGAAGAAGAAATATCTCGAAATATGTCCGTTAGGCCCCTTCCCTTGAGATAAACCTGCAAATATCTCGGAAACGAAGCGAGCTATGGCAAAATGTTAAGAGACCTTTTTTGTAGAGAATTAAGTTTCCTACTTTTTATGTTCTATGATATTTTTTGATCAGATGCGTAGTTTTCGAGATATATCGAGATATTTAAAAGTTCCGAAGCCGCACCAACATAATAGAGATACAGAAACACCGTGGCCCCCTTCTTTGAGATAACTCTGCACTATTGCGAGCTGCAAATGCCACTTCCAGCTTAGCTGTGCAGAAGAAGAACAACAAGAAGAAGAAATATCTCGAAATATGTCCGTCAGGCCCCTTCTCTTGAGATATATCTGCAAATATCTCGGAAACGAAGCGAGCTATGGCAAAATGTTAAGAGAACTTTTTTGTAGAGAATTATGTTTCCTACAATTTATGTTCTATGATATTTTTTGATCAGAAGCGTAGTTTTCGAGATATATCGAGATATTTAAAAGTTCCGAAGCCGCACCAACATAATAGAGATACAGAAACACCGTGGCCCCTTTCTTTGAGATAACTCTGCACTAGTGCGAGCCGCAAATGCCACTTCCAGCTTAGCTGTGCAGAAGAAGAACAACAAGAAGAAGAAATATCTCGAAATATGTCCGTTAGGCCCCTTCCCTTGAGATAAACCTGCAAATATCTCGGAAACGAAGCGAGCTATGGCAAAATGTTAAGAGACCTTTTTTGTAGAGAATTAAGTTTCCTACTTTTTATGTTCTATGATATTTTTTGATCAGATGCGTAGTTTTCGAGATATATCGAGATATTTAAAAGTTCCGAAGCCGCACCAACATAATAGAGATACAGAAACACCGTGGCCCCTTTCTTTGAGATAACTGTGCACTAGTGCGAGCCGCAAATGCCACTTCCAGCTTAGCTGTGCAGAAGAAGAACAACAAGAAGAAGAAATATCTCGAAATATGTCCGTCAGGCCCCTTCCCTTGAGATAAATCTGCAAATATCTCGGAAACGAAGCGAGCTATGGCAAAATGTTAAGAGACCGCTTTTGTAGAGAATTAAGTTTCCTACTTTTTATGTTCTATGATATTTTTTGATCAGATGCGTAGTTCTCGAGATATATCAAGATATTTAAAAGTTCCGAAGCCGCACCAACATAATAGAGATACAGAAACACCGTGGCCCCTTTCTTTGAGATAACTCTGCACTATTGCGAGCTGCAAATGCCACTTCCAGCTTAGCTGTGCAGAAGAAGAACAACAAGAAGAAGAAATATCTCGAAATATGTCCGTCAGGCCCCTTCCCTTGAGATAAATCTGCAAATATCTCGGAAACGAAGAGAGCTATGGCAAAATGTTAGGAGACCTTTTCTGTAGAGAATTAAGTTTCCTACTTTTTATGTTCTATGATATTTTTTGATCAGATGCGTAGTTCTCGAGATATATCAAGATATTTAAAAGTTCCGAAGCCGCACCAACATAATAGAGATACAGAAACACCGTGGCCCCCTTCTTTGAGATAACTCTGCACTATTGCGAGCTGCAAATGCCACTTCCAGCTTAGCTGTGCAGAAGAAGAACAACAAGAAGAAGAAATATCTCGAAATATGTCCGTCAGGCCCCTTCTCTTGAGATATATCTGCAAATATCTCCGAAACGAAGCGAGCTATGGCAAAATGTTAAGAGAACTTTTTTGTAGAGAATTATGTTTCCTACAATTTATGTTCTATGATGTTTTTTGATCAGAAGCGTAGTTTTCGAGATATATCGAGATATTTAAAAGTTCCGAAGCCGCACCAACATAATAGAGATACAGAAACACCGTGGCCCCTTTCTTTGAGATAATTCTGCACTATTGCGAGCTGCAAATGCCACTTCCAGCTTAGCTGTGCAGAAGAAGAACAACAAGAATAAGAAATATCTCGAAATATGTCCGTCAGGCCCCTTCCCTTGAGATAAATCTGCAAATATCTCGGAAACGAAGAGAGCTATGGCAAAATGTTGAGAGACCTTTTTTGTAGAGAATTAAGTTTCCTACTATTTATGTTCTATGATATTTTTTGATCAGATGCGTAGTTCTCGAGATATATCAAGATATTTAAAAGTTCCGAAGCCGCACCAATATAATAGAGATACAGAAACACCGTGGCCCCTTTCTTTGAGATAACTCAGCACTAGTGCGAGCCGCAAATGCCACTTCCAGCTTAGCTGTGCAGAAGAAGAACAACAAGAAGAAGAAATATCTCGAAATATGTCCGTCAGGCCCCTTCCCTTGAGATAAACCTGCAAATATCTCGGAAACGAAGCGAGCTATGGCAAAATCTTAAGAGACCTTTTTTGTAGAGAATTAAGTTTCCTACTATTTATGTTCTATGATATTTTTTGATCAGATGCGTAGTTTTCGAGATATATCGAGATATTTAAAAGTTCCGAAGCCGCACCAACATAATAGAGATACAGAAACACCGTGGCCCCTTTCTTTGAGATAACTGTGCACTAGTGCGAGCCGCAAATGCCACTTCCAGGTTAGCTGTGCAGAAGAAGAACAACAAGAAGAAGAAATATCTCGAAATATGTCCGTCAGGCCCCTTCCCTTGAGATAAATCTGCAAATATCTCGGAAACGAAGCGAGCTATGGCAAAATGTTAAGAGACCGTTTTTGTAGAGAATTAAGTTTCCTACTTTTTCTGTTCTATGATATTTTTTTATCAGATGCGTAGTTCTCGAGATATATCAAGATATTTAAAAGTTCCGAAGCCGCACCAACATAATAGAGATACAGAAACACCGTGGCCCCCTTCTTTGAGATAACTCTGCACTATTGCGAGCTGCAAATGCCACTTCCAGCTTAGCTGTGCAGAAGAAGAACAACAAGAAGAAGAAATATCTCGAAATATGTCCGTCAGGCCCCTTCCCTTGAGATAAATCTGCAAATATCTCGGAAACGAAGCGAGCTATGGCAAAATGTTAAGAGACCTTTTTTGTAGAGAATTAAGTTTCCTACTTTTTATGTTCTATGATATTTTTTGATCAGATGCGTAGTTCTCGAGATATATCAAGATATTTAAAAGTTCCGAAGCCGCACCAATATAATAGAGATACAGAAACACCGTGGCCCCTTTCTTTGAGATAACTCAGCACTAGTGCGAGCCGCAAATGCCACTTCCAGCTTAGCTGTGCAGAAGAAGAACAACAAGAAGAAGAAATATCTCGAAATATGTCCGTCAGGCCCCTTCCCTTGAGATAAACCTGCAAATATCTCGGAAACGAAGCGAGCTATGGCAAAATCTTAAGAGACCTTTTTTGTAGAGAATTAAGTTTCCTACTATTTATGTTCTATGATATTTTTTGATCAGATGCGTAGTTTTCGAGATATATCGAGATATTTAAAAGTTCCGAAGCCGCACCAACATAATAGAGATACAGAAACACCGTGGCCCCTTTCTTTGAGATAACTGTGCACTAGTGCGAGCCGCAAATGCCACTTCCAGGTTAGCTGTGCAGAAGAAGAACAACAAGAAGAAGAAATATCTCGAAATATGTCCGTCAGGCCCCTTCCCTTGAGATAAATCTGCAAATATCTCGGAAACGAAGAGAGCTATGGCAAAATGTTAAGAGACCTTTTCTGTAGAGAATTAAGTTTCCTACTTTTTATGTTCTATGATATTTTTTGATCAGATGCGTAGTTCTCGAGATATATCAAGATATTTAAAAGTTCCGAAGCCGCACCAACATAATAGAGATACAGAAACACCGTGGCCCCCTTCTTTGAGATAACTCTGCACTATTGCGAGCTGCAAATGCCACTTCCAGCTTAGCTGTGCAGAAGAAGAACAACAAGAAGAAGAAATATCTCGAAATATTTCCGTCAGGCCCCTTCCCTTGAGATATATCTGCAAATATCTCGGAAACGAAGCGAGCTATGGCAAAATGTTAAGAGAACTTTTTTGTAGAGAATTATGTTTCCTACAATTTATGTTCTATGATATTTTTTGATCAGATGCGTAGTTTTCGAGATATATCGAGATATTTAAAAGTTCCGAAGCCGCACCAACATAATAGAGATACAGAAACACCGTGGCCCCTTTCTTTGAGATAACTCTGCACTATTGCGAGCTGCAAATGCCACTTCCAGCTTAGCTGTGCAGAAGAAGAACAACAAGAATAAGAAATATCTCGAAATATGTCCGTCAGGCCCCTTCCCTTGAGATAAATCTGCAAATATCTCGGAAACGAAGAGAGCTATGGCAAAATGTTGAGAGACCTTTTTTGTAGAGAATTAAGTTTCCTACTATTTATGTTCTATGATATTTTTTGATCAGATGCGTAGTTCTCGAGATATATCAAGATATTTGAAAGTTCCGAAGCCGCACCAACATAATAGAGATACAGAAACACCGTGGCCCCTTTCTTTGAGATAACTCTGCACTAGTGCGAGCCGCAAATGCCACTTCCAGCTTAGCTGTGCAGAAGAAGAACAACAAGAAGAAGAAACATCTCGAAATATGTCCGTCAGGCCCCTTCCCTTGAGATAAATCTGCAAATATCTCGGAAACGAAGCGAGCTATGGCAAAATGTTAAGAGACCTTTTTTGTAGAGAATTAAGTTTCCTACTTTTTATGTTCTATGATATTTTTTGATCAGATGCGTAGTTCTCGAGATATATCAAGATATTTAAAAGTTCCGAAGCCGCACCAACATAATAGAGATACAGAAACACCGTGGCCCCTTTCTTTGAGATAACTGTGCACTAGTGCGAGCCGCAAATGCCACTTCCAGGTTAGCTGTGCAGAAGAAGAACAACAAGAAGAAGAAATATCTCGAAATATGTCCGTCAGGCCCCTTCCCTTGAGATAAATCTGCAAATATCTCGGAAACGAAGCGAGCTATGGCAAAATGTTAAGAGACCGTTTTTGTAGAGAATTAAGTTTCCTACTTTTTCTGTTCTATGATATTTTTTGATCAGATGCGTAGTTCTCGAGATATATCAAGATATTTAAAAGTTCCGAAGCCGCACCAACATAATAGAGATACAGAAACACCGTGGCCCCTTTCTTTGAGATAACTCTGCACTATTGCGAGCTGCAAATGCCACTTCCAGCTTAGCTGTGCAGAAGAAGAACAACAAGAATAAGAAATATCTCGAAATATGTCCGTCAGGCCCCTTCCCTTGAGATAAATCTGCAAATATCTCGGAAACGAAGAGAGCTATGGCAAAATGTTAAGAGACCTTTTCTGTAGAGAATTAAGTTTCCTACTTTTTATGTTCTATGATATTTTTTGATCAGATGCGTAGTTCTCGAGATATATCAAGATATTTAAAAGTTCCGAAGCCGCACCAACATAATAGAGATACAGAAACACCGTGGCCCCCTTCTTTGAGATAACTCTGCACTATTGCGAGCTGCAAATGCCACTTCCAGCTTAGCTGTGCAGAAGAAGAACAACAAGAAGAAGAAATATCTCGAAATATTTCCGTCAGGCCCCTTCCCTTGAGATATATCTGCAAATATCTCGGAAACGAAGCGAGCTATGGCAAAATGTTAAGAGAACTTTTTTGTAGAGAATTATGTTTCCTACAATTTATGTTCTATGATATTTTTTGATCAGATGTGTAGTTTTCGAGATATATCGAGATATTTAAAAGTTCCGAAGCCGCACCAACATAATAGAGATACAGAAACACCGTGGCCCCTTTCTTTGAGATAACTCTGCACTATTGCGAGCTGCAAATGCCACTTCCAGCTTAGCTGTGCAGAAGAAGAACAACAAGAATAAGAAATATCTCGAAATATGTCCGTCAGGCCCCTTCCCTTGAGATAAATCTGCAAATATCTCGGAAACGAAGAGAGCTATGGCAAAATGTTGAGAGACCTTTTTTGTAGAGAATTAAGTTTCCTACTATTTATGTTCTATGATATTTTTTGATCAGATGCGTAGTTCTCGAGATATATCAAGATATTTGAAAGTTCCGAAGCCGCACCAACATAATAGAGATACAGAAACACCGTGGCCCCTTTCTTTGAGATAACTCTGCACTAGTGCGAGCCGCAAATGCCACTTCCAGCTTAGCTGTGCAGAAGAAGAACAACAAGAAGAAGAAATATCTCGAAATATGTCCGTCAGGCCCCTTCCCTTGAGATAAATCTGCAAATATCTCGGAAACGAAGCGAGCTATGGCAAAATGTTAGGAGACCTTATTTGTAGAGAATTATGTTTCCTACAATTTATGTTCTATGATATTTTTTAATCAGAAGCGTAGTTTTCGAGATATATCGAGATATTTAAAAGTTCCGAAGCCGCACCCACATAATAGAGATACAGAAACACCGTGGCCCCTTTCTTTGAGATAACTGTGCACTAGTGCGAGCCGCAAATGCCACTTCCAGCTTAGCTGTGCAGAAGAAGAACAACAAGAAGAAGAAATATCTCGAAATATGTCCGTCAGGCCCCTTCCCTTGAGATAAATCTGCAAATATCTCGGAAACGAAGAGAGCTATGGCAAAATGTTAAGAGACCTTTTCTGTAGAGAATTAAGTTTCCTACTTTTTATGTTCTATGATATTTTTTGATCAGATGCGTAGTTCTCGAGATATATCAAGATATTTAAAAGTTCCGAAGCCGCACCAACATAATAGAGATACAGAAACACCGTGGCCCCCTTCTTTGAGATAACTCTGCACTATTGCGAGCTGCAAATGCCACTTCCAGCTTAGCTGTGCAGAAGAAGAACAACAAGAAGAAGAAATATCTCGACATATGTCCGTCAGGCCCCTTCTCTTGAGATATATCTGCAAATATCTCGGAAACGAAGCGAGCTATGGCAAAATGTTAAGAGAACTTTTTTGTAGAGAATTATGTTTCCTATAATTTATGTTCTATGATATTTTTTGATCAGAAGCGTAGTTTTCGAGATATATCGAGATATTTAAAAGTTCCGAAGCCGCACCAACATAATAGAGATACAGAAACACCGTGGCCCCTTTCTTTGAGATAACTCTGCACTAGTGCGAGCCGCAAATGCCACTTCCAGCTTAGCTGTGCAGAAGAAGAACAACAAGAAGAAGAAATATCTCGAAATATGTCCGTTAGGCCCCTTCCCTTGCGATAAACCTGCAAATATCTCGGAAACGAAGCGAGCTATGGCAAAATGTTAAGAGACCTTTTTTGTAGAGAATTAAGTTTCCTACTTTTTATGTTCTATGATATTTTTTGATCAGATGCGTAGTTTTCGAGATATATCGAGATATTTAAAAGTTCCGAAGCCGCACCAACATAATAGAGATACAGAAACACCGTGGCCCCTTTCTTTGAGATAACTGTGCACTAGTGCGAGCCGCAAATGCCACTTCCAGCTTAGCTGTGCAGAAGAAGAACAACAAGAAGAAGAAATATCTCGAAATATGTCCGTCAGGCCCCTTCCCTTGAGATAAATCTGCAAATATCTCGGAAACGAAGCGAGCTATGGCAAAATGTTAAGAGACCGTTTTTGTAGAGAATTAAGTTTCCTACTTATTATGTTCTATGATATTTTTTGATCAGATGCGTAGTTCTCGAGAGATATCAAGATATTTAAAAGTTCCGAAGCCGCACCAACATAATAGAGATACAGAAACACCGTGGCCCCTTTCTTTGAGATAACTCTGCACTATTGCGAGCTGCAAATGCCACTTCCAGCTTAGCTGTGCAGAAGAAGAACAACAAGAAGAAGAAATATCTCGAAATATGTCCGTCAGGCCCCTTCCCTTGAGATAAATCTGCAAATATCTCGGAAACGAAGAGAGCTATGGCAAAATGTTAAGAGACCTTTTCTGTAGAGAATTAAGTTTCCTACTTTTTATGTTCTATGATATTTTTTGATCAGATGCGTAGTTCTCGAGATATATCAAGATATTTAAAAGTTCCGAAGCCGCACCAACATAATAGAGATACAGAAACACCGTGGCCCCCTTCTTTGAGATAACTCTGCACTATTGCGAGCTGCAAATGCCACTTCCAGCTTAGCTGTGCAGAAGAAGAACAACAAGAAGAAGAAATATCTCGAAATATGTCCGTCAGGCCCCTTCTCTTGAGATATATCTGCAAATATCTCGGAAACGAAGCGAGCTATGGCAAAATGTTAAGAGAACTTTTTTGTAGAGAATTATGTTTCCTACAATTTATGTTCTATAATATTTTTTGATCAGAAGCGTAGTTTTCGAGATATATCGAGATATTTAAAAGTTCCGAAGCCGCACCAACATAATAGAGATACAGAAACACCGTGGCCCCTTTCTTTGAGATAACTGTGCACTAGTGCGAGCCGCAAATGCCACTTCCAGCTTAGCTGTGCAGAAGAAGAACAACAAGAAGAAGAAATATCTCGAAATATGTCCGTCAGGCCCCTTCCCTTGAGATAAATCTGCAAATATCTCGGAAACGAAGCGAGCTATGGCAAAATGTTAAGAGACCGTTTTTGTAGAGAATTAAGTTTCCTACTTATTATGTTCTATGATATTTTTTGATCAGATGCGTAGTTCTCGAGAGATATCAAGATATTTAAAAGTTCCGAAGCCGCACCAACATAATAGAGATACAGAAACACCGTGGCCCCTTTCTTTGAGATAACTCTGCACTATTGCGAGCTGCAAATGCCACTTCCAGCTTAGCTGTGCAGAAGAAGAACAACAAGAAGAAGAAATATCTCGAAATATGTCCGTCAGGCCCCTTCCCTTGAGATAAATCTGCAAATATCTCGGAAACGAAGAGAGCTATGGCAAAATGTTAAGAGACCTTTTCTGTAGAGAATTAAGTTTCCTACTTTTTATGTTCTATGATATTTTTTGATCAGATGCGTAGTTCTCGAGATATATCAAGATATTTAAAAGTTCCGAAGCCGCACCAACATAATAGAGATACAGAAACACCGTGGCCCCCTTCTTTGAGATAACTCTGCACTATTGCGAGCTGCAAATGCCACTTCCAGCTTAGCTGTGCAGAAGAAGAACAACAAGAAGAAGAAATATCTCGAAATATGTCCGTCAGGCCCCTTCTCTTGAGATATATCTGCAAATATCTCGGAAACGAAGCGAGCTATGGCAAAATGTTAAGAGAACTTTTTTGTAGAGAATTATGTTTCCTACAATTTATGTTCTATAATATTTTTTGATCAGAAGCGTAGTTTTCGAGATATATCGAGATATTTAAAAGTTCCGAAGCCGCACCAACATAATAGAGATACAGAAACACCGTGGCCCCTTTCTTTGAGATAACTCTGCACTAGTGCGAGCCGCAAATGCCACTTCCAGCTTAGCTGTGCAGAAGAAGAACAACAAGAAGAAGAAATATCTCGAAATATGACCGTTAGGCCCCTTCCCTTGAGATAAACCTGCAAATATCTCGGAAACGAAGCGAGCTATGGCAAAATGTTAAGAGACCCTTTTTGTAGAGAATTAAGTTTCCTACTTTTTATGTTCTATGATATTTTTTGATCAGATGCGTAGTTTTCGAGATATATCGAGATATTTAAAAGTTCCGAAGCCGCACCAACATAATAGAGATACAGAAACACCGTGGCCCCTTTCTTTGAGATAACTGTGCACTAGTGCGAGCCGCAAATGCCACTTCCAGCTTAGCTGTGCAGAAGAAGAACAACAAGAAGAAGAAATATCTCGAAATATGTCCGTCAGGCCCCTTCCCTTGAGATAAATCTGCAAATATCTCGGAAACGAAGCGAGCTATGGCAAAATGTTAAGAGACCGTTTTTGTAGAGAATTAAGTTTCCTACTTTTTATGTTCTATGATATTTTTTGATCAGATGCGTAGTTCTCGAGATATATCAAGATATTTAAAAGTTCCGAAGCCGCACCAACATAATAGAGATACAGAAACACCGTGGCCCCTTTCTTTGAGATAACTCTGCACTATTGCGAGCTGCAAATGCCACTTCCAGCTTAGCTGTGCAGAAGAAGAACAACAAGAAGAAGAAATATCTCGAAATATGTCCGTCAGGCCCCTTCTCTTGAGATATATCTGCAAATATCTCGGAAACGAAGCGAGCTATGGCAAAATGTTAAGAGAACTTTTTTGTAGAGAATTATGTTTCCTACAATTTATGTTCTATGATATTTTTTGATCAGAAGCGTAGTTTTCGAGATATATCGAGATATTTAAAAGTTCCGAAGCCGCACCAACATAATAGAGATACAGAAACACCGTGGCCCCTTTCTTTGAGATAACTCTGCACTAGTGTGAGCCGCAAATGCCACTTCCAGCTTAGCTGTGCAGAAGAAGAACAACAAGAAGAAGAAATATCTCGAAATATGTCCGTTAGGCCCCTTCCCTTGAGATAAACCTGCAAATATCTCGGAAACGAAGCGAGCTATGGCAAAATGTTAAGAGACCTTTTTTGTAGAGAATTAAGTTTCCTACTTTTTATGTTCCATGATATTTTTTGATCAGATGCGTAGTTTTCGAGATATATCGAGATATTTAAAAGTTCCGAAGCCGTACCAACATAATAGAGATACAGAAACACCGTGGCCCCTTTCTTTGAGATAACTGTGCACTAGTGCGAGCCGCAAATGCCACTTCCAGCTTAGCTGTGCAGAAGAAGAACAACAAGAAGAAGAAATATCTCGAAATATGTCCGTCAGGCCCCTTCCCTTGAGATAAATCTGCAAATATCTCGGAAACGAAGCGAGCTATGGCAAAATGTTAAGAGACCGTTTTTGTAGAGAATTAAGTTTCCTACTTTTTATGTTCTATGATATTTTTTGATCAGATGCGTAGTTCTCGAGATATATCAAGATATTTAAAAGTTCCGAAGCCGCACCAACATAATAGAGATACAGAAACACCGTGGCCCCCTTCTTTGAGATAACTCTGCACTATTGCGAGCTGCAAATGCCACTTCCAGCTTAGCTGTGCAGAAGAAGAACAACAAGAAGAAGAAATATCTCGAAATATGTCCGTCAGGCCCCTTCTCTTGAGATATATCTGCAAATATCTCGGAAACGAAGCGAGCTATGGCAAAATGTTAAGAGAACTTTTTTGTAGAGAATTATGTTTCCTACAATTTATGTTCTATGATATTTTTTGATCAGAAGCGTAGTTTTCGAGATGTATCGAGATATTTAAAAGTTCCGAAGCCGCACCAACATAATAGAGATACAGAAACACCGTGGCCCCTTTCTTTGAGATAACTCTGCACTAGTGCGAGCCGCAAATGCCACTTCCAGCTTAGCTGTGCAGAAGAAGAACAACAAGAAGAAGAAATATCTCGAAATATGTCCGTTAGGCCCCTTCCCTTGAGATAAACCTGCAAATATCTCGGAAACGAAGCGAGCTATGGCAAAATGTTAAGAGACCTTTTTTGTAGAGAATTAAGTTTCCTACTTTTTATGTTCCATGATATTTTTTGATCAGATGCGTAGTTTTCGAGATATATCGAGATATTTAAAAGTTCCGAAGCCGCACCAACATAATAGAGATACAGAAACACCGTGGCCCCTTTCTTTGAGATAACTGTGCACTAGTGCGAGCCGCAAATGCCACTTCCAGCTTAGCTGTGCAGAAGAAGAACAACAAGAAGAAGAAATATCTCGAAATATGTCCGTCAGGCCCCTTCCCTTGAGATAAATCTGCAAATATCTCGGAAACGAAGCGAGCTATGGCAAAATGTTAAGAGACCTTTTTTGTAGAGAATTAAGTTTCCTACTTTTTATGTTCTATGATATTTTTTGATCAGATGCGTAGTTCTCGAGATATATCAAGATATTTAAAAGTTCCGAAGCCGCACCAACATAATAGAGATACAGAAACACCGTGGCCCCTTTCTTTGAGATAACTCTGCACTATTGCGAGCTGCAAATGCCACTTCCAGGTTAGCTGTGCAGAAGAAGAACAACAAGAAGAAGAAATATCTCGAAATATGTCCGTCAGGCCCCTTCCCTTGAGATATATCTGCAAATATCTCGGAAACGAAGCGAGCTATGGCAAAATGTTAAGAGAACTTTTTTGTAGAGAATTATGTTTCCCACAATTTATGTTCTATGATATTTTTTGATCAGATGCGTAGTTTTCGAGATATATCGAGATATTTAAAAGTTCCGAAGCCGCACCAACATAATAGAGATACAGAAACACCGTGGTCCCTTTCTTTGAGATAACTCTGCACTATTGCGAGCTGCAAATGCCACTTCCAGCTTAGCTGTGCAGAAGAAGAACAACAAGAATAAGAAATATCTCGAAATATGTCCGTCAGGCCCCTTCCCTTGAGATAAATCTGCAAATATCTCGGAAACGAAGAGAGCTATGGCAAAATGTTGTGAGACCTTTTTTGTAGAGAATTAAGTTTCCTACTATTTATGTTCTATGATATTTTTTGATCAGATGCGTAGTTCTCGAGATATATCAAGATATTTAAAAGTTCCGAAGCCGCACCAAGATAATAGAGATACAGAAACACCGTGGCCCCTTTCTTTGAGATAACGCTGCACTAGTGCGAGCCGCAAATGCCACTTCCAGCTTAGCTGTGCAGAAGAAGAACAACAAGAAGAAGAAATATCTCGAAATATGTCCGTCAGGCCCCTTCCCTTGAGATAAATCTGCAAATATCTCGGAAACGAAGAGAGCTATGGCAAAATGTTAAGAGACCTTTTTTGTAGAGAATTAAGTTTCCTACAATTTATGTTCTATGATATTTTTTGATCAGAAGCGTAGTTTTCGAGATATATCGAGATATTTAAAAGTTCCGAAGCCGCACCAACATAATAGAGATACAGAAACACCGTGGCCCCTTTCTTTGAGATAACTTTGCACTATTGCGAGCTGTAAATGCCACTTTCAGCTTAGCTGTGCAGAAGAAGAACAACAAGAAGAAGAAATATCTCGAAATATGTCCGTCAGGCCCCTTCCCTTGAGATAAATCTGCAAATATCTCGGAAACGAAGAGAGCTATGGCAAAATGTTGAGAGACCTTTTTTGCAGAGAATTAAGTTTCCTACTATTTATGTTCTATGATATTTTTTGATCAGATGCGTAGTTCTCGAGATATATCAAGATATTTAAAAGTTCCGAAGCCGCACCAATATAATAGAGATACAGAAACACCGTGGCCCCTTTCTTTGAGATAACTCAGCACTAGTGCGAGCCGCAAATGCCACTTCCAGCTTAGCTGTGCAGAAGAAGAACAACAAGAAGAAGAAATATCTCGAAATATGTCCGTCAGGCCCCTTCCCTTGAGATAAATCTGCAAATATCTCGGAAACGAAGCGAGCTATGGCAAAATGATAAGAGACCGTTTTTTGTAGAGAATTAAGTTTCCTACTTTTTATGTTGTATGATATTTTTTGATCAGATGCGTAGTTCTCGAGATATATCAAGATATTTAAAAGTTCCGAAGCCGCACCAACATAATAGAGATACAGAAACACCGTGGCCCCTTTCTTTGAGATAACTCTGCACTAGTGCGAGCCGCAAATGCCACTTCCAGCTTAGCTGTGCAGAAGAAGAGCAACAAGAAGAAGAAATATCTCGAAATATGTCCGTCAGGCCCCTTGCCTTGAGATAAATCTGCAAATATCTCGGAAACGAAGCGAGCTATGGCAAAATGTTAAGAGACCTTTTTTGTAGAGAATTATGTTTCCTACTTTTTATGTTCTATGATATTTTTTGATCAGACGCGTAGTTCTCGAGATATATCAAGATATTTAAAAGTTCCGAAGCCGCACCAACATAATAGAGATACAGAAACACCGTGGCCCCTTTCTTTGAGATAACTCTGCACTATTGCGAGCTGCAAATGCCACTTCCAGCTTAGCTGTGCAGAAGAAGAACAACAAGAAGAAGAAATATCTCGAAATATGTCCGTCATGCCCCTTCCCTTGAGATAAATCTGCAAATATCTCGGAAACGAAGCGAGCTATGGCAAAATGTTAAGAGTCCTTTTTTGTAGAGAATTAAGTTTCCTACTTTTTATGTTCTATCATATTTTTTGATCAGATGCGTAGTTCTCGAGATATATCAAGATATTTAAAAGTTCCGAAGCCGCACCAACATAATAGAGATACAGAAACACCGTGGCCCCTTTCTTTGAGATAACGCTGCACTAGTGCGAGCCGCAAATGCCACTTCCAGCTTAGCTGTGCAGAAGAAGAACAACAAGAAGAAGAAATATCCCGAAATAAGTCCGTCAGGCCCCTTCCCTTGAGATAAATCTGCAAATATCTCGGAAACGAAGCGAGCTATGGCAAAATGTTAAGAGACCTTTTTTGTAGAGAATTAAGTTTCCTACTTTTTATGTTCTATGATATTTTTTGATCAGATGCGTAGTTCTCGAGATATATCAAGATATTTAAAAGTTCCGAAGCCGCACCAACATAATAGAGATACAGAAACACCGTGGCCCCTTTCTTTGAGATAACTCTGCACTATTGCGAGCTGCAAATGCCACTTCCAGGTTAGCTGTGCAGAAGAAGAACAACAAGAAGAAGAAATATCTCGAAATATGTCCGTCAGGCCCCTTCCCTTGAGATATATCTGCAAATATCTCGGAAACGAAGCGAGCTATGGCAAAATGTTAAGAGAACTTTTTTGTAGAGAATTATGTTTCCTACAATTTATGTTCTATGATATTTTTTGATCAGATGCGTAGTTTTCGAGATATATCGAGATATTTAAAAGTTCCGAAGCCGCACCAACATAATAGAGATACAGAAACACCGTGGCCCCTTTCTTTGAGATAACTCTGCACTATTGCGAGCTGCAAATGCCACTTCCAGCTTAGCTGTGCAGAAGAAGAACAACAAGAATAAGAAATATCTCGAAATATGTCCGTCAGGCCCCTTCCCTTGAGATAAATCTGCAAATATCTCGGAAACGAAGAGAGCTATGGCAAAATGTTGAGAGACCTTTTTTGTAGAGAATTAAGTTTCCTACTATTTATGTTCTATGATATTTTTTGATCAGATGCGTAGTTCTCGAGATATATCAAGATATTTAAAAGTTCCGAAGCCGCACCAAGATAATAGAGATACAGAAACACCGTGGCCCCTTTCTTTGAGATAACTCTGCACTAGTGCGAGCCGCAAATGCCACTTCCAGCTTAGCTGTGCAGAAGAAGAACAACAAGAAGAAGAAATATCTCGAAATATGTCCGTCAGGCCCCTTGCCTTGAGATAAATCTGGAAATATCTCGGAAACGAAGCGAGCTATGGCAAAATGTTAAGAGACCGTTTTTGTAGAGAATTAAGTTTCCTACTTTTTATGTTCTATGATATTTTTTGATCAGAAGCGTAGTTTTCGAGATATATCGAGATATTTAAAAGTTCCGAAGCCGCACCAACATAATAGAGATACAGAAACACCGTGGCCCCTTTCTTTGAGATAACTGTGCACTAGTGCGAGCCGCAAATGCCACTTCCAGCTTAGCTGTGCAGAAGAAGAACAACAAGAAGAAGAAATATCTCGAAATATGTCCGTCAGGCCCCTTCCCTTGAGATAAATCTGCAAATATCTCGGAAACGAAGCGAGCTATGGCAAAATGTTAAGAGACCTTTTTTGTAGAGAATTAAGTTTCCTACTTATTATGTTCTATGATATTTTTTGATCAGATGCGTAGTTCTCGCGATATATCAAGATATTTAAAAGTTCCGAAGCCGCACCAACAGAATAGAGATACAGAAACACCGTGGCTCCTTTCTTTGAGATAACTCTGCGCTATTGCGAGCTGGAAATGCCACTTCCAGTTTAGCTGTGCAGAAGAAGGACAACAAGAAGAAGAAATATCTCGAAATATGTCCGTTAGGCCCCTTCCCTTGAGATAAACCTGCAAATATCTCGGAAACGAAGCGAGCTATGGCAAAATGTTAAGAGACCTTTTTTGTAGAGAATTAAGTTTCCTACTTTTTATGTTCTATGATATTTTTTGATCAGATGCGTAGTTCTCGAGATATATCAAGATATTTAAAAGTTCCGAAGCCGCACCAACATAATAGAGATACAGAAACACCGTGGCCCCTTTCTTTGAGATAACTCTGCACTAGTGCGAGCCGCAAATGCCACTTCCAGCTTAGCGGTGCAGAAGAACAACATCAAGAAGAAGAAATATCTCGAAATATGTCCGTCAGGCCCCTTGCCTTGAGATAAATCTGCAAATATCTCGGAAACGAAGCGAGCTATGGCAAAATGTTAAGAGACCTTTTTTGTAGAGAATTAAGTTTCCTACTTTTTATGTTCTATGATATTTTTTGATCAGATGCGTAGTTCTCGAGATATATCAAGATATTTAAAAGTTCCGAAGCCGCACCAACATAATAGAGATACAGAAACACCGTGGCCCCTTTCTTTGAGATAACGCTGCACTAGTGCGAGCCGCAAATGCCACTTCCAGCTTAGCTGTGCAGAAGAAGAACAACAAGAAGAAGAAATATCTCGAAATATGTCCGTCAGGCCCCTTCCCTTGAGATAAATCTGCAAATATCTCGGAAACGAAGAGAGCTATGGCAAAATGTTAAGAGACCTTTTTTGTAGAGAATTAAGTTTCCTACAATTTATGTTCTATGATATTTTTTGATCAGAAGCGTAGTTTTCGAGATATATCGAGATATTTAAAAGTTCCGAAGCCGCACCAACATAATAGAGATACAGAAACACCGTGGCCCCTTTCTTTGAGATAACTTTGCACTATTGCGAGCTGTAAATGCCACTTTCAGCTTAGCTGTGCAGAAGAAGAACAACAAGAAGAAGAAATATCTCGAAATATGTCCGTCAGGCCCCTTCCCTTGAGATAAATCTGCAAATATCTCGGAAACGAAGCGAGCTATGGCAAAATGTTAAGAGACCTTTTTTGTAGAGAATTAAGTTTCCTACTTATTATGTTCTATGATATTTTTTGATCAGATGCGTAGTTCTCGAGATATATCAAGATATTTAAAAGTTCCGAAGCCGCACCAACAGAGTAGAGATACAGAAACACCGTGGCTCCTTTCTTTGAGATAACTCTGCACTATTGCGAGCTGGAAATGCCACTTCCAGTTTAGCTGTGCAGAAGAAGAACAACAAGAAGAAGAAATATCTCGAAATATGTCCGTTAGGCCCCTTCCCTTGAGATGAACCTGCAAATATCTCGGAAACGAAGCGAGCTATGGCAAAATGTTAAGAGACCTTTTTTGTAGAGAATTAAGTTTCCTACTTTTTATGTTGTATGATATTTTTTGATCAGATGCGTAGTTCTCGAGATATATCAAAATATTTAAAAGTTCCGAAGCCGCACCAACATAATAGAGATACAGAAACACCGTGGCCCCTTTCTTTGAGATAACTCTGCACTAGTGCGAGCCGCAAATGCCACTTCCAGCTTAGCTGTGCAGAAGAAGAGCAACAAGAAGGAGAAATATCTCGAAATATGTCCGTCAGGCCCCTTGCCTTGAGATAAATCTGCAAATATCTCGGAAACGAAGCGAGCTATGGCAAAATGTTAAGAGACCTTTTTTGTAGAGAATTAATGTTTCCTACTTTTTATGTTCTATGATATTTTTTGATCAGACGCGTAGTTCTCGAGATATATCAAGATATTTAAAAGTTCCGAAGCCGCACCAACATAATAGAGATACAGAAACACCGTGGCCCCTTTCTTTGAGATAACTCTGCACTATTGCGAGCTGCAAATGCCACTTCCAGCTTAGCTGTGCAGAAGAAGAACAACAAGAAGAAGAAATATCTCGAAATATGTCCGTCAGGCCCCTTCCCTTGAGATAAATCTGCAAATATCTCGGAAACGAAGCGAGCTATGGCAAAATGTTAAGAGACCTTTTTTGTAGAGAATTAAGTTTCCTACTTATTATGTTCTATGATATTTTTTGATCAGATGCGTAGTTCTCGCGATATATCAAGATATTTAAAAGTTCCGAAGCCGCACCAACAGAATAGAGATACAGAAACACCGTGGCTCCTTTCTTTGAGATAACTCTGCGCTATTGCGAGCTGGAAATGCCACTTCCAGTTTAGCTGTGCAGAAGAAGAACAACAAGAAGAAGAAATATCTCGAAATATGTCCGTTAGGCCCCTTCCCTTGAGATAAACCTGCAAATATCTCGGAAACGAAGCGAGCTATGGCAAAATGTTAAGAGACCTTTTTTGTAGAGAATTAAGTTTCCTACTTTTTATGTTCTATGATATTTTTTGATCAGATGCGTAGTTCTCGAGATATATCAAGATATTTAAAAGTTCCGAAGCCGCACCAACATAATAGAGATACAGAAACACCGTGGCCCCTTTCTTTGAGATAACTCTGCACTAGTGCGAGCCGCAAATGCCACTTCCAGCTTAGCGGTGCAGAAGAACAACAACAAGAAGAAGAAATATCTCGAAATATGTCCGTCAGGCCCCTTGCCTTGAGATAAATCTGCAAATATCTCGGAAACGAAGCGAGCTATGGCAAAATGTTAAGAGACCTTTTTTGTAGAGAATTAAGTTTCCTACTTTTTATGTTCTATGATATTTTTTGATCAGATGCGTAGTTCTCGAGATATATCAAGATATTTAAAAGTTCCGAAGCCGCACCAACATAATAGAGATACAGAAACACCGTGGCCCCTTTCTTTGAGATAACGCTGCACTAGTGCGAGCCGCAAATGCCACTTCCAGCTTAGCTGTGCAGAAGAAGAACAACAAGAAGAAGAAATATCTCGAAATATGTCCGTCAGGCCCCTTCCCTTGAGATAAACCTGCAAATATCTCGGAAACGAAGCGAGCTATGGCAAAATGTTAAGAGACCTTTTTTGTAGAGAATTAAGTTTCCTACTTTTTATGTTCTATGATATTTTTTGATCAGATGCGTAGTTCTCGAGATATATCAAGATATTTAAAAGTTCCGAAGCCGCACCAACATAATAGAGATACAGAAACACCGTGGCCCCTTTCTTTGAGATAACTCTGCACTATTGCGGGCTGCAAATGCCACTTCCAGCTTAGCTGTGCAGAAGAAGAACAACAAGAAGAAGAAATATCTCGAAATATGTCCGTCAGGCCCCTTCCCTTGAGATAAATCTGCAAATATCTCGGAAACGAAGAGAGCTATGGCAAAATGTTGAGAGACCTTTTTTGTAGAGAATTAAGTTTCCTACTTTTTATGTTCTATGATATTTTTTGATCAGATGCGTAGTTCTCGAGATATATCAAGATATTTAAAAGTTCCGAAGCCGCACCAACGTAATAGAGATACAGAAACACCGTGGCCCCTTTCTTTGAGATAACGCTGCACTAGTGCGAGCCGCAAATGCCACTTCCAGCTTAGCTGTGCAGAAGAAGAACAACAAGAAGAAGAAATATCTCGAAATATGTCCGTCAGGCCCCTTCCCTTGAGATAAATCTGCAAATATCTCGGAAACGAAGAGAGCTATGGCAAAATGTTAAGAGACCTTTTTTGTAGAGAATTAAGTTTCCTACAATTTATGTTCTATGATATTTTTTGATCAGAAGCGTAGTTTTCGAGATATATCGAGATATTTAAAAGTTCCGAAGCCGCACCAACATAATAGAGATACAGAAACACCGTGGCCCCTTTCTTTGAGATAACTTTGCACTATTGCGAGCTGTAAATGCCACTTTCAGCTTAGCTGTGCAGAAGAAGAACAACAAGAAGAAGAAATATCTCGAAATATGTCCGTCAGGCCCCTTCCCTTGAGATAAATCTGCAAATATCTCGGAAACGAAGCGAGCTATGGCAAATTGTTAAGAGACCTTTTTTGTAGAGAATTAAGTTTCCTACTTATTATGTTGTATGATATTTTTTGATCAGATGAGTAGTTCTCGAGATATATCAAGATATTTAAAAGTTCCGAAGCCGCACCAACAGAGTAGAGATACAGAAACACCGTGGCTCCTTTCTTTGAGATAACTCTGCACTATTGCGAGCTGGAAATGCCACTTCCAGTTTAGCTGTGCAGAAGAAGAACAACAAGAAGAAGAAATATCCCGAAATAAGTCCGTCAGGCCCCTTCCCTTGAGATAAATCTGCAAATATCTCGGAAACGAAGCGAGCTATGGCAAAATGTTAAGAGACCTTTTTTGTAGAGAATTAAGTTTCCTACTTTTTATATTCTATGATATTTTTTGATCAGATGCGTAGTTCTCGAGATATATCAAGATATTTAAAAGTTCCGAAGCCGCACCAACATAATAGAGATACAGAAACACCGTGGCCCCTTTCTTTGAGATAACTCTGCACTATTGCGAGCTGCAAATGCCACTTCCAGGTTAGCTGTGCAGAAGAAGAACAACAAGAAGAAGAAATATCTCGAAATATGTCCGTCAGGCCCCTTCCCTTGAGATATATCTGCAAATATCTCGGAAACGAAGCGAGCTATGGCAAAATGTTAAGAGAACTTTTTTGTACAGAATTATGTTTCCTACAATTTATGTTCTATGATATTTTTTGATCAGATGCGTAGTTTTCGAGATATATCGAGATATTTAAAAGTTCCGAAGCCGCACCAACATAATAGAGATACAGAAACACCGTGGCCCCTTTCTTTGAGATAACTCTGCACTATTGCGAGCTGCAAATGCCACTTCCAGCTTAGCTGTGCAGAAGAAGTACAACAAGAATAAGAAATATCTCGAAATATGTCCGTCAGGCCCCTTCCCTTGAGATAAATCTGCAAATATCTCGGAAACGAAGAGAGCTATGGCAAAATGTTGAGAGACCTTTTTTGTAGAGAATTAAGTTTCCTACTATTTATGTTCTATGATATTTTTTGATCAGATGCGTAGTTCTCGAGATATATCAAGATATTTAAAAGTTCCGAAGCCGCACCAAGATAATAGAGATACAGAAACACCGTGGCCCCTTTCTTTGAGATAACTCTGCACTAGTGCGAGCCGCAAATGCCACTTCCAGCTTAGCTGTGCAGAAGAAGAACAACAAGAAGAAGAAATATCTCGAAATATGTCCGTCAGGCCCCTTGCCTTGAGATAAATCTGGAAATATCTCGGAAACGAAGCGAGCTATGGCAAAATGTTAAGAGACCGTTTTTGTAGAGAATTAAGTTTCCTACTTTTTATGTTCTATGATATTTTTTGATCAGAAGCGTAGTTTTCGAGATATATCGAGATATTTAAAAGTTCCGAAGCCGCACCAACATAATAGAGATACAGAAACACCGTGGCCCCTTTCTTTGAGATAACTCTGCACTATTGCGAGCTGGAAATGCCACTTCCAGTTTAGCTGTGCAGAAGAAGAACAACAAGAAGAAGAAATATCCCGAAATAAGTCCGTCAGGCCCCTTCCCTTGAGATAAATCTGCAAATATCTCGGAAACGAAGCGAGCTATGGCAAAATGTTAAGAGACCTTTTTTGTAGAGAATTAAGTTTCCTACTTTTTATGTTCTATGATATTTTTTGATCAGATGCGTAGTTCTCGAGATATATCAAGATATTTAAAAGTTCCGAAGCCGCACCAACATAATAGAGATACAGAAACACCGTGGCCCCTTTCTTTGAGATAACTCTGCACTATTGCGAGCTGCAAATGCCACTTCCAGGTTAGCTGTGCAGAAGAAGAACAACAAGAAGAAGAAATATCTCGAAATATGTCCGTCAGGCCCCTTCCCTTGAGATATATCTGCAAATATCTCGGAAACGAAGCGAGCTATGGCAAAATGTTAAGAGAACTTTTTTGTACAGAATTATGTTTCCTACAATTTATGTTCTATGATATTTTTTGATCAGATGCGTAGTTTTCGAGATATATCGAGATATTTAAAAGTTCCGAAGCCGCACCAACATAATAGAGATACAGAAACACCGTGGCCCCTTTCTTTGAGATAACTCTGCACTATTGCGAGCTGCAAATGCCACTTCCAGCTTAGCTGTGCAGAAGAAGAACAACAAGAATAAGAAATATCTCGAAATATGTCCGTCAGGCCCCTTCCCTTGAGATAAATCTGCAAATATCTCGGAAACGAAGAGAGCTATGGCAAAATGTTGAGAGACCTTTTTTGTAGAGAATTAAGTTTCCTACTATTTATGTTCTATGATATTTTTTGATCAGATGCGTAGTTCTCGAGATATATCAAGATATTTAAAAGTTCCGAAGCCGCACCAAGATAATAGAGATACAGAAACACCGTGGCCCCTTTCTTTGAGATAACTCTGCACTAGTGCGAGCCGCAAATGCCACTTCCAGCTTAGCTGTGCAGAAGAAGAACAACAAGAAGAAGAAATATCTCGAAATATGTCCGTCAGGCCCCTTGCCTTGAGATAAATCTGGAAATATCTCGGAAACGAAGCGAGCTATGGCAAAATGTTAAGAGACCGTTTTTGTAGAGAATTAAGTTTCCTACTTTTTATGTTCTATGATATTTTTTGATCAGAAGCGTAGTTTTCGAGATATATCGAGATATTTAAAAGTTCCGAAGCCGCACCAACATAATAGAGATACAGAAACACCGTGGCCCCTTTCTTTGAGATAACTGTGCACTAGTGCGAGCCGCAAATGCCACTTCCAGCTTAGCTGTGCAGAAGAAGAACAACAAGAAGAAGAAATATCTCGAAATAT